>NC_051158.1:91175107-91530351 GCF_013339745.2 Dermacentor silvarum
GTTCGTAGTAGTTTTATCGGCCGCATAAACTTGGACAACATTCGCTATCTAACTGAATTGACAAGCGTGGTGTCATCGCGCACAAGCAAACATGAATAGATCACACTTAATGACCGCAGACAACGACCGTCAAAACGCTGGCGCTGCCGCTGCAGCGGGCGAAGAATCGTGCGGTCTATCGCTTCTACGAAAACTGAGCGGCAAATGGACAGCGCATAAAGGTCAGCGCCGTGTGGACACACGGCCGGGCTCGACTGGCGCGCGCTCGCTCGCTTCTTAGAAGCGAGTACGCGCGCCAGTCGAGCCCGGCCGTGGTGGAGATAAAGAGACGGTGCGGGCGACGGCCACCACAACCAGTGCAAGCGTATTTGTTGGCAGAGTAGAAGCTGCTCCCCCCGTCCCTCCCGCGCTACCTCCCCGCTCTTTTTTTTTTTGCTTTCGTGTGGGAGATTGCGTTGCCAGTTATCCTTGCGCTGGGTTGCAAGATAAGCATTTGGTGCCGTAGCACAGCGTCGCCCCGCCTCCCTCCCCCCATACCCCCACGGCCTTTTGGGCGACAATCGCGTTTGCTTTCTGCCGTGCGTTGGCTCTCCGTGTTAGCGCGCGTCCCCCGCGCGCTTTTATTCGCGCATACGGTGCGCGGCGACGATTTTATCGCCCTTGGAATCTATACGGAACCTCACGGCGACGGCGACGACGACGGCGACGGCGACGACGACGGCGACGCCGGCGGCAGAAATCCCGTTGAAGTGTCCATATAATTGCTATCGCAATAAAAAATGATTCGTCTATGTGACTCGTAACTGCTCATAATTGGTTCCTGCTCCTACGCAAATTCTTGCACCAAACTTAGCAGCAAGCAGCAACCCGAAAGCTCACGTCGGCCTCAGAAGGCAGCGCAAATGATCGCACTCGGCTTGCTGAACGTGCAATAGAATTTGTGTTGCGAACTTCAGTATTAGCGTTAGCCTGGTTCGTCCATCACGGCACGGGTGCTGTGATATTGTAGAGATGTCTTCTCTGAATATTTACAAAGGCGTAAAAGCCGACTCCACAAGTTGCTTAGAAGCTGCAGTCAATTTCAGTGGCTGTCGGTGAGTATCAGTCAGAGCAAACACAGGTGAGTATAATTTTGGTGAGTAAGAGTCAGAACAAGCTCTGCTGAGTAGCTGAGTCTAAGTGAGGATGAGTAGAATTTTGGGGAGTCGGCACACGCATGCCATTGACACCTTTTTCAGTGTTGTTGGCAGGCGCTGGCACTGCAACATCAAAAAAATTGAAAACGGTTATTGTTATACCACTAATCAATTTTGCCTGGAACAGCCGAAACCGATGTAATGAGTTTGTTTCATTAAGATCATGTGAGCAGTCAAGAAAGAGTTTAACTTAAATCGCACTCGTGCGCTTTTTTTTCGGCGACTTTCCTAAGATATCCAAATATCAATTAGTGTGGGAATAAGGCCCATGGTCCCCAAATTGTACGCGTACTCGATCCATAGCCCAGCGCAGAGGCAAAAATTCTGGATTAGTTTACTATTTTGCGCACTCTGTAGATTTCTCACTATTTCGGGCAGAGCCCTATAAGTACTAGGATGTAGTCACGTTTGGTTAAGAGCAATGCTAGCGTTTTCAGTGTACGGCCAAAGTGAAAATAACAGCAGGAGTTTAAGCAAAACATAGTCACAGAATAACTTTATCGGTTAACAAAATTTGTCGCCTGACTGCCGTTTTCTGTCCGACTGCTCATTAGCCCCGGCGAAGCTTTTTTGTGTATATTAGTTGAGTATACAACTCAAGCTACACGAAAGCTGCTTCTTCACCGCTATTTTCGCGAACGTATAAACCGCTCACAAATTCCTTGGTCTGTTATAATGTAGAGGGACCAGCTACACTTTCTAGCCGTTGCTCTCTTGCGGAGGCAGAGTTTGCTCTACCCAAGGAGGTTTAAAAAAATGCTGGAGTGGAGCTGCCATCTCAAAAGTGAAGCCAGTCCATCTTATCATAGGTAAGCAGTAACGTTATGGAATAGCTGACAAGGAAATTTATTTACCCGTAGGCACGCGTACAACTGTTGTATGAACGTATACAATGCAATATAACGTACCACACATGCAATACATCCTACTTCATATAAACAGAACAGATGAGCAAACAAAACAGTAAATTGCGTCTGCTTGACATTAACTTTGCCACACATCACAAACACTACGACAGTGTACATGCAAAATCATAAATGTCAGCCTCGGATTCACGAATGACATCCGAAGCACAGACAGGTACAGTTTCTACTCAGGCAAACAAAGTTTGGGCATTATTCTGGCTGCAGCAAAACTTTGCCTCGAGACACGGTTAGGTACCGCGTAGACCAGCGGCGAAGAAACTCGGCTTCACCGAGCTTGAAAAGCTGTTCTTCAAGATGACCCCATATTATCACCCTTAGTTTGCGCACTCTGGGGTACATTGCTCTATTTGGCTGCCGGGATCGTTCTGCAATGTTGCGGAAGCACCACAAAACGTAGCTAACGCTGTAGTAGACGAGACTCGCAAACCGATCACGCCGCCGTGGTGCCCGCACGATGGATATTCCAAATAATCTTCCAACCAGCTTCCAGAAGGTGCGCGCTACAACGCACTCCTTTACTACATGCGTGTTAGTCTCTGTTTGTGCGCAATGTATGCATAAATCATTCGCTACCATATTCCAGCGTTCAAGCCTGTCTCTTGTAGGTAGAATACCCCACTGATATTGCCAGTGAAAATCCTTCACTTTAGAAGGCAAATCAGGTGAGGAAACGGCTGTCCATGTGCTTGTAGTAGCTGTCCCTGAAGGCACAGCCGTCTCACACAACATTTCACAAAGCCTTGAAACTGGTGTCGTACGCCACTTTGTATTCCTTACTTGCACAAGCTGTCTCTGTAAGCGCGCAGCCGCCGCATACTGCGGTGCTGGCGTTACCGCTGTCGGTAGCAAGTTGCCTGAACATTGTGGCATGAGCGTTCGACGGTAATGACCCAGCCAATAAAGGAGAAGTGGCCTACCTGGGTACTCATCATCATCAAGTAGGTCACATGTACTCTTAGTGCACAGCAGTCTACCAAATGTAACTATACACGGCAAGCTCCATCATCGGCTGGCTTTCGGAAGACGCAAAAATTGTTGTGCTACGTATTGTGTCTTGTTTAGCCAGAACCATGAGAAAATAATTTTGTTTACTACACGTACTGTTGGTGACGGCGGAAGAGCCACTCTTGCAGCAAACCACAGTTTACTGCACAATACATTCTTAATAAAGAAAGCCCTTTCTGCTAGCGGCAGTGGCGACGCAGTCACTGCTTCCGACTGTGCTTTAATACAGCTGGTAATGTCTCTCCACGTGTGAGGTGAAACACCACTTGTAGAAAATTTTATGCCTAATATTTGCATATGCTCGGTCTGTTTAATATTTCCTGGTAATGTTATTGCACTGCGTCCTAAATTTAATGCTTCGCATTTCCTCATATTTATTTTACCCCCTGACAATGATGCATACTGATTATAAATCAGTATGCTAAAACGCCTTAACAATGGGTCAATCGCAAGCACAAACAATAGAGGTGACAAAGGACAGCCCTGCCGCACTCCCCTTGTCACATCAAACCTAGGAGTTAAAGTGCTGTTAAGTAGTATCTCGGCTGTTGTTCCCCAATACAACATCCGCAGGATATCTACAAACCCTTCGGGAAACTTATAGCATCGTAACACCTCAAATAAGTACAGGTGTTCTAAGCGGTCGAACGCTTTGGCTTGGTCTAAACTTACCAATACTCCTGAAGCTTCACGCGCTATTGTGTATTATATGATATCACGTGTTAAGTGGAGAGATGAAAATATACTCCGACCAGGCACGGAACATGTTTGATGCACACTGACTATTTTAGGCAATAATACCTTCATGCGATTTACAAGAAGGGTTGTGGATATCTTATAGTCTGTGTTTAGCAGCGTTATGGGCCTCCAGGATGAGGGTTCGGCAAGGTTGGAGTCTGGCTTTGGCAAGAGTATCACGCGGCCCCGATTAAACGATTTAGGAATACCTTCCCGTGCAAGAATTCCATTAAGATGAGATACCAAGGCCGTGCTTACTTCTGGCCAGCAGGACCGGTAAAATTCGACTGGTAAGCCATCTGTACCGGGTGTTGATCCACTATTCATAGATCGGATAACATCAAAAACTTCTTGCGAATTTGTTGGAGACAATAAATTCTTGCCTTCTGTGTAGTCCACGTGGGGTAGATTATTACAAAAACCATATATTTCTTCACCTAAAAGTTGGGCATTGTAAATATTTTCCGATGAAAATGCGTCTGAGAACCAGTTCCAAAATATTCTTTCGATATCTCGTCTCGCACCGCTCTCTGTGCCATCCTCTATTATAATTTTTTCAATATATGAGCTGCCATTTTGCCTCCTTCTGGACGTACGAGCCAGCCGCAGTACCTCAGAATCAGAAATTGGCCTGTTTGTCATCCACGCCTTTGCAGAGGTACGAGAGTACCAGCTCATAAGCCTACGGTATCGTTCGTGTTGGTGATCTAGGTACTCGTACATTAGCTGTGTTTGGGAGCCACCATCTCGTACTATTCTTATCCTTCTCAGGCACTCACAAAGCTGCTCAGTCTCTTTTCTTTTGCGTTTCCTGCTAGCTGCTATGCATGCCGACCTCCACCTTTCTTTTAAAGTATCCCACGCTTTCATAATACATTCATAATCGCTTACTGATGTAGCTATTGCGGTTTTGAGTTCGCTTAGAGTCACCTGGTCACGCAAAGAAGCAATGTCTAGTTTCCACATATCGGTGCGTTCACCTGGCCTTCCTTCGAGGTTCAGCACGACAGTGAAAGCTCGATGATCTGAAATGTATCCTGCGTCTGCAGGAAGATCGAGGATGCTGCATTGGACAATTTGCGATGTTAATTCAGGGGGGAAATACATTCGATCTAGAGGACATTGCGTTTGCCTTTGCTGCCATGTGGCGCCAAAATTTTCGCCATGCATGTGTACCCAGGCATCTGATAAATTGTATTCTTTCACTATACGAGATAATTCAGCTGCATGCGCATTGGAAGCGTTTTGCCTTGGCCCTCGCGAGTCGCGCATAGGGTCGATCACACAATTAAAATCGCCAACCATGAAAAATGGATGGTTGTCTAACAAAAAAGGGGAGAGTCTAGCAAAGAAGTCATTGCGATCTTGACGTACGGCGGGCCCATAGACATTGAATGCCCGAACTTTCCTCTCGCCCCAAAAGAAATCAAAAGCGATCACACGACCTTCTAAATCAAATAGGCGGTGACTTCCGTGTAGAAGCACCCTACGAAAAACAACAACTCCTACACCTCGACATCGCCCAGGGCTACATGAAAAATATGCTTTTACAGAAAATTCATCACAAAACTTTTTAACTTCCTGCTTGTTCCTTAAGTTACACTCCTGAAGAAAGAGGAGATCGACTTTTTTTCTCGCGGGCAAAATGAATTACTTCTCTCTGTTTGTCTCTGCTACGAAATGCCTGTGGGTTAAGTGTCATTATGTGCAAATACATGGTGAATGAGTAAGTTGCGTACAAAATCGACTAAGGCAAATGGCTTACCATAGGTAAGTTGCGCACTGAATGGGCGTCGTACATCGTTGCAACAGCCAGAACGCGGCAAAGTAAAAAAGAGCATAGGAGCATCACAGCAGCGAACGTGAAACAGGCACTGATTATGTTCCTCACACAGGTTAGTCGGAAGCAAGCTGATTCCTAAAATACCAAGGTTGCAGAGTCTCGCACAGGGACGGGAACGCGATTTCTGCGCCAAGCATCGTTCCGTGAACGCTGCGTCAGCTTCGTAGTGGGGAGTAGAGGAAAAGCAGCCCTTACGGGCAGCAGGAGCGCTGTAAGGCGCCATCGTTAGTACGTCTCCGAATCGGAGACAACGTCCATGGTAGTGGTGTCTCGTGGCATTTTCTTGCATTTCTTGGAGGGTGTCGAAGTTGGTTCTGAAGACGTAGAACTCTCTGAAGACAGAATTCTTTTGGCGTCTTCAGACGCCGTTTGCGAGCGCGTGCGTCTCTCCTTCACCGCCGCACTGGTACTACTTGCAAGCGCTGTCGTTGTCTTGACAACCGGCGTGATCCTCGACGGACCGGTCGAGACTTCGGAGATGCCGAGATGGCGTCTATCTGCGTCCTCGCCAGCGTTCGGTGTTGTAGCACATGTAAGAAGCCGTTCTCGCTGTGATCGCATAAGCGGGGCGTCTAACGCAGGCTCCTCGTCATCTTCCGTTGCCGACGACGACATTATGGCAAGTAGCGTCTCGTTGCTCTCCGCGTCAGTAGAAGGAGAAGACGCTGCATCGCTCGCACCGGCGGACGCTGGCGTCGGCACCTCTGGTGCACTTTCTTCTTTTCCTGGTTGATCGGTGGTTTGCGTCTGCGCTGTTCCTTCAGGTGCGTTGTCCTCCAGAGCTGGTTGTGCGGGCGTTGCTGTTATCACCGCAGCAGCATACGAACGTGGTTGCACGCAGTCAACAGTGGCGTGCTCGCCATTGCAACGTCTGCATGGTGCATTGCACGTTGCAGTGGGATGGCCGAAAATGGCACATCGGGCGCATCGAGAAGACGTGCAGGAGGCTCCAAAATGACCTTCTTCGCCGCACTTGGAGCACACTCTCTTCATTCCTTTGTATTCCAGCATTACCCGAAAGCCAGTCACCGTGATGAAATTCGGTGGAGGTTTTACCATCTCGAGCTTGACCAGTCGGCTGGCATTGCTGATGTCCGTCCTGTCATTGAAAACAACATCGGAAATGCCTCGGCACTTCCCATACGGTGCAAGTGCAGCAGTCAGGACGTCGTCACTGACACAGGGTGGAAGACGATACACCGTCACATAAACCACTGGAGTGCCCATACGTTCCAGCGGTACGATCTTGTTGGCGAGTAGCAGAGAGCCTTTCGCCGCCATCTTGGCTGCCTGAGCTGCGGAGCGGACAGCTGCCAAGAACTTGTTGCCGCCGTGATGTTGCAGATACTGCAAACCTCCGGCACCTACGACTTCTTCGACGGAGTCGATGATGGCGTCAACCGGCGTTGAAACCGGCACATTGAAGAGAAAGCACTGGGCTTTCGTAGGGCGTTGCACGGGCGCTGGCCTGTCCATGACTGCTTCACCTAAGCAACCACGACGCAATGCGTGGTGCCCAGGCTGATGACACGTATGAAAAGATGCGCCGAGAAAAAACGAGATCTTCTGAAGCACTTTCTTCCCACTCCGTGTTGTTTATAGGCGGATAATTTAGCCGTGCAGACATCGTTGGACGTCCTCCTTTCTGTCACTGGTTTCAGAAGAAAGCCTTAAGTTATTTTCAAATTTTATGGCACATCATGATATTATTACACAGCCAAAGGTAATATATTAAGCGAAAGGTTCGAGCTTTTAATTTCAAATTAGCCTAGCATTTGCAATAACTAAGAAAAAATGTGGTTGATCCCTCTTATATAGGAATTGGTATAGAACACGAAAGTGAAACGTGTCTTCACAGAAGTAGTGTAATGTTTATTGCACATTGATATATAATGTCTATTGGTGTTTTGTGGCTAAAGCGCCCTTAGGCGTTGATGCACCCACGCTGACGCCTGGTGGCACGTCTCCTCCATCACGACTACCAACGTCGATGACCATGAGCAACCGTAGTGCATATGGAAGCTGCACTACGCTGCACACGCTAGCACAACGCGAAAGACGAAGCACGTAACTGACACACTAATACAACGCGCAAGACAAAGCACGTAACTAAATCGTCACCGAGTCAAATCAGCGCGTACAGCGCGTCGTAATTGCAGCCTCCGCGATCAACTTCAGAAACATTTTCAGAGCTAATTGCGGAGGCCACGCTCCGCTGTGCTGAGTACGGTGAACGCCACCTAGCTAGGTGGCGTTGGTAGTGCTTCTTGATGCCAGCGTCACTTCGAATGCTGGCATCGAGGCGTCGTAGTGCTGAGACCACCGAAGCGTTCACTGTCGGTGCGCGTTAGTGTCATAATGCAGTACTTCTCTTTTATTGCGATAGCAATTATATGGACACTCAAAAGCAGATTTCTGCCGTCGGCGTCGCCGTCGCCGTGAGGTTCCGTATGACGTCATTTGGAGAAGAAATCGTCGCCGAACGCTGTATGTGCGAGTGAAAGGGCGCGAGGGGCGCGTCTTTCACGGGGAGTGAACGCACGGCGGAGAACAAACGCGCGTTCTGCGCCGTGCTCGCTTAAGGGCTGCAGAAGTAGGCGTCTCTTTTCTCCTTTACAATCACCATAAATGTAGAGCAAACGCACATTCTTCCGACGCGCGAGAAGCCGTGGGGGAGGGGGAGGGAGGGGAGGCGACGTTTAGCTGCGGCACCAAGTGCCTATTTATATCACAGGCTCCGGCAACAGTCACCAACGCCGCACGCATTTTGAGCGAACGCAGGCAAAACGCCGATGGCGTCGGCAACAGTTCTGCGTGTTACCCATGCTGCTGCATGTCCAAGTTCATACAGCTGATAAAGCTAATATTATTACTCCGTATAGCTCTCTACAAGTTTGCTATCGCAATTGATGCTTCGCCTTTCAGGTGAAACTGCGAGCACTTTTTCTGCTCGTAGGCGGCGGCACCGCCCCGAGCAAGAGCGCGGGTACACGGAGGAGTGTTAGATATATAAGGCGCGTCTGTGTAGCTCTCTGCAAATGCGTTTGTGGCGCAATGGGTTAAACGCTCGGCGATCTATCGTCGCGGACCGAGAGTTCGTGGGTTAGATTTCCAAATTTTGCATGTTTGTGGAACTTTTTCTTCTGGTTTCTTTCTTTGTATTATGTTCTATGACGTATTTCCGTGACGGAAATACGTCAGTGAAGTCTTGGTGGACCCCGGCATAAAACACTTTCGTGTTAAAAAGGAGGTGAGCTGCTAGCAGATTTCAGCTGTCACGGCCTTCTTTAAGAGTAGAAGTATAGCCAAACGGTGGCTTCACCTGTACTGATAAGAAACTGCGGGGGGCTGCCACTCCAGCATTAGGAGAGAAGCTCCTTATAGCGGCACCCGTTCCGTCCCCGTCGTCGTAGTAGTAGTGTGTAACCAGTCTGAGAAAAATGAGAAAAAAAATTCCGAAGTTGTGTCCGTAGCACGGAATCGAACCAGGGACCCCTCGCTTCCGAGCGCGCGGCTTTAGCCCACTACGCCACGAAGCGCACATAGACACACGCACCACGATGGTAATAAATACCTAACATTAACGAAAGGCCGCGTTTCTAGCGCGTTTCTAACGCGTTTGTGCTAGCGCGTTACGGCCCGTGTAAGAAGCTGGTGTAAGACGCTGTGGCCTCTCCGCCTTACCTTCAACGCGGTTCGAACGCGCTGCCCAAGGCGGTGGGCAGCGCGTTTATGAATACGGAGGGTATACTCTCTCAGCAGTCATGTGATGGCGTCGGCAAACGCGGTGCACGTTCCGGCATGTGTAAATGGCTGCGTAAGACGCTGTGGCCGCTCCCCCTTACTAGAGAGTACTGCACGTTTCTAACGCGTTTGTGCTAGCGTCCCCTTAAGCGGGAGATCCGATGATTCCCTCCGGAGCTTCGCCCACTCATCATCATTCACCCCGTGGATATGCTGTGATTTTTTTTAAACCTCCTTGGCTCTACCTGATGTCATAAATTGGGGTTACAGGGTTTACGTGTTTAACCGACGCCTCGACAAACCACACAACGTGTAAGCAATATTACTTTTTTTGTACGAGCTTCGTCTGGAGAGGCGAGAAGTGCGTGAAAACACAACACGTGCACCTTCGAAAGCGGCGCAAAGTGACCGGTCGGTGCGTGATTTACTTCGGAAGTGGCGCTATGAGTGTTAAATGTACCCAACGTCTGCACAACATCCACGTACGCCAAACACGCACACAACGACCACAGTTGGAATCGCTGCAGAGTAGAAAGGACTGAGTAAATGCTTCCCTAGAGAGGCTAAAAACGGGGCAAGCATGCAAGAAAAGCGAAAGAAGGATTACAAAACGGGTTCGATGATCCCTAATAAGAAATTTGAGCACAGCTGTATACGTGTTTTAATTTCTGTTATACCGAGGCAAAGAATTTCAGAACAAAATCACCGCACCGACTGGCAGTGGGCCACCAGTACGGTCAGCGCCTTGGCAAAGGGAGGGGCACTATGGGAACGCTGTCATGATGAGCAGCATCGGAGCCAGCGGTGGAAGAAGACGACGAACGCGAAAGCAGTGGCAGAGCGCTGAAGGACGCCGACGTTCAACCAAGGAACGGGTGCCTAAGACCTGCGCTCTAAAAGATGAAGTGAGGAAACTTATGAATAAAGCATATGGCTGTCCTCAGTGGGACTTTCTATTTTCTTGAGTGTCCAATGTTGCATATGCTTTCCTTGGCTTACCTAGCGTAAGCCGATGGCTGCATAGCTTCTTTCCCCGAGTACTGCATCAGACTGTTCTTGTCCTCCACGCATGACTGCCACAACACCTGTTTCCCAAAGTAATCGGCTTGCCCGCTAAGGAGTCGTATCGGCGCTTCTGAAACTTTTCTCGGCTAACGTTGGGACACAGTTTTTTGGCTACAGACATCTCCATCACACTCAATTAAGGCGAGGTAGTTTACTTGCTGCGTGCTCATCCGGCTGAGAACGTTGTGCTAGACAGCTTTGGGCGCTTTTTTGTTGTACAATTATTTAAGGCAAAAGCCCTAAATTTCTATGTTTCAAGCTCGCTGGATTTCCCGCTAGGGGGCCGGGGAGAGCATATGTTCTTTGCATGGGCGGCCGCTTCTCGTTCCTCTCAACCAGGATCACGGCAAGCGGCGAGCATAATTTTGCCAACTGCTTAAACCGGCAAGACGAGAGCAGTCGGTGGACACTAACGTCCACCAAATTAGTGCCCTATTTATTGAATATCTGCGAGGGCCGCACACCCGCCTGGCTTAGCCAAACGCCGCACAGCCTGCCGCAACTCAATCCAGGAAGGCGCCGTTGCACCTGTGACGCGCGTCGCGTGCTCGCGCAGCTTGAATGAATCTGTGACCGTAGCACGGGCGCCCGCCCACGCGGCGACTAAGCTCTCGAGATCACCCAAACAGCAGTAGATGCAATCGAAATACCAAGAGAGCAGCTGGAAGATACAAACAATATACACATGGATCCGACTGACGTAAACAACAGAGAAACTAGCTGGAATTATAGAGCGAACAACGGAAGAACAATTGGACGTGAGATCATCTGGATCACGAGGGGCAGAATAGGCAAGAAGGACGCAGAGAATAAAACGACACAAGAAAGAAACCTAGATAAGGAACAAACGACCAGAAAGCCACCGCCATCGCGCAACAGCAAAAGCTATGCCACATCTACCAATCGACGACTACAAGGTCGTAAACCGCCCACAAGACGGCCTTGGCCTTCCAAAGTGGAACAATGTGGCCATCATGCATGCCCTTCGTCGAAAAAGTGTGCGTTCACATGTATGAAATCGAGAACCTGATTTTTGCAAGCATGGCCGGCTGGGAAGACGCCAAGAAACTCGAAAATATCAGCAGAATACAACTTGACGGCACATTCTTCGCCGTATAAGTCAACGCGACAACCCCGGACGATGTATCCAGAGATGTAATCAGAGGATTCTTTGCACGGTACGAGTGAAGGAGAACTCAAGGCAAGGCTTCGCACACCAGCAAGGTACACGGACCTCCACGCCCGTATGCTCGGGCAATCGTCCGCGGCTGTGATCTTTTTCCAAGGACAGCATGTTCCTCATTACATCCGCTTCCAGAGTATCGACTTTTCATTCCGACCCTACCGCAAGTCGGTGTAATAGTGCTGGACCTGCGACAGCACGGGGCACCACCGGGATGTATGCCCCAGATCACTGCCAGCCTTCTGCTATAAACGTGCAAAAGCGATCAACTACCTGATCATGAGTGCAAACTCGCCTTTAAGTTATGTGGAGAAACCACAAGCAAAGATTCCAAGAAGGGACTGAAACCCAACCCACCGCCATTCAACATACGACAGCCACGCATGGACAGGTTCAAAGCAAGAGACAGTCGCTAGAGCTCAGGTGGCGGAGAATTCCCGGAATTCGGAAGCTCAACCACCTGCTTGAGCAGGAGTGCTGGCAGCGCCCCCAAACAAAGTAGATCAAGATCTATACTCCAATCGCCCTCCCGATCACTATCACGCTCACGTTCGCACTCCCTCAAATGTGTGAGCTACTCGCCTGTCGCGTGTAGCGGATCGAGTGGATCGAGAAGCACGAGCAGCTAAAAATGTCGTCGGTTGAAACCGCGGCCTTCCAAGCTCTCGAAAATAGGGTGCAAGTTCAAAGCAGTCAATTGTAAAGCCTACTGGCCCTCATCGACAAGCTGATCCAAAGCTAACAGAAACAGCAAGACAACATGAACAGGCTTCTACATAAGGGCGAGGAGCAAAGGGACCTTATTAACAAGCTGCATCAGAAATGCACGTAAGTCCAAGAGAACATTGGACAGCCGCGACCATCGATTCCCAGCGCGGATGTGGAATCCGTAGTTGACGCAAGAATCCAAGTCCTCCACGAAATTCTCATAAAAAGCACCCACGCCACAATTGAGAAGAACGTCCAGGCAGCAGTAGCAAATTTCGCGTGCCGCGTGCCGAACGCTGTATGTGCGAGTGAAAGGGCGCGAGGCGACGTTTAGCTGCGGCACCAAGTGCCTATTTATATCAGAGGCTCCGGCAACAGTCACCAACGCCGCACGCATTTTGAGCGAACGCGGGCAAAACGCCGACGGCGTCGACAACAGTTCTGCGTGTTGCCGGTGCTGCTGCATGTCCAAGTTTATGCAGCTGATAAAGCTAATATCATTACTCCGTAAGCTCTCTACAAATTTGCTATCGCAATTGATGCTTCGCCTTTCAGGTGAAACTGCGACAACTTTTTTATTACACAGTACTTCGTTGAAAATGCTGGCTTTATAATGTCACGAAGACGTTTTACACTTGGTTCTTTATTATATGGCTACACCGCATTGGAGCCTCGGCTGCCCTGTGACTACCGAAGTGCTCCTTGTCGGCGCTCCTTAGTGTCACGATGAAGTACTTTCGCTTCACCGCTCCTAGATGGCTGCGCCGGAGCCGGCGTCACATCCGTTACAGGAATTCATTCGTGAAACCCGGCATAAAACAGATTAATCTTAACATCGCTAAAGCACTGGGCCTCTTCGATTTTCGTTCTTCGGGCAGCCAGATGGCAGCTCTCTGACAGGAAATGACATCGTGCTGGCATTGTGGTCACATGGACCAAAAGTTTCCAGCAAGTCTCGGGCAGCCCGAGGCGGCCGCGAGCCTCGCGAAATCGAACAGCCGGCAGCTGGCGCTACCGTGCCGACGCTGCTAGACCCTGCCGTTCGCTCAGTGTGGTCTGCTCCGTCACCTGCTTGTAGAAGATGGCGGCTTCGGCGGACGAGATTGCCGTGCTGCTTCAAGCAGCAACCGAACTGTTAGATGCATACGATGCTATTGAAGAGGAACGTCACGAAGTGGACGAGCTTGCCATGAACCTTTTGCTGGCTCGACTCGTGAGGCAGGATTGGCACAGAGTTCCCATGTATGTAGAGCGGGTTGTGCCGGCATACATGAACATGGAGTTTAGGATTATGTTTCGTCTTTCCAGAAGCTCAGCTGCGGCTGTTGTCGGAGAATTTGAAAAGTCAGCGTTTTACCCTAAAGGTTGGCATGGACGGAAACAGTTGTCAGCTGAGAAGACGGCGCTGATAACGCTGACATACCTCGGCACGCAAACTACAATGTATGCGATTGCTGACAAATTCGATGTCTGCGAGTCAAGCGTACACACTTCAATCCAGCGTGTTCTCGACTTCTTGATGTCTATCAGCGCAAGAGATATTAAATGGCCCGACAGCAACGACGTCGTACGAAGCAAGAGGGCATTTCGAGCGCTTAACACCGTCGGGGCGTGGAATGGATGCCACATCCGAATATCAAGACCCTCCGAGTCAGAGCACAGTTATTTCAATAGAAAGAAGTTTCACTCGATAA
The DNA here is from genome assembly GCF_013339745.2 of Dermacentor silvarum. NCBI lineage: Eukaryota > Metazoa > Arthropoda > Arachnida > Ixodida > Ixodidae > Dermacentor > Dermacentor silvarum. The sequence goes on from NC_051158.1 coordinate 91,189,210, forward strand.
TCTTACAGGGAGTCTGCAACGCCGACATGATGTTTACGCACGTTTTCATCAGCTTTCCTGGCAGCGTACACGATGCCCGGGTACTGCAGGAAAGCTCCCTTTTCCGAGATGCCGGAACGAAGTGCGATGGTAAGAAAAACAATTATTTGTATGTAGTCACTTGCAGCCCCTATAATTAACTTTGTTCGGTGATTTATCGAACAATTCCCTTTCTAGCTTAGGTCTCTTCGAGCTGCCGGATAACAAATTCTTGCAGGAGGTTACCTGATCGGTGACTGTGCATTGCTGGCCTGGCTGCAGACCCCATACCGTCAATGCGGAGCGAGTTGGCAGCCATGGATGGAGGCCTTCAACGCAGCCCACTGGAAGCAGCGGGTCGTCATCGAGGGAGCTTTAGGCCTGTTAAAGGCCCGCTTCCGACGACTGGCGTACGTTGATGTCGCTACCATCCCGCAAGCTGTGGACATCGTGATGGCGGCCTGCGTCCTCCACCATATTGCCAGCAGGAGCGGCGACGCCGTGGACGATGAGGAGCCAGTGGACAGCGGAACAAATGTTTCGTCTAATGACCCAGACAGCGGGGTAGAGGCATCGATCCTTGCAACAACAGTCCGCGACATCATAGCACAGGCTCTGCAGTTTGTCTTGACGGAGCATTTTTTATTTAAGTTTTGTTTGTTTTGTTTGAGTTTATTACTGCTCGTTTGGGCATCTGATTATACCTTTTCTTTATTATACACTAAACATGTTTATGGTTGCTCAGTGTCCGTGTCATCATTATCCATGCTGACACATCACAAAGTGTTTTTTGTGCCTAATGTTCATAAAGGCACTTTCTTTCTATAGTACTGCGCCCATTGGGCATGGTATGTATACACACTCCCGACTATGGCCTTAGACGACAAACAAATGGCTTGAAAGGAAGTTTAATCGCTAAAAATAGTGTACATGTCACGAACAGATACGACAGTTATATGTTTGTGAATACACACAGCGCGCTCTTAAAAGTCAGGATCGCACTTTGTTCTCACATCTATATCGGGCATTTTCGCAGTGGATATCGTTACTATATAGCATTTGAAATGAAGTTTAAAACAAAATTGAAAGTAATTAGTGACAATTAGAAATACATTAGAGCACAGGTTAGTGTTATATATGCAGAGGAACGGGATTGCTCTTTAAATATGGAAAAATTAATAAAGCACACATTATACTGATCATTAAAGGAAACAATGAAACAGATTTCGAATGTCCATTGCATGTATACAGGAAACTATACATGATATACAAGAAAACGAGACTGCGCTTCTTGAAGGAATAGAGGATCTATCATATATACATTTATTGAAAGCAAAAATATCAGAGAGACATCCGGTGAAAATTCTTGGTGGCTAGATAAAAACAAGGCACATATTCATCGAAAAAGTAATTGCCCTACTCGTGATCATCTGGCTGCCGCGAACTGCGCGCGAAGTAACTTTCTGCATCAGCCACAAGCCTTTCAAGTAGGGCTTCATGCCTGGCCCGACTGGCCTTTACTTCTTTGTGGCGTTCCTTCCGATTTTTTCCCATCTGTCTAAACGCGACAGAAGTGCCTCTGCGACCGTGTTTTTTTTTTTCCTTGTGGGACCTCTTGGCCGGTGGCCTGCATTCGGTCTACTGCGCCGTTGAAGGAACCTCAGTGGCCAACTCGATCATGTCGGAAGCATCTGGGTTATCCTCGGCTGAGACTGGCTGGGGTTTAGTGGTGAAATTAATAGACTGCATAATCAGTACAAGGTAGCTTACAAAAGACATATCTGCGCAACAGCATGTATTAACATTTACCAGTATGCGAATTTGGCACATAGTTTGCCAAAGAATATGATAACCCAACCTGCCACCATTCATAACTTATTAACTATGCATGCAGTACGGGACTCCATACTTGCAAAGATTGAAGACAGCTAGCGTGAACCACAGATAAGGTTCTGTTTTACTAGTCAACTAGTGATAATAGCGGCGCGCCTACCTGCTTGTTAATTCTAACAATCGGTGCTCATGCTGGAATAAGAAAAGCAAACACATTTCATAATGATATGTGCCTTTGAAAACAAATACATGGAAGCGAATTCAATCTATCCTTCTACAGATATAAAGAAATAGATGTCGTGAGCTGACATTTCCTTTCACTTGTTTAGGTACACAGCCGTATCTGCCAATGTGCCTCTATTCATTGACATTGTGCAACTCATTCTTCGAATAGCATATGTGAAAAAGAAAGAGAAAAGAAATACTGCAATGAACGCTACTATATAGATCAGTTGGTCGCGCATACCCTTGGCACGCTCATCTTACGATTAAGACTTACTCATTGCTTTTTTTTTACAACTCCAGGCTCCACCAAGTAAGTTGGGTTGACAGCATGGTTTTTTTCAAATACCTCGCTGAGCTCCCTGGTGTATATAGATCATGAAAAGTGAAAAATATCCCATGTATGGCATATTTTATCACACTATAGACGTATGCGGAATCCACGCCATGCTGGTTTAGTGGTCTCGTCAAACGTCACAATTAATTACATCTACATTCTAAAGCACAACTGCATGCGTATGAAATAAGGAACTATATATAAGTATACATATGCACGTTAAATTCACGCACATCGTAAAATAAATGTCGTATAACCGCCTAATTAAGCTTGTTTTTTGTGAGTTGGCTGACATCGATATCGCGCCCCGAACTCAGTAAACAATACTGCACTAGTGCGTCATGGTACGCACTCACATATCTGTTATAGTATGCAAATCAAATCGATGGTGAATGCACCTAGCGGACAAAATGATAAAGAATACCAAAAGAAATTTACAATTAAACGATTTAGAACAAACTCCTCAAAACCGATGACTTTGCGGTCATTTCCTGAGTGACTATTGTGGCTTTTCGCCTTCAAATATGCACGCTTCAACGTGCGCCACTTGTTTTCCACCTGGTTTGCTGCGACATCCACCCCAAACTTGGCGTTTATTGAAACCGCCAGTTCCTTCCACTCTTCGTTGTTTATCTTAAGTTTGATCTTCTTGTTCTGCTCGAAACGCTTCTTTGTTTCTATTGAAAAAATAACTCTTTGACGCGGCCACAGCTGTCTATCGTCCGCTTCGTTTGCTGCACGGGTCGCTTCGTGTGATGGCACCAACACCCTGTCATCATTTTTGTCGGCCTTTGTGGTGCCTGAAGTGCCTCCGCCGCAAGCTTCTTCGACAAAAGTGACGTGTGTGCCTCCTGCGCGAAATGACAAATAAGACGTGAACGACGCGAAAATGTCACTCGCACGAAACTGAAATGCCTTACCTTCAGTAACATATATAGTGTTACCATCCTGAAGCACTAGGCAGCCGTTTCTTATAAGCGGGCAAACTTCAGTTTGCACCCCATTAACTAGAACTTTTTGTGGCGCAAACTAGGACATAGCAGGACAGCGACGACGAAACCAGAAACGTGCAACACCCGCGAAAACTGCAAGCCGGTGGAGACCATGAAAGCTAGCACGAAACTTGCGCGTAATACACGCATTTTATTAACTTTGGAGAAATAAACTTGAAACTTCTGCCCCAACAATTGACGAGCAGACGACGCGAAAGAAGAAGAAAAAAAAAGCGCGTCGTCTGCTTGCTTGCCGGAGCAAAATGGTTCCGGCAGCTGGGCGAGCCCGCGGGTAGCCCGCGAGCAGCCGGAGGAGGGAAAACGAACACGATTCCGGCAGCGCTCGGACTGGTGGGCGGAGCTGCGGACGCTGCCCGAGCAAAACGAACTTCCGGCAGGCAATCGGGCTCTCCGCTGGCTGCCGGCTGGCTGCCCGAGCGGATAATCGAAGAGACCCACTATCTACCACCAGTCAACATCCCATAATACATGATAAGTTTCTTTAGACAAACGGTTAACGTCCTAACACATTACAGCTTCTCAGTGATGACGCAGAGGTACATGCTTTGGGCAGACACGCCGGACCGCAGACGAACACATTCGTCGCATATATTCGCAACGTTCAGGGGGACACAATATGACCATTTCGCGATAGGAGTTTTGATGTGAATTTCGTATACGTCAGTAACAGATTAATCAGGGCTAATTGGTTCATAATTTGAGCAAAAGGTATAAGGTTACAACGCGAAAGGAACAAGGACGACAAAAGAGCGACGACCACAGGACAAGCGCTGACTGCCAACTGAATGTTTATTACTAGAAAACCAGCCTTTTTATATATACTCCAAAAACATGCACACATCAAACACTCGCTAATCACAATCTGTCTTTTAGGAAGTTTGTTCCTTTCTCCGATAGAAGAAGAAGAGGTGAACTGACACAATTGTCACTTTCGTTGTTGATCGAAAAGGTCTATAAAATTTCTCTTTTCTTCTTAGATTTTCCTTTTCCTAGAAATTTCGTTTTAAAATAAACATCGGAGCGCATGCGTGTTTCGTACTATGGTCAGCTAAATAGCTACCATGTCCGTTCCTTACGCTCTTGCAGTGTTGACGAGCACGATCATTGAAACATTGTCCAGTTTGACCAATGCAAACTTTTCCACAATTCAAGGGAATCTGGTATACTACATTGGTCTTGCAATCGGACAAAAAACGGGTTTTGGGATTGATAGTGCAATCGGGGGGCCTGTATTTTGGTTTAATGTGTGCACAAATCAAAGACAGCTTGCAAGGGGCGTTGAAAAACAAGTTAACATTGTGTTACCATTAACACGTTGGGCTATATTTCATTATGGCTTGCTTTGCATACTCGTGATGACAATATTAGCTGTTAAAAGATGGAAGTGTAGAGTCCGTCCCTGACAACAGTTAGGTTTTTCACTCATGTGTCTTGCGCACTTCTATAGTTTTTTTTTGTTGTTGTTGTTGTTCTTGTTGTTTTCCTTGTTTGTGCTTTCTTTCGCTCATTGGGCTGCGGATTATTATTTTTGCCAACGATTTTGCAGCTATAATTCTCCACGTGAGATAAAACAAAGGAAAAACGCTTAAACGTTTCTGGTTATTAAAACGTGTTTCTGTTGTACAACTAGCTGTCATCTTCCGTGCTGCTAGCCTCACCCTTCTATTATGTAGCTCATATTTTCAATTCAGCACTAGAAGCGACATAGTGTCTTGGCCACGGTATTGCTCATTCGGTGATCTACGGTGTGAACCAACGATGCGTACGACGCATGGCAATCCTGTCTATGATATGAAGCGGGAAGTCAATAGGATGACATAAAAAAAGAAACAGCGAATAAAATCACGTACCGCCATTCATACGAAAATTATTATGACGATTAATTATTATACGAATAACTATGAACCAACTTAGCATCAAGGCCGTGGTGCTTGCAGCATGCAACTGACAACTTAATAAGTATTTCATATATGTGTAACTTCTATATTTATGTTCATCCACAGGGCATGTATCCACACATGCTCAGACTCGCTTCGACTCTGTCTCAGTGATAGTTCGGGCTCCACATGTTTTAAGTATCCGCAAGAAAACTACAAAAGTACTGATAGAGAAAGCGGTCAGGCAAGGAGACACAATCTCTCCAATAATATTCACTGCAGGCTTAGAAGAAGTATTCAAGCTCTTAGATTGGGAAGGATTAGGAACCATGATCAACGGTGAATATCTCAACAACCTTTCGCTTGCCGATAACATTGTCCTGTAAAGCAACGCTGGGGACACATCGTTAGAACCTATTCAGGACCTTAAACGAGAAAGTGTAAGAATAGGTTGGAGATTAGTATGCAGATAACAAAGATAATGTTGAATAACCTGTCAAGCAAACAAGGATTCATGATCGGAAGTCAGCCTCTAGAATGTGTGCAGGAGTAAAGGTATTTAGTTCAATTACTCGGTGGGAACACTGATCATGAGAAAGAAATTGAGATATGAATGAAAATTGGTCAAAGCGCGTACGGCCAGCATTAACAAATCATGATTGGTAGCTCACCGCGGTCTTTGAAAAGTGTACAATCATTTCATTCTTCCAGAACTATGATATGGGGAAGGAAATTGGAGGTTCACAATGAAGCTTGAGAAGAAAAAGTTTAGGATAGCTCAAACAAGCGATGCAACAAAAAATTTAAGGCCTAACGTTAAGGGACAACAAGAGAGCGGTGTAGACCGAAGAGCAAACGGGGTAAGTGTTAGTTCAAATTAAGAGAAAAGATTGGAGCTTTGAAGGCCACGTAATTCGTAGGGCAGATAATCGGTGGTCCATAAGAAATACAGACTGGGTGGTAGGGGAAAGGAAGCGTTCTCGCGGACGGCTGAAATTCAGGTAGGGTAATGAAATGAGGAAGTTTGCATGCACAATTTGGAATCAGCTAGCACAGGTCAGCGATTCGGATTCGTCCGGATTTTAACAGCGGAGCCGTTTAAGGCGCCTGTTATATGGGCCGATCCTGGCGATAGTGCAGAAAGCGTCCCAGCGCAATGGCACATTCCCCTGTGAACTAGCGAAGCTGAGCCTGCCTAAGTCTAGCGAAGCATGGTTGGGACTATTTCAGCTTAGTCAATCATCGATAGCCAATCGATAGCCAATCAATAGCTAATCGATAATCAATCACTAGTTAATAAATTCCGGAAAATGCTTCGGATGACTTGGTAGTGCTTAGCGTAGCCCAAAAGCCAGGACTAGCTTGGGGCCCATCAACTCCGCTGTTTCTTTAGCATTGCGCCTTCAGTGTAAGCTACGCTAGTTTTTTTACACCCTTTTGTTCTTGAGCCACATTCTGCTTCTATTATCAGGCGAGTTAACTCGGTCTTTATCCTGCCTTGAATGATGGTATATTCAAAACGAGGATTGCAGCCACATTTTTGGCAATGTATAGAGAAGAAACCAACTGGTGTAGCTTTTTTTTTTAATTGGTGACACTTCTCACACAGTCTGTCATTCAGATCGTGCCCATATCACTGTAGGCGCGTATATTCGCTGCATTTTGCATACCATGAAGAAAATAGCCCAGCGAGCAGACATCACTGCAGTCTTTTCCGCACTGAATAAACTAGGTAGCCCATGCAATAAAACATATCCAGACAAAGTAAAAAAAAGCAATAAGTGATAAAAACCACTCTAGCAGGTACGCTATTGTGCCATGTCCTGTCTATTTTTTCGTTTGTCTGCGTTACGTCGCGCTGCCCAGACGCTCACAGATACGAGTCTTCCAGGTCACTAATACTCGCAGAGGACAGCCGGAGAACCGCTTCCAATATACACGGTGTTTCACTTAACTTGGGTCCAACTTTAAAAATATACAAATCCGGGCGTCATTTGCTGTTAGTCCTTTTCCTAGGAATGTTCACCCACAGTATAACATTGAGCGACGCAAGGCTCGCGCCCGGGCTACATTAAAGACAGTCGCGGATAGCCGAAGGTTGGCAGCATTCGTAGATGCGGCCCAATATGGACGGACCAGCAAGTTTGTTTCGGCAGTAGTTGATACGAACGGTACACTCATCAACGCGGCTTCTGTCCGCCATACCTTCATGATGATGATGATATGTGATGTTGAGTGGCGCAAGGGCCAGGTCTGGCCAAAGAGCGCCATGCAAGTGATTATGAATGTTGAATTGAACAGTGAAGTGGAAAGGATTGAACAAGGCTGTATATGGGCCTAAAAGCAGAGTCGCTGTACAGTGTGTAAAACATAAGTGTATTAAAATTAGGGCAATGGCTTTAAAGTGTCCTTTGAGACGTAAAACATGTTTTGAAAGCATGAGTTGCTAAAATTTGGAAGTGCCAGTGACAGTGCTGCCTCATCAGGAACCTTGTGTGCAAGGCTCTGGAGGCGCGTGTCATACAAGTGCTCGTATCGTAGCAGTAGCCTCTGTTGAGAAAGTCGTGCTACGAATTTATTGGGCGTAGAACTTGTAGTGAATGAACATCATGTAAATCATTTTAAAGTGATTTGCTGCTGAAAAATGAGTCCCCATGAAGGAACATTGCTGGATGAAGAGGACCTTTCTGTTTGTAAGCTAGAGGAAAGTGCTTTTTTTATTCAGCTTCTGATTCCCGGCACTCTACCAGGACATGTAGGATATTTAGCGCAGATGGGAGGTTCAGCACCAGACAGCAAGTAAGAGAGGGTCCCGTATGTATGGCCTATCCTAAGTCGACAAAGAATTACTTCAGTACGTCGTATTTTTGTTGTCGGTCGCCAATTACCCAACTGAGGTTTAATTAAGTGCAGCTTATTCGACGTTTCAGTGTCCCACATTTGCTGCCAGTATGTCCTACGTTTTCTGCGGCGAAAAGGCTTCATGTCTGTCACAGGGACAGATAGATATGAAAGTGTTGGTAGCTTTCGCTGTAAGAGATGTGGCCATCTGGTCTGCCAGCATGTTCCCTTCGATGCCTCTGTGGCCAGGCACCCAGCAGATCACAATAAGCTGGTTAGAGAAGTACGCAGTGCACAGGAGTGAGTAAAGCTCGTTGAGTACAGGGTTATTGTGTCTGCGGAGTGACATTAAGGACTTTACTACACTCAAATAGTCAGTGAATATTATGGCACTGGGTAGATTGGTTTTCCTGATGCATTTAAGAGCCGACATTACTGCGTATGCCTCCGCGTAAAATATACTTGTTCCCGGGTGCAAGACGTCAGAGTCTCAGAAATACGGACCAACGGCTGCATAAGACACGCCAGCATAGGACTTCGATGCGGCAGTATAAAATTCCGGGCATGAGTACTTTAGCTTGCAGTTCGAGCAATTGCATTCGGATGTGTGCCTCTAGAGCGTGCTTTGTAACATGAACAAACGACGTATCACAATAATGAGCTGCCACTGCCATGGTAGTAAGAGCTTTGCTGGAGATTCTAGACGAGGTTCTAAAAGTGGGACACCCATTTCCCCACTGAGCTTCCTCACACGCAGTGAGAAGGGCTCCTTTGGTATGGGTCAGTTACGAAACGGTGTGGTGCAAGTCATATCATTTATGGTAGCGTAACACGGATGTTCAGTGTTTGCGTGCACCTTCAGAAAATATGCAAAGCTAGCTCTGCAAGGTAAGTGACCACTCGTTTGATTCTGCGTATAGGCTTTGTATATGACTTGTTCTGAAAGCACCTGTGGCCAGGCGGATACCTAAATGATGAATCGGATCTAGCATCTTCAACGCGCACGGTGCGGCAGAGGGGTACACAACGGCACCATAGTCCAAACGTGTACGTACAACACTTTTGTACAGGTCCAATAGGCACTTCCTGTCGCTACCCCATGTGGTGTGGGACAGAAGCTTAAGGAGGTTCATTGTTTTCATGCATTTCGTCCTGAGGTATTTGATGTGGGGTATAAACGTTACTTTTGAATCCAAGATGATTCCTAAGAATTTATGTTCACTGCTTACAGTGAGTTCATCTCCATTAATAAAAATACTAGGGATTGGCGTTGCGCCTCTCTTCTTAGAGAAAAGCATGCAAATACTGTTTTGCGTGTTCACTTTAAAGCCGTTTTCATCCGCCCATCTCGACAACTTGTTTAAGGCAAGCTTAACCTGGCGTTCGCAGATAGCTATATTGCAGGGTTTAAAACATATCTGCACATGGTCGACGTATACGGAGTAAAACATGGTTAGTGGAATGGCTGTATGAAGTGAAATAATTTTTACGACAAAGAGTGGGCAACTAAGTACGCTTCCCTGTGGCACACCGGTCTCTTGGGTGAATGTTCTAGACAAACTGTTGCCCACGCTTACACGAAACGTGCGGTCAGAGAGATAGCTTTCGATTGTGTTCAACATGTTGCCACGGACACCCATTGTGGAAAGGTCCCGAAGGATACCTAAACGCCATGTCGTATCGTATGCCTTCTCTAGGTCAAGAAATACTGAAACAAGGAACTGCTTATTTATAAAGGCATCCCTGATGTTGGCCTCGATGCGAACGACGTGGTCTGTTGTCGATCTACCTTCTCGGAAACTACACTGGAAAGGGTCTAGAATATTGTTATTCTCCAGGAAACAGATTAGGCGTCGGTTTATAATTTTTGCAAAGAGCTTGCACAGAAGCTATTCAGAGCTATTGGTCTGTAACTACTGGCTAGAGACGGATCCTTGCCTTGTTTAAGTATGGGGATAACAATAGCTTCTATCCAAGCAGATGGAATGTATCCGGCTGCCCATATAGCATTGAAAAGGGAAAGAAGTGTATTTAGTGTTTCTGATTGTGTTTGATCATTTCATAGATGATGCGATCACTACCTGGCACCGAGTTGTTGCAACAATTCAAAGATACGTGAAGTTCAGCTAAACTGAATGGGCGATTGTACGCTCCATTTCTTCCACATTTGCGTTCAAGCTGTTGTCGCTCTGCGTATTCTTTGAATCGCAGGAAAGTGCGTGTGTAGTTGCGATCGACATTTGTTCAAAGTGCTCACCTAGAAAGTCTCCCTGATTTTCCAGGCTGTCTCCTTGGTATTTACTAGGGGTAGATGGTGACACTGTCGGCCTCTTAGTTTATTTACCCGGTTCCAGAGCTTTCTCTCATCAGTGTACGAATTAATGCTGGATATATACTTCTCCCAACTATCTCTCGTAGCTCGTCGACGTGTTCTTCTGCCCTGCGCCTTTGTTTGCTTAAAAATTAATGAAATTTTTGGCTGTTGGGCAGTCACGTAGCAGCCCCCAAGCTTTGTTTTGTTTTTTCCTTGCCTTTTAACATTCGGCATTCCATCACGGAATGCAGCGTTTACTAGACAGTCCATTCGTTTGTTGGATGCATTTTGTGGCAGCGTCTGTTATAAAGCTTGTTAAGTAAGCCACACCATTGTCCATATTGATACCAGAAATGTCCCTGTCTAAACGTGTAAGTTCTTTGAATAGTTCCCAGTTCGCAGAGTCAACCTTCCGTCGAGAAAGATATGGGGCACATTCATCCTGTGTTGTATAATTTAGAACTATCGGAAAGTGGTCAATTCCATAAGGCTTCTTAATAACGCTCCATTCGAGGTACGACAGCAGAGTACTGGACAGTATGCTTAAGTCAATTATTGGTGCAACGTCAGGTATTGTGTGCGACGCTATAGTATGTCGGCTCCTTCTTATTGAGCATGCATCCACCAGATGAATAGAGGAAGGTTTCTATTAAGCGCTCTCTTCCATCGCAACGGGAGTCTCCCCATGGAGTGTTATGCGCATTTAGATCTCCGGCAACAATGTATGGCTCAGGAAGTTCATCTATATAATTTTGAACTTCTGTTTTGTGAAGTTGATAGTTAGGAGGAATGTATACAGAGCTGATTGTAATTAGCTTTCTAAACAACACCGCTTGCACAGCAATTGCCTCTAGGCGCGTACGAAGTTTTAGTTCTCGACAGGCAACACCTCTATCGACTATAATAGCCGCACTGCCGGAAGACATGACTGAATCATCACGATCATTACGAAAAATAGAATATTGTGGAAGAAAATTTGTTTGCGTATGTTTGAGGTGTGTTTCCTGAACACACAACACCCTGGGACTGTATTTGCGAATGAGTTCTTTAACGTTATCAAGATTGTGAATAAGAACCCTGACGTTCCATTGAACTATTTGTGTCCCCATATTGAAAAAGAGATTTGTGCTGTGTGCTTAGGTGTGCAATACCTTAGATTACAGAGCCCTTCTCAGGCCCTGTAATGCGCAGTTTCTATTTTTTGGAGCGGTCGAGAGACCCCCGCCGCTCCATATGCGCTGGATGCGCCGCCTGGCTCGAAGTTGTGTCCATCGCCTCTCTTGAGGCGCTGGGCACCCGCTCTTGCGAGCGCTGTGTTCGCCTTCAGGGTCTCGCCTCAAGAGATGGGACCCCGGAGGCCACCAGCCCGGAGGTCGATGGGCCCTTGTTTTGAGATGGCGGAGCAGCGCTAGCTGCAGCCACCGAGGGGGCGGATGGCATCGCTGGCGGCTCACTACGCGTGGGCCGGACAGCAGCCGGTGGCCGTTATGACGCTGCCCCCTGACGTGCCACTTCAGCAAAGCTGTTATTTGGCAGATACGACACCCGCCTCCGTGCTTCCTTGAATGATAGATTCTCTTTTACTTTAATCGTCACGATTTCTTTCTCTCTTTTCCAGGATGGGTGGGACGGCGAGTATGTGGCATGCTCCCCATCGCAGTTTACACAGTGTAGAGCGTTTTCACAGGATTCGGAATGACGTTCGTGGGCACATTTGGCACAGGTGAGGCGGCCACGGCAGTTCTGAGAACTGTGGCCAAATCGTTGGCACTTAAAGCATCGCAGAGGATTTGGGATATAAGGTCTCACCCTAATCTTCACATACCCTGTCTCGATAGTATCGGGCAGGTTGCTTGAGCGAAATGTGAGTACTAGGTGTTTGGTATTGATCTCTTTTCCGTCGCGCCTCATTTTTATTCTTTTGACATTTATCACATTCTGATCATTTAAACCTTCTAGAAGTTGAGCTTCAGTCACTTCCATCAGATCATCATCGGACACGACACCTCGAATTGTGTTCATAGTACGGCGTGGGATAACTGTCACCGGGATGTTCCCGAATGACACGAGCTTAGGCACATTTTCATATTGCTTCTTGGCACGGAGTTCTAGAAGGAGATCACCGCTTGCCATCTTTGATACTTTATAGCCTGCACCAAGGGTTTCCGTCAGGGATTTCGCAACTAAGAAAGGTGACATAATTCTTAGTGTATTTTCTGGTTTCTGGCAATGTATTACATGGTATTCATCTTCAACCCAATTCTTGCACTTTCTCGATGAAGGTCCTCAATCATTTGTTGTAATTCCTCTCCATTGTTGCTCAATAGGACAATGTCATCTGCAAACCGAAGGTTGCTGAGATATTCACCGTCGATCCTCACTCCTAATCCTTCCCAGTCTAAGAGCTTGAATACTTCTTCTAAGCATGCAGTGAATAGCATTGGAGAGATTGTGTCTCCTTGCCTGACCCCTTTCTTGATAGGTATCTTTCTACTTTTCTTGCGGAGAACCAAGGTAGCTGTGGAATCCTTGTAGATATTTGCTAAGATATTCAGGTATGCATCCTCTACTCCTTGATTACGCAATGCCTCTATGACTGCTGGTATCTCTACTGAATCTAATGCCTTTTCATGATCTATGAAAGTCATATAGAGAGGTTGATTGTACTCCACAGATTTCTCGATTACCTGATTGATGGCATGGATATGGTCGAAATTAAGCACAGCGACCCATTACTTACTTTCCACGAAATAGTTTCTCACTACCAGTTAGAGCGGAGGAGTTTTCCACTACCTCATCTAAGCTTAACAGGTCTCAATCGTCGACTTTTAGAATCGTCCAAACGGTGTCGTTTCCTTCAAGGGGCTTACCAAGTCGCATCGCCCCAAATATAGAACCACACTGTCCGGATTGTGGTGTCCATTTCTGTACATTGGCTCAGATGCTCTGGCAATGCCCTTCGTTACGTAACGCACCGTTAAACAAAGAAGCGGGCTAGGACAATGCCCTTAAAAACAGCGTACTCTCAGTCCAAGTCCAGGCTGTCCAGAGGGCCTGCGAAAGGGCGGAGGACCACGGTCTTCCTGCCCCTACGTGGACGCGACCAGCGACTACTACGGACTTCCCACAGGGGGTCCCCCCGTAGTTCCTCAGGACCAAATAAAGTTCATGTCTGTGTGTATGTCTGTCTGCTACGTAGCTATACAGAACCAAGGTAATGCTGTTTGCCGCTGCTTGAAGGTACTCAGATTATTGTTTTGTATTCCGCCTCAAAATTAGATAATTATTGTAAATTAATTAATCAACTTTTGAAATATTATAGCGAGATTAAAAGTGTAAATTAGAAAAATGTAGAGCAACATCAGAAACTCCCGATACAGCTTTCTGTTGCTCAATACGTGATACATAAAAGTGTTTCTCCGAGCGTGAAAGATGCCCGCGAATACACGCACAGTGCCTCGTGCCGCCAGTCACGCGGCAATTCTGCATGTAGTCGCGGGCGTCTTTCACGCTCGGAAAAACAATTTTATGTAGCACGTATCCAGCCACAGAAAACGGTATAGGCAGTTTTTCATGTTGCTCTACAATTTTCTCATTGGCACTTTTCATCTAATTATAATAATTGAGAAGTTTACTATTTATTTATGACTAATTACCAAATTAGACACAACGCAAAAAATAATCTGAGTATCTCCAAGCGACGGCAAACAATTTTACCTTGGTTCTGTCCAGCTACCTAGTCATTTGCATATTTCTAAATTTGGGCCCAAGTTAACTGAAACACCCTGTACATTTATGGCGTTCAATTTTCATCAAATGTTTTTATAGCCGAGCACCCACTCAGAGTTTAGGTCCTCCATCAATCAATATAATTGCACTGTTTTCACGATTTTGTAAAGTGCGTATTCCTAATGAGCGGGCCAGTCATTTGATTTCGAAACGACGAAGAAAACAAGGGGACACCGTCAGCGTCCGCTCAATCAGTTGCGCAGCAGAATGAGCGCAGCGTTATGCCGTCCGCTGGCGCCTTGAGCGTTGTGCGCACGCTCACTGAAGTTCCTGTTGAGAAAGTGTGTGCAAATTGTTATGATACACTGGTCTGAGCAGAGCTTACAGCAAACGACCAGCTTAAAGAGTCTAATGCATCGTACCTACGAATTATTTCACTACATGTGCAGCGGCTTATGCATGGCAGTGAACGTTCCGGCAGGAAACAACCAGTCATGTAACACCAGGTTGTGTGCAGACGAGTATTCAACATTGGTCTAAATATCCTCCTTGCTGAGCCTATAGTTACGGGTCAATACGGACCAACTGAGTGTTCAAAACATTCGCATGCACACATTGCTCGTGCAGAAGACACTACTAGCTCCAGCTCACCAGCTTAGTTAACAAAGTAGTGTCAGTGAACGAATCTCTGTTGTTTCATCTTTAAACAATAAAACACTGTATTGTACCTCTTTACATAAATTCCGCTCTTAAATATCTCTAAAGTGCACTGACATTTTTGCATAGGACTGCATGATATTTAATTATTTCTTCGGCAGGACCAACGTCTACGTTGCTTAAGTACCACAGGTTTACATGTAAAAAAGGCAATCTCAGTCAGGGTATCCGAATAAACGCTTGCGCTTATAAAAAAACGCGTCTGGGACAACATAACTTGGGCTCAAAGGAAATTTGTAGCACTTTTTGTCATAGTCTACTGTTGAATTATTCTGAGGTACGCTGGGTATTGGTAAAGGATCTTGTAAACCAAATGATGGTTTGCAAAAAGCTAAGTCTATGTCGAAAGGTGCTAAACAACAAGTAGTTAACAAAAATTCTGACTAGTAATACCATTTCCAAAGGTCGTTGATAGTATCATCCTCAATTTTTTAACGAAGCACAATAATTTGAGCCACTTGACACCGGTTTATATCAACGCGCAATGAAACCAATCTGCACCTGCCATGCATCGACAGATGTATCGCTGCAATTACTCTAAATGAGTCATTGCTGCTTTTTATCTCCGCGGATGTGCGAATAATAGCAATGTCCCAATTACAGCTATTGATGACGCATTCTCCACGCCTACAAAGCGCACTAAGTCATGAATTCAACAAGTGCTGCAATGCTATTTCTGCTACATCGAAGCGCGAACTGCAGGGAAATAAGATAAGTACACTGAAAGATACAAGACACAGCGCTTATTGGCAACCGAAGGTTTATTTGAAAGGTTAGCAATATTATAAAACCGCGATATTTCCAACGTCAACAAAAAGAGCAAATGAAAACAGAAAATTTTCGCCGTTACACATGCAAAGAGAACTGCCACGTGTTAAGTAGCATCTGTAAAAGCCACTTAACTATCATGAAGTGCTGTGGAGGCATGGCTGACACACCCCGCCCCCTTTTTCTTTATCTCGCACGCTTCTACAACCTCTCTTGTCGCTTGATATTTGCGCTTATATAAGACTGTTGTTTTTTCAAACTAGCGTTTGAACATGAGACTTGCTGAATTGTGCATTGCGAGATGCGTGTGGGCGCAAACCCCTTTGTGGAATTAAAATGCTCTTTCAACCTCGTGTTGAGACCACACAGCCACACCGGCAGGTGTCTGGGTGACATACTGCGTGAACGCCCTAACCAAGTGAAAAGAAAAATGCGGCGACAACGGTTTCTTGTCTCTTCATTGCCAGAATTGAAGCTACAGTCCTCGTTTACAAAACACTATCATTCTAGGAAGGAACAAGTGCGAGTTGACTCGCCTGATTATACGAGCAGATTAGATCATCTGGAAGGGTGATGCATGTGTTAGGAAGATTTTATCAGACAGCTAAATAAAGAATTGTAATTGCTGCGCATGAACTGAAAATATGAGTGTCGGCATTCTGCAAGTGGTGTCTGTTAGTTTTATTGTTAGATATTTTTTGTATGTGGAATAACTGATTACGCTAATGCACGTGTTTTCCCACGCACTAGGCAGAGGGTATAAGTAAGGCATGGTACCTGGAAATAAAACATAATGTTAGAAGTTAGCGTCCTGTATATATCTTTCTGGTGCCTATTTGCGTCCTAGTCTATGTGGGTTACAACAGCACTCCAAGATGCCATACCAACAAGCTAGCGTTGTAGCACTAGTTGAACACATGACCTTTAGCGCTTTGTATGCGAGGAGAATGCGTCATCGAGGGTTCTAATTGCGACACTGTCATTGTTCGCGCATCACCGGTGAGCAAAAAACTGAAAACTGTGCAATGACCCATTCAGAACTCTTGCAGCGAAACATCTGGCAATGCATGGTAGGTGCAGTTTGTACTCACTGTGTGTTGACATGAAAACGTGTCAAGGGGCTCTAATTATTGTGCTTCGTTAAAAATCTGAGGAGCTAAGGGACCAGATATTTTCGGAAATCGTATTGCTAGTCAAAAGTGTTTGTAATTACGAGTTGATAAGTATCGTTCCACATATAATGTAGCTTTTGTAAACGATTAGTTGGTTTACAAGTACCTTTACACCTAGCGTATCTAAGCATAGTTCTAGGGTAGATGTGTCACAAAGTGTTACAAATTTCTTCTTAGGCCATATTCATGATGTCCCAGATACGTTTTTCTTAAACGCGCTAGCGCTTATTCGGGCACCCTGACTGAGTTTGCCTTTTTTGCATGCAAACCTGTTGCAATTCCACAACGTAGACGTTGCTCCTTTGAAGAAATACTTGAATACCATGCAGTTTCATGCAAAAAGGTCAGTGCGCTTTACAGATATCTTAGAGTGGACTCTATGTAGAAAAGTATGATGCAGTGATTTATTGTTTAATTACAAAAGAACATTTCGTTTGATCACCCTACTAAATGTGTTAAATAAGCTGTTTATCTGGCGTTAGTAGTGTTCTTTGCGCGAGCAATGTGTGCGTGCGGCTGTGCTCGGCTCTCAGTTATTCAGTATTCACGCGCACCTATAGGGTCAGAGAGGAGGATACACAGATCAATTCTGAATTCACGTCGGCCCACAAAATGGTGTTATATGACTGGTTGTTTCCTGCGGTAAAGTTTGCTGTCATGCATAAGCCGCTGCACATGTAGTGAGAAAGAGAGAGAGAGAGAAAGAAACGTGGTGGGAAAGGCAGGGAGGTTAACCTGAAAAGATTCTGGTTTGCTGCCCTGCACTGGGGGAAGGGGAAGGGGAAATGAAAAGCGGAAAGAATAGGGAAGAGAAAAAGCAGTCACGAAAAAAAGAGGAGGTTGAAAACGTCTGTGAGCACTATAGTCTGTCAGATAGCCAGTCGTTCGCAAAAACTTCAAGAGTGCCTTGACTGACTTGTGGTGTGACGACTGTATAGGCTGGCGTTCCAGGACTGTATTCTCCGAAAGCGGCCGGTCGTCAAGACGCGCCAGCGCGGTCGCGCGTGACTGCCTATGTGCGCTGTATTGGATTGTTTCCTCGTCGCCGCAGTGGTCACAGGCAGCACTATCCTCCCATCCGATGCAGAAAGCAAACGACTTTGTAAATGCGACACCAAGCCACAATCGGCAAAGTACCGTTGTTTCGGGTCGGGATAGTCCAAGTGGAGGTCGAAGTCGAAGACAGGGGTCCAGTCGATGCAGATGTGTATGTTGCAAACTAGGTGTGTTCCACAACGATTGTGTGGCATCGTTTGCAAGCACTTGAAGTTTCGCTGCTGCATCAGTTCTTGACAGCGGGATTGGTTCCTGTGCGCCGTCTTCATGAGCAGATCGAGCAGCTTCATCGGCATATTCGTTGCCCATTACACCACAGTGGCTAGGGAGCCACTGAAAGGTGACGTCGTGTCCTTGCTCGACAAGGCGATGAAGGAGCTCTCGTATTTCGATGACTAGTTGTTCATACGGTCCACGGCGTAAGGCGGAAGGCAAGCAATGTAAAACACATGTAGCGAAATTAGTCTTAGGTACGATGGAATCGGCTTACTATGGCAATTACACACTTTATCTTGCCGTTTGTTGTAAGCTCTGCTCAGACCACTCTATCATAACAATTTCCACACACTTGCTCAACAGGAAGTTTACTGAACCTGCGCACAGCACTCAAGGCGGCAGCGGACGGCATAACGCTACCCTCACTCGGCTGTGCAACTGTTTGAGCGGACCCTGACGGTGTCCCCTTGGTTTCTTTGTCCTTTCGAAATCAAATGACTGCGCGTCGCCCGCTCGTTAGAAACACGCATCTGACGAAGTTGTGAAATCAGCGCAGTTATACGGATTGACTGAGGTCCTAAACTGTGAGTGGGTACTCGGCTTAAACATTCAGTGAAATATTTTCACCAATATAATTGTTGGAAGCAGTTCTCTGGCTGTACTCGTAGCTATGGGCGCCTGAGCATCGCGACGTCACACAGAGAGAAGAAGAGAGACGAACAAAATATACAGGACATGGCAGAATGACGGACTTATCCTGCCACCTCATTGTAAAAACTAGCAGGCGAAATTAGTGAAGCACATTATCATCAAATTACGAGACAAATGTATTAGCCAGGCTTCCGGGGCTCACGACCAAAGAATTCCATTACCTAAATGAAACGTGTGTATTTAGAGTGAAGTAAAAGCGCATTCTTGCCTACTTGACCTCTCCTTACTTTTATGTTCTTCGGAATGTTTTCTTGTCATTTGTTAACCTATCTTTCCGATTTACTGTCATTATGTACTGCTGCCTTCAGATATTCATAAAAAAGCGTTTCTATTCAATGAAATGTTTATTGTGTCTACGAAGGATATCATATCTATTTCAGCATCGACGCTCAATTTTTGTCTTAGACATCGCGCGGGCAGGCATAGATATGAATCCGCTCCAACTAGCCCATCTTTCAGTCACTCTTTATCAACAAATTCATGTAGAAACTACGGAAGCTAGTGCTCTATCCCAAGAAAGACAACGCACTTCATTAGCCACGATCGTCTTGATGTACATACAGACACTTCCAACAGCAGACAACAGGACTTACTAGGGGTCGACGGACTCGTGAGGGTTGTATTGTTGTACACGAGACTTTTATTGAATAAAATGTCGCAGTCCTGCGCGCACACCCAGCACAGTCGCAGTGTAAGCTGGCGAAGCGGCTCCATAGGAGCTCCATTTTCGGCAGCCCGCTCTGGAGGGTTTTCGCGGCGAAGTCTCTTTGCGTCGTTTTCACGTAGACGATCTGAACTGTAGGCCCGGCTTCGACGGCGAGCTGCAATTTGTGCTCTGCACAGTGGTCTCCTGAGCCCGATGTTCCCCCGTTGCAGCCACGCGCGCAGCTGTACGATTCGCTTCTTCAGCAGCGGTTCCTATCTTGCGAAGAGGCGCCATAATGTGTATCGATGAGTAAACGCAGGTATCCAGACTACGCACAGCACATGTTACATTCCTTGACCCGTAGCACGATACAATGCTGTTGATGATGATTATAATGATTTATTGGCATCCCCTTTTAAATGGGGTGGTGACAGTCTGCTTGATTTTATCAGGTATGTCATACATGTTTTGCATTCTTGTATTTTTGTATACCTCTCCTCAATCTTTGTTTCCTTCCTCAAGTCAGTCCAACCATTTCTTCACAAATCCCCCATAACGGGCAGGAGCCTGGCGAAAGCTACGATCGACACCCGCGGCTGCGGCGGACTTGCCAATCGAGACGGCTATTGGAATGAGCCCATAATAGCTTACGCTGTAAAAGCGTGCGAAAAGTTTTCGCTACTCTGTAAAAGCTATGTCAAACAGGCGCAAGGTATCTTTTTTTTAAACTTCCACAGGGAGATTTAAGAAAATAAGCTCGTTATGCAGTGTCGACGAATGTGGTAGTCTGCAGCCAATAAAAGAATTCACACCGCTATGGCACTGCCATGAATCCACCACTGAAGTCGATGTCCTGTACGTACGCAGCCAAGCAACGTTTGTGCGCTGACGTGCATCATTTTCAGCGAAAAACGTAGAGACGTGACCTATTCTTCTTCCTTTCAATAACGGGTCTTGTCGTATAGCCTTGAGTTACAGAGCACGCGATTTGGCTAGCCTAAATTTTTGAATAAACTGGCGAAGAACGCGTTATATACCGAATCAAAGGCGAGGGCCCCGCACCTGTCGTAAATTTGAGTGATCTGCTTATCTGATCTGCGTTCGGGCAGGGGTGCATTAGCTTTGTATAAGTGACAGATCCTACTATTCACGCGTATCTTATGACGCATGCACAAAATCAAATTGTTGGTGCTAAGGGAACTTCTTTGTATAGTACATTTTCCAGTTTAATAAACCGCTCATTATTAACCGCTACAGCAGACAGTACAGCTCGCTTCTCAGAGAGCACTATTAGCGAGAAGAACGGAAACCCCACAAATACTGCCACCTGCTACGTCGCCGACACATGTTGCATTGGAGCGCGCGTCGCTTTGCTGTGCTGCCGAGTTTGTGGAACAGGAAATTCGTCCAAAAGAGGTTTACAAAAACGACAGTGGCAACGTGCGTCCTCAGCTTCATAAGACTGGCTTATCAGGGACAGGCGAGCAGTGCCTCGTTCGACACCTGAAATGGAGTACAGCATCGTGGAATACGCGGTCTTCGGTGCGCTTATGGCCCTCAACTTCGGACTGGGCCTTTACTTCTCGCTGCGTCGGAAGGCGCGCCAGGCCCGGACTACAGTTGAGGTTTTTTTGGGCAGCCGGGCACTGCGAGCGCTCCCCCTGGCGGCCTCCGTAGTGGCGACCACCGTTTCGTCTTCGGGAATGGTTGGCTTCACGGGGCACTTCTACGCTTATGGTTTCCACCTCACGTGGCCTGCGCTGGCGGCTGTTGTCGTGGCGCCCGTTGCAACTCACATTTTCCTGCCAGTGCTGTATGGGCTGCGGATCACCTCAGTGTTCGAGGTATTGTTGGCTATAGGTTACAACGGCGTTTCTAGTGTGGTAAACTTTCACTCAGTAGTAGAAGCACCGGTAAACATAAATCTGCTAAAGAGCTTCCAAAGTTTACAATACTTATTTAGCACTTGGTGTGTACATATTTCAGTTATTTGTTCTGTACAAGCTATCTACTGTTTGTGTACAGGAAACTGTAAACCTAAACATGGAAGCGCGAATAAGCCAGCTGACATTTCTTTTTTTTTTTAGTGTCAGAGCGACCCTTAATAATGCAATGGTTAGACAAAGCAGTGAAATCAATTTTCAGGTTAAACACCATATACTTGAGTAAGCAAGACAACTTCAAATATATTTTGTATTATCCTTCACCATAATTCGGAAAAGAACAGCACCTCTGGTATACGCAGTAGCAAATTGTATTTCAACTTAATTACCAACGATTCATCTGTTCGTTGTCTCGTATTTCTACATTTACATGCCAGGAAATAAAAGGTTCAAAATTACGCAGCATTATTCTTGAAGGGAAGGTGACTGAACAACCATATTTTCTGCAAACCTTTTGTTGCATTCTGGGGTGCTATAACGCAAAGTTATAGCAATGACAGTTGACTCCATTACCTCCGCAATTCTTTAAAAATTTTTGGCACCAATTTGTCTGTTACTATACGTCATGAAAACCGCTAAAACTTCATATCTTAAAATGACGTATGCACAGGTAATTTTGCATGAATATGCCAAAAAAATAACGTTCTGCTTTTCAATACGACACCTTTGTCAACATTAGCTTTCCGATATGGCCAAAAATTTTCGGCTTATGTGATGAGACGACTGTGACATGCTTCTAGCAGGTACGGAGGCGTGCCGCAGAAAGAAAAAAAGCGCAAGACAACGTTCTGTCCCCTTTGTCTGTCTTCCACGCAAGGTCAGAAAATGCGATAAGTGACCAGGTCAAAGGTACATGACCCACTACGGATGTGTTAATATGGCAAAAAAAGTTGATATTTTTTATATACAAAGATCCGCCGGGGAGAATTGGTTTCTTTGCGTATATTAACAATTTTGCGGGGTAGTATACCGTTGTGCAGCCGTTTGAGAACGTATACAACATCGCTCTGCGAAATCTTTCTCAATGCGCATTCGTTCGGTTGGTCTTTTTAAAAAAGCCCGTTTGCACGCCGCCACCATGGTCAACAAGCCACCGCAAGCTCAGCAAGAGGAGGTACACGAATCGGAGAAGCGGGCACGACTCTCCTCACCTTTTTATATAGTTTCACTGCGCTAGATCGGCCCCACCCAACGCGTCACCTTCGCTGCGCGCTCCTCGGCTCTTGCCAGCCAATTAAATAAACAAAAGCTATGACGGCAGGGATTGCCCTATTTGCTTTGAAGCCAAAACAAAAATTCCGGCATAACTCACCCCACAATGAATTTCGACGCTACTGCAATAAAAATTTAAGCGATGCTGCGACAAACCGTGTTTATAGCGTTGAAACGTGCATGCAGCTCGGCTCCTTCATTGCGCTTCCTACTTCCACATGCTGCGCCATCTAGCGGGGCCACCTCAATTCCGAGCGTGGCACGAGTTGGATGGCGCCTAGCATCGGATAAATTTTAAAAGGTCATTTCTGTCAAGGTAAAGCGGCACATCCGTAGTGGCACGTGACCTAGTGACCCAAGGTAACGTCAAATAGGTCCATTTAAATGAGCCACATACGTACTGGCACTTACCTGTGACTCATATTGGTATCAGATATTCTCATTGTCGTCGTGTTCGAGACGTCACGGATGCAGCTTAGCACCATAATGTTTCTCCAATATGGCACTTATAGTATGAAGCCAGTCTGTCATATTGACTACCGCGGGTAACCTGCTTCCATGCCGAAAGGAAAGCTTAGGAGTGACCCCCGCCCAACCAGCTGTGTTGGAGAGTGTTGAAGCAGCACGGAACGACAACGGACGCAGCTGCTCACCGTGCTCGTTCAACAACATGAAGCTTAGGATGACGTCAGTGCAAGCCACCCATACTATATGGTGGAATTGCTCTGCATGCTTTGTGTCAAAAAGTTGAGTCATGCGGTGGCAATATGTGATGCAGTCGCAAATGAACCAAAAATTCGCCACAGCACTTTCGGAGTTGTGTCCCTATTACCGCATTTGCCCACGACTGGAAATAAATCTCACTTCTAGCTTTCACTTTTGTAGATACAGTTAATTGCCTTTATAACAAAGTGTGTGGGACCTCCAAAATTATTCGTTATACAGCTAATTTCATTGTAAAGATTATTGTAGCAGCGCCTCGCACCAGCTGTGCGAAGCGTTGCTAGGCAACGCGCGGTTACGTCATCGCCAGGTGCAGTTTTCTGCTAACGCTCCACGGACTGACCAAAAGCTTAAACAGCTCCGCTATTAAAATGCAGCTATATGCCTTGTGTTTCCTTTTCCGCACAGTAATCAGCATTTTGAGTTATGAAACTCAGCGCGGTACACAAAATACATAGGGCATTACGGACTTAAAATTCCATTTGATCAGACATGACCTTTGGTTGACCAATCATTCGACTAAAGTTTACTGACGGAGAAACGATGGGCTCAGCATTGCACGTGCAACATTTGTTTCCTTTATAAACTGCGTAGTGCGATCGGTAATAAAAAATGCAGTTTCACCCGAAAGAAAAAGTATTGATAGCGATAGCAAAGTAATAACAACCAAAAAGTAACGTTAGCATTTTTTTCAGCCTAATAATTTACAGTAAACATTCGCTTACTAATGAAATTAACAAACATAGCGTCACGCACGCTCAGTCATACAAGGTGTAACAGACATTATTTTTTACTATGTTCTCTCGCCGTCAGGTGTCGGTAGTTTGCTTATTAAATTGTTTGATTCTTTTTTTCTTCAGTACATCCGGCAGCGCTTCAACTCAGCCATTGCGCTGACGGCCTGTATCAGCTACATATTCCTCACGGTAAGAATGCTCTAATTTACTCATTTGCTTCTTACATATTCACTGTAACATCAAATCGCGAGATATGGAGCATAAATTAGGTGCACTTCAAAAAATATTTGCAGTCAGATTCTACTTGTAGCAGAACGTCATAAATATTTCGTAGTAGTGTCCTTAGTTGGATAAAAACAAGCTGACTCCGGCGTGCATATGGTTTTGAATCATGAAGCATCTTGATGTAACACAGTAGCTGTCAGTAACATCGGCTTTTGACATGGTGCTTGTTTTGAAAACAGAACATCTGCTCTTGTGCTCGTGTTTTTTTTTTTCTTTTTACCACTATGGCAATATTCCCAAGTCGCCATAGCAAATCATTCTCACAGGTTGTTGCTACAGTCTCAGTCATTAGATATTATTTTGGTGTAGTAGTTAGACTTATTACCTACGATACAAAATGTTTATAAGAATTGTACAGGTTTGGTAGTGTTTTTTGAGTCACAGTTAGGCAAAAATCATTGGGAGCCTGCCAGGCACACCTGCGGGGTTTGCGCAGCAATTAGTAATCATATAGAGAAGGACGAAGCTAAATACACATTTTCAGCCTATCTTCCGTGGTGACGCATTTAAATGCCTTGAGCTTCAGCGCTGCCTTCGTATCTCGCTCTTCGGCCCTGCCCGACGACGATCATTCCAGCCTCTTGTCCTCTGCGAGACGTGGGACCTTGTGAGGCGACCATGTGGTCCATAAAGTTCACTCCACGGCGGCTACGTTAACCTCGCAATATAATGAAGCAAATTCATCGTAGGCGCTGGGATCTGGCATAATGATAATCACTGCCGACATCTAGAGGTACAGCTGTACTCTAGGGTGGGTGCAAAGACTCCATATAAACTGAAATTGCAACAGTATCGCGCCTTATCGTTGCCTCATACTTTTCTGGTGGAGGTGCGGAGTACAAGCTACCGCTCCCATAACGAACCCCGTGTGCAAGTCCAGTACGAAGTCCCTTCGAGGTGACTCCTTTAAGGCTGCCTACTTCACTATTCAGTACTTCAGAAGTCATACGTTTCTAGCTCCGACTTCCGACATGGACGTTTTCTATTCAAAAAGTAATAAATATAGCTTAATACGCAAGAATAAGATACCAAGAAGAGTAGAATCGTTTGCTTGCTTTTGAAGAGCCGCTCGCACATCTATTCGCGAAAGCATTCGCGTACCTTATAAAGCAGCCATAGATAACCTAAACTACACAAAACCAAACGCTCACTATACTTATGCAGCGCCCTATTTCATTGCAGATACCAAGACAAGAGTGCCCCAAAATTGTTCAGTCTACTTCTTATAGTTTTCAATGCAAAGTTCTGCTAATTAGGAGCGCTTATCATGGTTCATTTTTGTTTGCTCACAGTTTTGCTGGTTTGAAGGTGTCTCGATTTCGTGGTTCCATCAGAATTAGTGCGCCTATGTATCCTGCGCTGGGCTACGCATACGCCCAGTCTGCGTCATATTTCTGATCATCACAGAAAATTCGTGCAACCTACGTGTTTATTTTGCGAAGAGATAATAAAATTTACGTGGTGAAATTGCTGAGAGGTAGACCTGTGCCTCAGTGCACTTTGATGGTAGACTTCAAAAGTTCTTTTGTCAAGTACAAGCAGTAATTATTTCCAGGAGTAACATCCCGCAACACGCTATCGGATGCCCTCGCCAGGAAGTGAAACATTGATAAGAGTTGCGAATGTAGTGGTGCCGGGCGTGACAAATTTAAATGCGCAGAGATAGAGCTCACAACTTGACATATGTATAATCGCTGATGTGCTGCTTAAACAACTTACCCTTTTTCTTGATAAAGGCTAACCACTTCACCCTATCATCTTGTATGAACATTCACCAGAGCTGAGAACGGAGAGGCCTAGATTTGAACGAATATATTTAGTAATTACACCTGTGATATCATTTATTTCTTTCAGCAAAGCCTTGGCGCAATAGCTATCTTCGCGGCCGGCCTAACCATTGTCACCGGTGAGATGAAGACTTCTGCCCTTCTACTGTTATATTTCAAGTGTCTTCTTAAGGTAGGACAAGCCTATTAAATCTGGTGACAGTCACACAAAATGCCATTTCGGGCGTATGGCATTTTGGAGACACATCTGGAGCGTATAACAGGCTCCAGATGTGTCATTTCATTTATGTATAAAGGCACAAATTACTGCATTTTAGACTTATATATATATATATATATATATATATATATATATATATATATATATATATTGAGAAGAGGTTTATTCGCGGTTTCCTTAAAGGACGCTACGAGTTCCAAGAACGGCGAGGCGGCGTGAAGCACCGTCTCCAATGACACCAGCGACCAACAGCACGAGCAGAGCGGGCCGAGCGTTGGCGATGCCGCTGGACGGAGGCGCGTCCACTTCTTCACAGTCGCCCCCGCTGAAAAAGAGCCATCCTGGCGACCTAAGAGGTTGTTGGCAGAGGGTCATGGTAGGGCTTGAGATGCGCCACGTGGACGAGGTCATGTCCACGCCGGCGCATGTCGTCAGATGGAGAAAGTGGCTCGATGAGAAAATTCACCGGGGACGTTCGCTCCAAGACGCGGTAAGGCCCTTCGTACGTTGGAACGAGTTTTGAGGAAAGGCCTGGACTTTGGCAAGGAACAGCCAGCCATACAAGAGACCCTGGGGCATACGTGGGACTGGGCAGTGAGTCGGCGCGTCCTTCCTTCTGGCGCTGTTTTTCTTCTGACGTAAAGGTGAGCGCGAGCTGGCGGCACTCTTCGTCATGTCGGGAAGCTTCGAACACAGGTGGGCACTCGGAAGCGTCAGGACGGTATGGAAGGAGAGTGCCGATGGTACTGCAATAGCTCCCGTCCATATAGGAGGAAGAAAGGTGAAAATCCCGTAGTAGCCTGTATTGCGGAGTTGTATGCGAACGGTACAAAAGGAAGTACGCGGTCCAAGTTGCCATAATCGGATGCGACGTACATCGCGAGCATATCACCGAGAGTGTGGTTAAACAGTTCCGTGAGCCAGTTAGTTTGTGGATGGTAAGCCGTGCTCGTCCGATGAATAATGTGGCATCCCGAAAGCAGAGCTTCGATGACCTCGGAGAGGAAGGCGCGACCTCTATCACTGAGGATTTCTCGAGGTGCGCCATGTCGAAGGATGAAGCGATGTAGGTCGAAAGAGGCTATATCCCGCGCTGTAGCATTCCGTAGAGCAGGAGTTTCTACGTAGCGTGTGAAATGGTCCACAGCATCTATGATCCACCGATTGTCATCTTGTGTCATGGGAAGCGGGCCGTAGAGGTCAATGCCTATGCGATCGAAGGGCTTGGCAGGGCACGGAAGCGGCGGCAAGGCGCCAGACGCACGTAAAGGTGGTCATTTGCGACGTTGACAGTCACGGCAGACCTGAACAAACTTTCGTACAAAAGTGTACATTCCCCGCCAGTAGTAACGATGGCTTATACGTTCGTAAGTCTTAAATAGTCCGGCGTGGCCACATTGCGGATTGTCGTGAAGAGAGGCACAGATTTGGGATCTTAAGTTTCAGGGAATGACTAGTAGCCATCTACGGCCTTCCGGAGCATAGTTGCCTCGGTGGAGCAGCTTATCACCAATGGCGAAATGAACAGCTTGGCGTCGGGGGGATTGGGATACCGGTGTGATCGATGATCCAGAAAGATAGGCGAGAAGAGAAGCAATCCATGGGTAACGGCGTTGTTCGGTGCCAATCGAGTCAAGGTCAAGAGACGACAGGGGGTGAGTGCAA
This sequence comes from Dermacentor silvarum, assembly GCF_013339745.2. Taxonomy (NCBI): domain Eukaryota; kingdom Metazoa; phylum Arthropoda; class Arachnida; order Ixodida; family Ixodidae; genus Dermacentor; species Dermacentor silvarum. The sequence goes on from NC_051158.1 coordinate 91,217,252, forward strand.
TCGGTTCCGCAGGCCGAGTTTGGAGGTAGAGGTGAATGGGACAGTGTGCTTGCGTCCGCAGCGGTAGACGACGCGAACATCGTACTCCTGGATTCGGAGTGCCCAGCGTGCTAAGCGGCAAGATGGATCTTTCAAAGTGGCGAGCCAACAAAGCGCGTGGTGATCCGCTACTAGATCAAATGGGCGGCCGTATAAGTATGGGTTGAACTTGCCAAGCGCCCATACTAGAACGAAGCACTCTTTTTCAGTCACACTGTAATTGGTCTCTGCTTTTGCTCAGCGTACGGACTCTCATAGGCGACCACGTATTCGGTGTAGCCGGGCTTGCGTTGCGTGAGGACGGCACCAAGATCCGACCCTGCTGGCGTCTGTATGTACCTCAGTTGCAGCTGCCGCGCCGAAATGGCGAAGAACATGTGGAGATGTAAGAAGACGACGCAGTGTAGCAAACGCGGCGTCGCATGCAGGGGACCAGGAGGAGAGGTCCGCGCCACCTCGTAGGAGCGGGGTCAAGCGCGACATGATCGATGAGAAATTGCGGGCAAAGCTCCGGGAAAATGAGCACAGGCCCACAAAACTGCGTAGTTCTTTGACGTTAGTAGGCTTTGGGGACTGAGCGACTGCACGAAGTTTCGAAGGGTCCGGTAGAACGCCGTGCTCGGACACAGTGTGGCTTAAGATGGTCAGCTCCCGCGCGGAGAAGCGGCACTTCTTGAGGTTGAGTTGCAGGCCAGCGTCGGTGGCACACGTCAAAACATGTCGAAGGCGAAGTACGTCGGTCGGAATCTCAGGCGAGAAAACCACGACATCGTCGAGGCAACAAATACACATAGACCACTTAGACCACGCAGCGTATTGTCCCTGAGTCGTTCAAAGGTGGGAGGCGCGTTGCAAAGTCCAAAGGGCATCACGTTGAACTCGTATAGGTCGTCAGGTGTAATAAACGCCGTTTTCTGGCGATCGGATTCAGCCATTCGAACCTTGCGAGTAGCCTGAACGCAAGTCTACGGACGAAACGAATTCCGCGCCCTGAAGGCTGTCATGGCCGTCGTCGATGCGCGGCAAAGAATAGACGTCCTTGCGCGTGACCTTATTTAATCGACGGTAGTCAACGCTAAAGGGAATAGACCTGTCATTCTTGTGAACGAGAACGACAGGAGATGCCCAGGGACTGTGGGATGGTTGGATAACGCCACGGCGTAGTATATCGTCGACTCGGTCATTGATGACGCGACGCTCGTCGGCGGAGACGCGTTACGGTCGTTGACGCAACGGCTGGTGTAAGCCGGGGTCAATGTAGTGCTGCACTTATGACATTGGGCCCAATTGCGGCTGAGAAACATCGAAGGAATTTCTGAAGTCGTGTAGAAGCTGAATAAGCTCGGAGTGTTCGGCAGGGTTAGTGTAGTGGCGATGGAACTGGAAACATGTCACTCGACGACTCTTCAAGCGTTGAAAGGGCTAGGAGTTCGAGTCAAGATGGAATAATTCGACTGGCACGGTAGCAAAGAACGAAGAGTCAAGCCGTTCCACGCGGCCGAGACATTTGCCGACAAGCAACGTACCCGACGCAAAAAGTGGATTGTACACAAAATATTGCTGATGCCGGCGGTGATGTCAAGCGTTGCAAAAGGCAGTGGAACGGCTTTGCGACTCATAAAGATGTCAGATGGCGTAAAGCAGACCACTAGCATCGGTGACGGCATCGCAGACGACTTAGACCAGGGCAAAAGAGCCAGGTTGAATATCGGTCGGTGTCCTCACGCATGACCAGTTTAGGCGGCTGATCAAGAGCGTCGTGGGATGGTGCGTCACACAGCGGCGAAAATCCAACTTCAACTCGTGCGCAGTCGATGACCGCATTATGACGGGACAAGAAGTCCCACCCAAGGATGACGTCATGTGTGCAGGCAGAAGGAACAATAAACTCGACAATGTTCAAAACGCCTTGTAACTGCACACCGGCAGTACAGGCTGCGAGAGGTATCAGGTGTTGCTCGCTGGCCGTGAGAAACGACAGTCCAGATAGCGGCGTGGTCACCTTGCGCAGCGAACGGCAGAGTTTCGGCGGCTATAACAGAAACGGCGGCGCCGGTGTCCAGAAGCGCAAAAGTAGAAATACCTTCGACAGATATTGCGACCATGTTAGCAGGAGAAGAGTAAGGACTTGGGCAGTTCGAAAATGGCGCAGTTCTTACCTCGCGAACTGCGGCGCTTAGTTTTCCTGGTCGGAGGGTGCGGGTCGGCGGCGCATTGGGGAGAGCATAGGTCTTGCTCCGGCGGCGGCCGCGTGGGTGTCGTATCTCGAAAGCGATCTGCGACGTGGAAAAAGTGCGCGCCCGAGCGGGCCTCCTCTTCAAAGCGATTTGCGACGTTAACAATGTTCAACTAGAACCGGTAACTTCGTATGCGCTGTGTTTTCGACGTTTAGTTCACTTTGAAGCGAGAGGCGGCACGAAGTTCAATTCGCTCGCAGCTATAGCTGCGCCACCTTACTCCAGCGTTCTGGCAGTGAGGTTCCGCGGTCATCGAGCGCAATGCGTTCATGTTTACCTGTGCGCGTGACACTGTGCTTGTCTATTTAGTAAGCAGGTGAATGTTGACAAGTTTATACGGCCCATTATACTGCTATCCTTGCTTTGTATAGCTCTGCACTAATTTGCTATCACAATCGAAGCTTCGCCTTTCAGGCGAAACTGCGACATTTTCTTTAATACGCCAGGGAATATGTATGGGCTGGAGCGCTGTTGGCAGACATACCTCAATCATGACTGGTATATTTTGCCATGACTTCCACTGCTTGAAGACGCTTAATACCGTGTGATTTGCTACACCTTCGCTGGTCATCCGCTTTCAGAGGGTGTAATGGCTCCTCATTTTCTTCCTGCTTCCCCATAAACGTACACGTACAGGCTCCTTATATAAACAGGCAGAGCGGAAGAGGGACTAGCCAAGTTAGCACAGAGTAACAGACACGCACGCTCGCATACATGGAGAAAAAGCGAAGATGCAATGATAGATACCGCTTTGTTCTCCCTTTTGTGTTTGTTTCGGCGTTAAGTGATTGACTAAGTATACGGACAGTACAATCTCTCCCTCTATTTCCCGCTCTCTTGACTCAATCCGACCGAAAGGGAGCTTAGCGAGCATGGGCGGCAAGCATGCACACGTCTAATATCAATGACAGAGAGATGGGCAGAGAGAGGTTGGGGCTGACGTAAATGTTTGTCACCATGAGTAAATTGAAACGAATACCTTAGTCGTGCTTGTTTTGCTCTACTTTACAGTGTTAATAACCCAGCACTTTGTAATAATTCAGTCAATGAATCCGTTAACTTGTATTTATTAGAACAGAACTTTATTGCCTTACTCTGCATCCCTTCTATTATTGCAATGAGTTCGTGTGTGTACGGAAACCAAACTATATTGGCGTGCTCCAGCACTGTTCGAACAAGCATTTTGTAGGCCAGCAAATTTTATCTGGGGGCACAAGAGGTGTCTTCTCAGAAAGAAGAGTCGCTTTAGAGCTCGGCATGTACATTGATTTCCACATGAGGTTTTTTTGTTAACATGGCTTTCCCATCGGAGAGCGTATGTTAAAGTGACACCTAAATATTTACGCTGAAATGCACAAGTGAGAGGTGTGTCATTAATATTGTAAGTAAACTCATATATCTGTTTCTTTCTTACTGTTAGCGTTACAGATTTTTGGGCATTTGGAGTCATCTGCCACTCCTGACACCAAGAAAAGGTAGAATTTTGTATATGGTGATTATCACTGTGATTAATTTTGCGGTACGAAATACAGTAGTCAGCGAATAGACGGATGTTACCATGTAATCGGGAAGGCAAATCTTTTATGTATGTTAAAAATAAAACTGCGTCCAAAACACTGCCTTGGCGCACTCTCGATGCAACAGGTGCTTGGAAGCTTCGTTATGAATATACACGAATTGTGAGCGGTATAGATCGGCACAGTGACTCATGAGTGATTCACTCACACTTATTTCAAAGGGGTGAGTGCGAGTGAGTGCCAGTGAGTGTGAGTGTGAGTGGAGGTGAGTGCGAGTGCGGCTGAGTGCCTGTGAGTGTGAGCGCAGGGGAGTGCGAGTGCGAGTGAGTGCCTGTGAGTGTGAGCGCAGGTGAGTGCGAGTGCGAGTGAGTACCTGTGAGTGTGAGTGCAGGTTAGTGCGAGTGCGGGTGAGTGCCAGTGAGTGTGAGTGGAGGTGAGTGCGAGCGCGGGTGAGTGCCAATGAGTGTGAGTGGAGGTTAGTGCGAGTGCGGGTGAGTGCCAGTGAGTGTGAGTGCAGGTTAGTGCGAGTGCGGGTGAGTGCCAGTGAGTGTGAGTGGAGGTGAGTGCGAGCGCGGGTGAGTGCCAATGAGTGTGAGTGGAGGTGAGTGCGAGCGCGGGTGAGTGCCAATGAGTGTGAGTGGAGGTTAGTGCGAGTGCGGGTGAGTGCCAGTGAGTGTGAGTGCAGGTTAGTGCGAGTGCGGGTGAGTGCCAGTGAGTGTGAGTGGAGGTTAGTGCGAGTGCGGGTGAGTGCCAGTGAGTGTGAGTGGAGGTGGGTGCGAGTGCGAGTGAGTACCAGTGAGTGTGAGTGCAGGTGAGTGCGAGTGCGAGTGAGTGCCAGTGAGTGTGAGTGCAGGTGAGCACGAGTGCGAGTGAGTGCTTGTGAGTGTGAGTGGAGATGAGTGTGAGTGCGAGTGTCTGTGAGTGTGAGTGGAAGTGAGTGCGAGTGAGTGCTGTGAGTGTGGAGTGGAGGTGAGTGTGAACGTGAGTGAGTGCGGGGCCTGGAAGAATTATGGTGAGTGAGTGTGAGTGAGGATTCTCCCACACTGCCGACCTATGGGGGAGAGCGATCGTCTACGAGGAGATGGGGATCTACGCGACGGAAATTCAGGGAGGGCAGAAGAAATGTACCACTGGGAGGGACCCGGGGCTGATTAGCGCATGGGCTGACTGCCATACCGGAACGGCCGGGCAGCGTCATCGGGAGTTGGAAGGCGACGGCGGCAATAGCGAGCGACGTGTCCTGGCGTGCAGCAGGCGTAACAGATGGGACAATTGTCAGGCGTCCGCCATGGATTTCTGTCTCTCGGCCCGGCCCAAGAAGCAGTAGGAGCGGCGGGTGGTGCAGGCGGCTGGAGAGGCCTACGCACTACCTGCGCATAGGTTGGAGGCACGGCAACAGGCTGCACTGCCGGCGCATACGTAAGAGGCGCGGCGACAGGTGGCTGTTGGTGAGCGACGGGAACAGCTTGAGCGATCTCTCGGCAATGACAGTACGGAGCGTCGAAGGCAGACGACAGGACGGCTCCTGAGTGAAGGGGCCCCAGGAAAGTTGACGGGCAACCTCCTCGCGCACGAAGTCTTGAATCTGCTGAAGCAGTGGAGAGTGGTCGGAAACGGCAACCAGACTCGCTAGCGAGTCGGCGATCGGCAGAGGCTGCCGAATCAGGGAGCGTTGCTTCTTATACTCTTCGTAGCTCTGGCATAATGTGACTACTTCAGAAACGGTGCGCGGATTCCTGGCCAAAAGCATCTAGAATGCGCCGTCATCTATGCCTTTGAGGATGTGCTGAACTTTGTCAGCTTCGGGCATGGCGCCGTTGACACGTTTACAAATGTCGACGACGTCTTCAATGTAGCTAGTGAAATTTTCACCAGTCTGCTGTGCACGGGCTCGCAAGCGCTGTTCAGCGCGTAGTTTGCGCACAGCAGGTCGACTAAACACATTAGTGAAAGTCGTCTTGAAAGTTGACCATGTCGGGATGTCGACTTCGTATTTGTGGAACCAGAGTTGGGCAACGCCACTAAGATAAAATATGACGTTGATCAACTTCGCTACGTCATCCCACTTGTTATGCGCGCTCACCCGTTCATACGACGTAAACCAGTCCTCCACGTCCGTTTCATCTGAACTGATGAAGACCTTCGGATTAGGTTGCCGAGGAACCCCGGTGCAGATGACGGGCTGGGGCGCAGGCGGGTCTGTGTTGTCGGTCATGATGGGCGGAAGCGTGCGGGTTCGAAGCTCCAAGGTGCAAGTGGCAGGGGAAATCCAGCAACCACCAGCAATTGAGAAGCGGTTTATTGACGCTGTCCTTCAAGGCCGCTACGAGTTCCCAGAACGGCGAGGCACCGTAGAGCACCGTCTCCAAAGACACCAGCGACCAACAGCGCGAGCAGAGCGGGCCGAGCGTTGGCTATGCCGCTGGATGGAGGCGCGTCTTCGATATATATATATATATATATATATATATATATGTAGCACCTATCATGGCAACAAAAAAGTTACATTTATTGTATGCCAGAAAGCGCTGCCGCCGCATTCATAGTGGTAATTAGCAGCGACCGCAAGCTTAGGCACTTAAAATGCCATTGTAGGCGCCTATAACAGGCTCAAGATGTGTCATTGAAGATATATATATAGGCACAAATTACTGCCTTTAAACATGTATATATATATATATACTATATATATATTTGCTCAATAAGTCTGAACTTGCAACTACGCTTCTGAGGATAAATTATGATTGTCACAGAAACACAGTCCACGTAAGTCATGTTTTCTGAAATTCCTTCGCTTTTCTGGATAAAACGAAATGCTGCAAGTACCATAGGTTACAAGATTTATGTGAAATTAAGTGGGAGTAGACACCTGCGCGAAAAGTTGTGAAAGCAGTGCACAAACAAGTTCCATCTCAAGATTTCGTGTTTTGTCTTTCGCCCTTTTTCACTGAGTATTGGTTTTATGCAGAAAAAAAAAACAAGTTTCGATGGTCCAACGCTATCTTGAATTCCAGAATTTCGCCGGTGAAAACCTTTGAGAAATAATTTAGTACCACTAATCGGGAATTATCATCCGAGACGGATTGAAATCACGACCTAATTCCATCAGCAACACATCCATTCGGGATGGTGCTGAGCCTTTCCTGAACATTGAAATGAGCGCCATATTCCTGCACTAGAGGTTCTCCCGTGTATTCAAGCTTCTCGATTATGTCGGTTAAAATACGAGGAGAGCGCACAAGTGCGCTTAGTCACCTTCAAATGTATCGTCGTCCAGCCCAATTTGAGCCTTTCTCAGAGCGATGTTCTATTCTCTCGTCTTCCATAAAGCTGTTATTAACATGTTTTAAACTATGACAGTCTTTGTCGTAAAACTCGGCTGCGTACATCAAAGGTTTTGAGAAAACGCTAACGTTATAACGAAAATTAGCCTAAGACAAAAAAAAACATTCTTTCGCTCTGAAAATATAATAAAGGCACTAATATAGACAGAAGAAACGCATGTAGATTAAATATGCGACTAAAAAAGTTTCCACAGCCACAGTTCGGGTTTATATGGTAAGTAGGCACGATAAGCACGTAAGAAAATAATGGTCATTTTCCTTATCCTTCCGCTCTCTAGTCAATTGCATTGTCAACTGTGTCGAACTCAAAAAACAACCTACAGGTACTATTCCTATCTTGGCTAAAACTGTATTCCTTTTGTCATACCCCGGAAGGAGCTATCGCATTATTAGCCAAGTAATTAGCGTTGTCAACTGTGTCCTACTCGAAAAAGCTACAGTATCATTGTAATCGTAATGTTCCTTACATCGAGTTAGCGTTCCACAACGTGAAACGTAAGGCTAGACTAAGCCGTGAGACGGATAGGCTTCGTTTTCTGCCATGAACCTCAAGATCTCTAAATGCGTCACAGATTGGCTGGTATAGAAGAGTTCTGTGGCACTTAACACAAAATATATCACGGAGTAACCGAATAAGTACCCGAGCACCCGGTTGTGTATTGCACACAACATTTTTTGTCATATGTCTCATGGCCTTGAGAAATACGCTCTCACATCAATAAGGACCTGCTTGTTACCTTACATTATGATGCATAATGCGCAGTGCTCGCAAGCTGCGTTTCTCGACGTGGCAGGTTACAGAACGCTACTGTCACGAAGTTCCTATATCCACGGGGTAGACGTGCCTGTAAAGCATTCTCTATGTGTTCCTGCACATTTACTATGCGCGGCATCTGGCGGTACATGTTACTGCTGTTGTAAGGCTGCCTACTTCACAATTCAGTGTGTGTCAAGTCAAAGATTTGTAGCTATCACCTCTGACATGGACCTTTTACGTACGAAAAGTGAAAGAAAGGTGTTCGTGCATCATGCACGAACACCTTCCTCACGCTCTGAAGCAACAATGGTGACTGCTTCGTGAGTGCTCTTGTAACAGCGATGCTGTTTAAGCCGGTAGATGTGCTGATAGGTGTGCGGAGAAAACCCTCCGCCTGGCTATGACGTCACATGCGTCGCCTAGCAACGCCTTGCCCAGCTGCGCTGGGCATCGCAACAACTGCGGAAGCCAAGCCATGACGTCATCGCGCGCCCCGCATCGCTTCGCCTTAGCTCTGCCTAGCCATGACGTCACCACGCAGTACCGATTGGTCGCCGCAGCTGTGCGGAGGCAGAGCTAAGCCGTGCGATGGACTTTGGTTCGATACGAACTTGTCTACGCTTAGCTCCGTGCCCGACAGCGAACGCGAGAGACTGCGGTGCGGATCACACGAGAACCGTTTTCTGACGAAGTTAGGTGACGCCGCCAGCTTCGCTCGTGCGAAGCGTCCCATTTTTTGTTCACGTGGGTGGCACTCATTGGTGGTCTCGCGGGATACAGTCTCCGTATGCTCCACTGCCTTTGACAGTCTATAATGAGAGCATCGTATGGACACTGAATCCTTAGGAGGATATGGAGGCCTGCCAAAAACGAAAGTGCCGTTTGGCCTAAATTACAGAGCAGTCACGTCATAGCTGGCGCAGTAAGCCTTCCACTATTTCGTGCAGTAATGTTTAAAGGATATACATGGTGTCCCAACTAACATGCGCCAAGGTTTAAACATATGCAAGAGCCTCGTAGCTGGACAGAACCATGGTAAAGTTGTTGGCCGGCTTGGAGGTACAGAGATTAATTTTTGCATTCTGCGTAATTACATAATCAGTCTTAATTATTAATCAACCTCTGAAATATTACAATTACATGAAAAGGGTCAATGAGACAATTGTAGAGAAATATGAAAAACGTCCAATACAGCTTCCTATTGCTTAATACATGCTACATAAAAGTGTATTTCCGTGTTTGAAAACAGCCCGAGAATACACCCAAAGTGCCGCGAGCGGCAAGTCAAGCGGCTTTTTCTGGCGTGCATAAAGCTCTGCAAGCGTACGTGTGTATATGTTTATTTAGTGTGTATATGCTCGTCCATCTGTGCAAGCGCGGTTCGTGTGTTTGTGTGATCATACTTCACGCACAAAATAATGTAACTTGCCAGGACGCCAGTCAAACTGTCATCCCCAGCTTCTGAAAAAGAATTCAAGCATTCCAGTTTCACTTACTTTATATTATAACGGCTGTGTTCTTTTTGTCCTTTCACTTTCGATATTTCACAGTTTTTGGAGCGCCGTTGGTGCTATGCAACATTGTCATTGGACTCTTCGGAACTTTCTACACTGCATTGGTGAGCCAAATTCTTGCTATAAATTCGGATGCGTCATTCTATATGAAATCCTTTCTTATAACAAGCCAAAACTTCGGTCTGATTATGAGGCAAGCGATAGTGAGAGGCACCTGAATAATTTTAACCACCTGGGGATCGCTAACGTGCGCCCAGTGCATGGGGCGCACGCTTTTATTCATTTCGCTGCAAGCGGTCGCCTCGGCCGGCATTGAACCTGCGTCATAGTGCTGATCAGCGCAATGCAATAGCCACTGATCTACCACGCGGGCACGCACATAAAGGTGAAAGCATGAAACACTCAAACTATCGTGGTATTTCTTCAATCCTTTTTCGTAACAGCATAGTTTAGTAGGAAAAAAAAACTATTTCCTAATAAAAGGCATATTGAGAGTCCTGAATCGACGCACACGAAGCAGATGCACATAATTCCATTTGAAGTTGCTACGTTTGCTGAAACTGTATTTCATTGTAACCTCCATAACAAATGCGCCATAAAACACCACACCTCTTCAACCTCCATAACAAATCGTATTCCCATGTCACCCAGACGGTTATATGTGAAAAGCTACGTTCTTTCTTTTTTCTTTTAATTTGCTTCATCTGGAGTTTTTTCTGTGTCATTTATTGCAATGCTACATTTGGTACACATGCAAATTATCGAACGGATGTGTACCAAAAGACATGTACGATTTAAAACAAGCTTTTTAATTTTCATAAGGAGCTAGAAATACGGCGTCAAATGGCATGAAGGAAAAAAACTTTTTGTATTAGTTTTACTTTCAGATTTTATTACTTGTTTCTTTGCTCTCGAAAATGCAGTCTTGTTGCAATAAGCAATACGTGCATACTGAATGCCTGCAAGTTCAGTATTTCTTACGTTTGAAATAAAAATGCTCAACTGCGTACACCGGCTCGAACGTGAGGAGAATGGCTTGTTTTTTTTCGTTACTATTTTCTGTGATATTAGTTCTGTTACTGTCCATACGGCGTTCTGCAACTTTATTGTCGCTCTCAATGCAGTAAAGCCTCATTAGGCGGAACCTCAAGAAACCGAAGGCTTAATTGTGTTTCGTTTAAAATGAGCTATGTTTACTGAAAAAGATATGCGGCGCTGTAGGTCATACTTCGTCTTAACGATGTTGCCAGGACCGCTAAGCATCAATAAATGCATGCACAGGAACTAACCTAGGGTGAGGACCACCTAAACGTCCAAATGATTGAGATGCCGAATGCCTGGGTGCACCAAAACGTGACATTCTGAGTAAAAAACCAAAGAAAAAGCACTTGTCAAAATCGTTGACGCGTGCACGTATGCTTGCATGCGACCAGACAACTCTATTTTTACCAACGTCATGCTTCGCTAAAGCAAGAAGAGAGTATACGTGGTCAATGCCCGCAATAAATCGCCATCCCTTCTCAACATGGATACGATCGGCCTCTCTCCGAAAGCAGAATGATAGCGGGTTTCTTCGGAAGTGGTTTTCCGGTATTAGCATCTCTCTATCGATGGCCTCGTCGGTGCAAAGATTGATTGTGGAGTTAGTGTTAGTTGAAGCTGCTTGATGATTCTGGGAAAAAAGTAACAACTGGCAAAGGAGTCGTACATAAGACCATGTCGCTCTTTAACAGGTAAAGGAAAACTCTGGTAGCACGGCCCACACACTAAAATCAACTAATGAAGCTTTCACAGCTTAGCGGCCGGCTTGAGTACAGGAGGCATACGTGAATATCATAGCCAATATCTACGAAAATTCCACAGCTACCTTGGTTCTCCACAAGGAAAGTAGAAAGTTACCTATCAAGAAAGGGGTCATGCAAGAAGACACAATCTCTACAATGCTATTCAATGCATGCTAAGTATTCAAGCTCTTAGATTGGTAAGGCTTAGGAGTGAGGATCAACGGCGAATATCTAGGCAACCTTCGGTTTGCAGATGACATCGTCCCATTTAGCAACAACGGGGACGAATTACAACAAATGATTGAGGACCTTAGCCGAGAAAGTGTAAGAGTGGAGTTGAAGATTAACACGCAGAAACAAAGGTAATGTTCAATAGCCTGGCAAGAGAACAAGAAATTAGGATCGCCAGTCAGGCTCTAAAGTCTGTTAAGGAGGACGCTTATCTGAGTCAGTTACTGACAGGGGACCCTGATCACGAGAAAGAAATTTACAGAAGAATAAAATTGGGCTGGAGTGCATCCGGCAGGCGTTGCCAAACCATGACTTGGAGCCTACAACTGCCGTTTAAAAGAAAAGTTCATAATCATTGCATTCTACCGGTGCTAACGTATGAGGCAGAAACTTGGAGGTTAACAAAGAAGCTCGAGAAAAAGTTAAAGACCGCACAAAAGAGCGATGGAACGAAAAATGTTAGACCCGATGTTAAGAGACAGGAAGAGAGTGGTGTGCATTAGAGAGCAAACTGTGATTATCAATATTCTCAAAAAATTAAAATTAAATTATAGAGTTTCACGTGCCAAAACCACGATCTGATTATGAGGCACGCCGTAGTGGGGGACTCCGGAAATTTGGACTACCTGGAGTTCTGTAACGTGCACCTAAATCTAAGCACACGGTTGTAAAATTTCCATTTTGCCCCCATCGAAATGCGGCCGCCGTGGCCGGGATTCCATCCCGCGACCTCGTCCTCAGCAGCCCAGCACCATAGCCACTGAGCAACCACAGCGGGTAGCCGATATTCTCATTCACATTAGGAGAAAATAAATAGAGCTGGGCAGGCTATGTTGTGCGCAGGATGGATAACCGGTGAACCATTAGGGTTACAGAATGGGTACCAAGAGAAGGGATGCGCTTTCGAGGACGGCAGAAAATTAGGTGGGGTGATGAAATTGGGAAATTTGCAGGTGGAAATTGGAATCAGGTAGCACAAGACAGTGGTAATTGGAGATAGCAGGAAGATGCCTTCGTCCTGCACTGGACATAAAAAATAGGCTGCCGCTGCTGCTGCTGGTGATGATGATGATGACGATGGCACTTGGTTATAGCAATATTAGCTCGTGTTTGGCTGGTTGAGCTCTGTGCCACCAGATGGCTCCTTCGTGCAAGCCGCTGATGCTTACGCCTCCAATGATTTGTCAAAACACCCAGCTCGCCTGTGTTTACAGGAGTACCGGACACGCTTGGCGCTGCAACAGAACACTCACAATGCACGCTGCTTGGATATCTCTCGCTGGGAATCGACGGCCAGCCGGCTGGCGTAGATATTGGAGAGGCTTGGTGCGATGGCTTCAAGACACCGGAAGCAGAAAACCAGTGCAAGCGGAACTTAGTCCTGATCACTCTGCGAACAAGTAGAGGAGAAACAGCATAGCTAAGGAGGAGGGCAACTTGTAATTGTCCATAGCTCCCCCAATATCAGGCGCTTCACTTAAATTGTGTCCCAAATGTTTTATTGTAGATGTACCTTACGCGTCTACACAATTTGCCCATATATGTTAATGCACCTTTTAAGCACAAAAAGCAAGTTTTCACTCGCTATTTGCGCATCAGCGTTAAGCAAAACGCAAGACAATTATTTTTCTAGCGTTCTTCCATTTTATTGATCTTTTTTGCGCATAAACATTCGATTTTGAGTACAATAATCATGTGCGAAATGATAATTGTGATGGAGTGTTAATGGCTAATTTAATTATTGTGCTCAACAACGTTTTTAGACCATTATGTCAGAACAAGCCACGATATTTGGTTCACATCCTACAACAAACTAATGCGCGATTTTTGAAGAAAAAAACTCGAACTTATATGTTTATCAGTGATAAAATAAACATCTAGGGTAGGCCCTATGTATCTGCGCTGTCTTTGACACCCCATATTGAGCCATAGCCATAGCTACAGCAAGCACATTTTTGGTTGTTTCTAATAAAACTTATAACACTTATTGAATTGTGTGGTTTAACAGCCCGTAATCGCAAAGTGGGTTATGAGTGGCGCCGTACTGCTGGGCTCCCTCTATCTGAGGTTTTTTAACGTGAAACCTAAGCTTGATTTACCAACTTTATTGCGTTTCTCTTGCAGCGTAGTGCGGCCGCCCCTGTGGTGTACGAACGCACGACCATGTTATCAGCAGCGAAATGCAACGAACCACCGTGGCTGGTTGGAATATTGTCCGAACCGCAGCGAATCTTTTGATTTTTCTATTTTATGCGCCTTGAAGTTGAATTACTACAAATCGAGGATGATATTGGGGGAAATTTTTCGCCAAAATTGTCTAAATACGTAAATACCTGCGATATACATCTACACATGCATGAATTAGAAAAAAATATATGACCTTTGAACCAGAAGCCACGATAGCTAATATATTTTCCTAATACTTCTCTTTGTATTTCAAGGGAGGTCTACGAGGCGTTGTGTGGACAGACTGCGCTCAGCTAATATTCATGCTGTTTGCACCGGCCACTGTCATCGCCAAAGTGATCATCGACATGAACGCTTCCTACGGCACATTTCAACCTGTCATTGATTTTGACGTTCGTGCATTCATTGCCAAGTAAGTAACTTGCTTCACCGCCCTTTTCTTGTGTACTTTTTCCCAACGCTTTTTAAACTGCACTGCGCCTGTAAGGAATACGGAATCTTCAGTTGATTTACCTGAAGAGACGCACGTTACTGGTACTGTCAAGGCATGTAAAAAAAAGATACACTAAAATTTTTATATTATTGCCTTTGGAGAACAAGTTACAAATGTGGAATTTAAATGAAGCTGTAGTGCAACCACGTCTGCTTAGCGAAAGTGATATTACTAATGTCACATTCTAGGTGTTCGTCCCCAAAGTCTGCTAAATATTGCGTTGGTGTTAATGTTGCGATGATCGTGCCCTACATGGCGAAATATTTCTTAGACTATCAACTAGAACACCAATGCATATCGCAGCACACTTTCAGGACAAATGTCTCGAAAGTTGTGATAAGTACTTACATATTTACAAAAATGGCAAGCAATAAGTCATGATAGAGAGCTTGCACAATAATATATAGGGCAGACCATCGCTATTTTAGGTTCGCCGTAGCTGCTTGAGGACTAAACCATATCGCAGAAAATATTTGCAAAAGGATGAGACGTGTGCCTCTTCTGCTACAGCAAATATCTGGAGACAATTCAGCGCGTTCTAATACAAGTATAATGCGAAGATAATCACCCAGCCAGCATTGGAGAGCAGGCCCATCTTCCAGAAGTTCTAGGTTTAAAAGGTGTTGAGCGTGTTAACTGGCCCGTGGTTCAAATAACAATGGAACGTTTACAGTCGTGGCGAAAAAAAAAGTGGAGAAGAGATGAGGCCTGAGCATTCGAGGCATAAGTAATTTTACATTATATTGTAACTCCCTGCTATTCGTGCCCGCAGTCGTTCGTGATACGTTGACTGAGAGAATATTCGCGGTTAATCAACATCGTCATTTCAGGCTTCTGTCAGGTGACATAGTTCTCGAACCACTTGACGTGCATTTGAGCAGTCAGTTCAAGCTCTGAGTGAAGACCAAATTCGTGCATTGTTAGGCTGGCACAATCGCAATGCAGCTGAAGCAGGGCAAAGATGACAAAGTGTCTCCAATGGCCTGACTGATGCAAACACAGTATGCTGCCTGGCTCGCTACAGTATGGTACTTCCTCTCTCCGAGAGTTGATGTTCACTATACAGCCTTTGAGAGGACAAGCATTGCTCAAACTTGCACAGCCAGGGGCTGTGGCAGCAGTACTAGCCAATAAAATAACATTATTAGTTTTGAACGTCGTGTCCATATCTGTTCAATGAAACTGTTGCGTGTTAAATTCCGCGATATATTACATCGAGAAATTGGCCGACATTAAGGGTGCGACAAAATGAAGGCATTTACTTCTTCTTCTTTCTGGGGTTTTACGTGCCAAAACCAGTTCTGATTATGAGGCATGCCGTAGTGGAGGGCTCCGGATTAATTTTCACCACCTGGGCTTCTTTAACGTGCACTAGAACGCAAGCACACGGGTGTTTTTGCATTTCGTCTCCACCGAAATGTGGCCGCCGCGGCCGGGATTCGATCCCGCGATCTCGTGCTCAGCAGTGCAACGCCTTAGCTGACTACGCCATCCCGGCGGGTAAGCATTTACAGTATACATGGATGTTTTAAAGAAGTCAGTGAATAAGAAGTAGAGGTAAGTATAATGCCACAATGTTTTGCCTAAAGAAGGTATAATTCTAAAGTACTGCTCGACAGAAAATACAAAAACACTCCACTACCATCTGTCTGTGTTTGAGAGGTCTTTCTAAATGAAAAGCAAACATGAGGCGCTCCCCTAGCAAAAGTGGCTAACGCTGATCGGTCTCCTAGCCGCCTTAGAGTGCTGTAGCTCGCGCTTTCGAGTCTTGTATCACACAGCTAGTCAACCAAGGTTGAGATACTAGTTGTAGATTCAAAAATCCGACCGCTGCAGTCTGCTGTGGCGATCTGGCGCTTTGAACACCGGGATAAGATAGACGTTGGGATTTCGGAGAACAGAGACGCAGCCTCCAAGTCCGAGAAGACGCCAAGACCTTTATACAGTACTTACAATAATTAACAAAAATAGCCGAATAATATCTTAAATACAGATGGCAAATATCTTTCAGAGTCCACTAGACCAACTAGGTCTCCTGGTGGTTTCGGTCTCTGGGGAAATATTGGACTGATGCGGACTGATATTGGACTGATGCGTCAAATGCAGTTGACGACAGGCTCACCGGTACATCATTGTGCATAACAAGGAGGGGTGGGTGACGACGTCATCCGCGTCGCATTCCTTCCTTTCAGAAATGCAGTCCTTGAAGAAGCCTAAAAACATCATAGGCGCTTGCTTGTAGACATCATGAAGCATCAGAGCTGATTGTGCACAACCGTACACACCATGGCTTCAAAGAGAAGTTTCTTTAGAAATTGGCTTGCATCTCTGAATATATTTATGGTTATGGTTATGGAATATTCTCAGGAAATGAGGCAATGTGAAGTGAAGTGACACGTATTCAAGTGCTCTTTGTTCGATATTGCTCTATTGCACAGGCTGGAATCAAGAAGCGCATCATCCAAGGGGGGCTTATGTCTCCACAACTCTTTCAAAGTCACCTTAACTGTCGCTACGTAAGGCAGCAAGTACAGTCTATCCTAAGTCAACATCTACAGTAATCGTAAATCTTGCAATAGTTTTAGCTCTACCGGAATGAACGTTTCCGTAATGATGTCACCATGACATCCCCAGAGGGTTCTTTTCTTTTGCTGTGCCGAAATTCAGTTGCGTCTGCCACTCGAGGAAGATGCTTTGAAGATATTGTGTAGAAGTCTACAGGTCATACATTTTCCAAGGTGCATTCCACCTTGAAAATATTGAAACAGTCTTTGACAACCGAATGGGTTTTTCAACATTATCCGCACGAATTACCCAACCGTCTACGAAAAGGTCTTTAAGTATCTCATCAGCAGAGATATACCGACCTTTAGCTAAAATGTCATGTAGCTGCGTTAGTTCGTGCAGAAAGTATCGTTGCTAGGCATCAATGGATGCTCGTGTCATGCTTGCGTATTCATATTTGCACGAGGGTTCCGTATATCGAAAAAGGCAGAAGAAAAACTAAAGGACAGGCATGCCTGAAAATATATCTTCTGAATATCATCCGTGACCCGAAATCCTTCGCAATGCTGTAGGAACAGGAGGTATAGGAACTTTAATTATTGCCTGTATTCTCAAACGTCGGACTATCGGATGTGTATGACGACGAGTGCAATGTGGCTGAGAAGCTTCATGACGCTTTGTGTTGTCTCTTAGAGGCATGTAATGGTCTCTTTTTTTGAACTCTGCATAACATTACTTCAGTGAATTTGTTTGCCTAGTAGACTTTTTTTATAACATCATTGGGTATTTTAGGAACTCTTGATTTTGAGTGTTGAGTAAGGCTATGAGCTGGGCTAGTTAGTCCCCATATAAGGGCGACGTTTCATTGAAAATAACTCATTTGGTAGTTTGCGTTTTCGCGTCCGCTGTGGTGTGTCCGTTCTTGTCATTTACATTGTTTAGTGTACTCAGCCCAGTGTAAAATGGTTGTTTGCCGATGTACAGATCACAGCCGTTGGAACTCAAAACCGCTTTGTACTTTTGTTTATGAGGATCCCAACACCTGGACAGTTCAGCCTTGCACCGCCACTTGCGTTCCACAGTAGTTTCTGTACCAGTGCTTTTATGAAGCTCTCGTTGTGCCTTCGCCCAGTTCCACATATTCGAATTGTTGAAAAGAACACAAGATTTTTTTTATTTCTTAGTCCATTCAACGTTTGTGAAAGCTTCTCGCTACTTTCAACAAGAGAAAAAATATGTTCTCAAACTATTCGTACGTTATCATCGTTCACAATTTTTCAGCAAAACGCGGAAGTATAATTTGATGTTTGACTCACGCTGGTTTATTGGGCATATACATCAGTTTTCTACCTTTGTTCTCGACTACTTGACCTCTCAGCAACCACAGCCATGTCATCGACGACGAGCTGCATTTCGATCCCCTCGAGCTGTGCTGCATTCAAGTGAGATGGCTCTGAAGTGTTATGAAAATTTCTCGTATACTTATAAGAAACATTGCAAGTTTCCATTTAGTGAAATTGCGAGTGGTTTCTCTGTAAACTATGGCTTCGGTAATCTTTCAAGGGTGTCTTATGTAAGCTCTGTTTTCTTCCTTTATCGAATAACTTTAAAACAATTGTTATGTTCATGCGCTGATCTAGCGGAATTCTGTGGCACTGCTACTGATGGGGCCCACTTGTTTTAAAATCTGCACAGAGGTATCCGCATATGGTTATCTGCTGCTTTTAAAGCCCTCATCTCGAAAAGATACCTTATAGAGGTTTGGAGGTCTTGAGTGCCCCTTGTCCAAACACAGACAACCTTTTCGGTGAACAGGGAGGTCACCGGTGCCCACCCACTGGTAAAATATATCATAGGTGGCTCTGCGATAGGGCTAGTTAGTACGGGTCTATTACTTCGCACACCGCGTGAGGGACAAAAATAATAGAACAATTACACAGGACAAGCGCTACATAAAATAAAGTTTATTGCAAGGCGTACACCGATTATGTGGGGCTTAACCCCTAAAAAAACAAGGAAAGAACGCAGAATAAAAGTTAGATACAGTATCACGAAAAATTGTGACCACATGTTTGCATACGAATCGTAAATGTCATGTTGTCTCAGCATGCGCAGACTCTAGGAACCGTAGCTGCTTACTTGTGAACGAAATTGTTGACAGCTGGCGTTTGTCCTTTTTATATTTTCTTTTATGCATTCTGGCTTTCTTCGATCTGCACTAATTGTAAAAAATGTTGATGTGTTAATTCTTGACACCATCAATTCTTTTCAAGCTTCGCACTGGATTTTTCGCACGATGAGACTGTCTGGGCAGCATTTTTTGGGTCCGCAGCTTCAGCTCTCTACAGAGTAGGCCTCGATCAGGCAGTTGTGCAAAGGTGCATGGCATCCCGCACGCTGGCAGAAGCTAAGAGGTAAGATTAAACTAAAGTGAATTGATTCCTATTTCAAGGTTATCATAAATTGATTTCCCTAGTAAACATAAAGTCAAATGCTTTCAACGTTCGAGAACCAGGACAATGTGGAATACAGGAGTTATTGCTGTTTGCTGCCATTATCTTTCTTCGAGGAACTTTCATCCCCATTGGCGCTGCCGAGAATTGTCCTGATTGTTACGTTTTCGTTTTCATTATTCTTATTACACTGTTTCCATTCACTAGTTTGGTGTGGGTATCTTACAGACAGCTAAAAAAAGGTGATTGTGCTTTCTAAATGAAGATGAAAGGAATGAGATGTTAAAACTATGCTCAATTCATTATAACAATGCGCAAGCTCTCATTCAAATGAACCTTGTTTTCACAGCCGTATTACTTCATTTAAATGATTATCGTATACGGTTTCACTGATGGTGTTTCATGGTGTTTCTCGTGCATTCAGGCGCCAGTTTATTTTATTTTGAAGCTGTGGATTCCTCAAAATGTGCTAAAATTCTTTGTGCGCGATAACTGTGGACTATCGCACGTAACATGCGTGCTGCTGCAATGATTTGTTGCATCGTGATGCATCATACGCTTTACGCTGCGCCGTTGCGGTGGTCGTATCGAGCATGCGCTTCCGCCCCATCGCCCTTGCACCTTTCTCTCCTCCTCCGCAAAGATTAGTCGTGCAGGATTCATCATAGTTTGGTACCAGCAATGTGTTATCCGGAAACTTAAACATTAGCAGCGTTCGGAATTCTTTGAAAAACCTGCGAGTTTACGAACTTGAACCTGTTGTCGGTACGCCTGTTTCACAATGTCATGTTTCGAAACATGCAGCTCTGCATACCGTGTCCTGTAAGTATTTTAATTGGTAGGGCAGATTTTCACATAATAATGCGATGGTTGTGCAGAATACAGTTGAACTCACTGTCTCTGCACGAACAGTCAAAATACGGTCTGCTAGCAGGCTGAGAAATTTCAGCACAATTGTATTTATTGGCCCCATATAGAAAAGTGACCACAGTAGCCAGAGATTTAATCTTCTGTTCTGTGCTGATTCGCAAAGCGCAACTCTGACATATGCACCTTGTCGCATTTCGCACGATATTTGCACATATTAGCTTGACAATGGGAAATGTGGCTCTGCTGCAGAATGCACAACCCTCTCAGTGCAAATCCTCCCACACATCCCACCCTGCGTCCGCATGCTGTTTTCAAGCGGAAAGTATAACATTTGTTGAGATTTTTTTATGATTATTTTTATGCAAGCATTTTTCTTCAAATAATAATAGCTTTTCCTCCGTGGTAGTTCCACAAACACCTTGCATCTCCTTTCACAGTCTAATACTGCATACACCGCTATATATGAACTTCATTCGGTGATTTTTGAGGCATCTAGAATAGGCACGATACTGGCGACTAATAAATAAATGCGCAATGAATAATAACTTACTTCTGGTTCATTACAGGACGGTTCAAATAGGTACATTTCTGCTTGTCACAGTCTACGCAGTACAGCTTTCCATGTCTCTAGCATTAATTTTTTGGTTTAGAGGATGTGATCCACAGCTCCGTGGTGCTATTTCAAGTCATGATCAGGTGAGCAGAATATATTTGCATTGCGCGAGCAAATTGCTATCTGAAATAAAGGAAACACGGCGTTTAGTTTTGTTTCTTTTGTGAACAAAAGCAAATCGAAGCAATGCTGTGCCATCATTTCTTCACAACAGATCCTGCCGTTCTATGTGAAAACACACCTGGTGAAATTCAGCGGGTTCAGCGGAATCTTTCTTGCTTCTATTGTTAGCGCCGCATCAAGGCAAGTTGCTAGGAATGCAAATTACCATTTTTTTCGCTAACGTAAAATAAGTGAATATGCGACTGTTCAATTTCTGGCAGGGTTAATGCTACTGTTTGACATTGTTGTGTGCTTTTGTGCTTTCTATTCGCATGTGCCGAGTGCTACTCCGTCTTTAAGCTAAAGCAGAATGCGGGATGCGCAACTGAGAACAAGAAACTAGCGACTTACGCACATACTCAGAATGCTACAGTATAAACGTTGCGCAAACATACCTTATAATAATGAAATTAGAGGTGGTTGAACAGGTGGTCATGCGATGCAGGGGGATCGTTTTTAAGCATTACGAATTTTTTAAAAAATCGCCTGTGGCAGGTAGCATAATTCTTGTCGTTCAGCTGGGCCATTCGAAGAGGTGTACTATAAAAGCACGATAAATCGAAACACATATTCAAATAATTAAGAAAACATGACTAATGAACTTCTTAAATACTTTACAGCACATTTTACAATTTATGAATTGTAGCCAGTGAGCTTGCAAAACGCATCCACTGGAAATGAATTTCCAGGAGGACACCAGTTAGAAAATAATATTTCCCAAAGTGTGGAAAGAAATACCTGGGCGTTCCAGTTACTTTTGTGCTACAATGTATAAAAGAGCGTTTTGGTAAAAATGTAAGTGGAAAAACAGGGAATTCTTTACGGTGAGTTTGATGCCGCATATCTCCAAACTGGTGTCATTCTGGAAATTCATTTCAAGTGAATACGCCTGAGAAGCTCACCGGATACAATTCGTAAATTGCACTATGTGCCTTAAAGTAATTATTTAGAGAGTTAATTAGGGAATTTTAGTTAATTAGTTGAGCATGTCGTTCGATTTAACGTGCTACTAATGTCCGCCTTTTCGAATAACCCCGCTCAACGATAAGATTTGCGCTACCTGCCACAGGCGATTTCAAAAAAAATCCGTAACACTTACACATGATTACCCTGTATATTGCGCAAAGGTTATCTATAAGAAAAGCAGCAGTGCATTGAACATATCACCGTCCTATAGCTCACCCTCCTAGAAAAAGGTGTCTACTGATATCGCATTCAGTTCGGTAAAGCGAATGTACTCCTTTGAATAAAGGTTCTCATCGACAATGGTGCTTGAAAGAAGGAATGACCGTTTCGTCATTCCAAAAGAGTGGAGAAAGAATGAACCAATGACATTGACGAGGGCTAAAAGGCGCAGTGGAAATGTCTAGGTAAACGTAGAGCCTTGATGTTGATGAATATTAAAAATTATGGACAAAAAAAACAAGTACCCTTTCTATAGGATTCATATTCTAATCGATGCTACAGTATTCAAAATTGTCAATTTTCCTGTTTTCGAATACGAGAGATATCGATGCTCAATGAAAGTACGACGTAACAAGCGATGAATGTTCCGAATTATGCTCCTAAAAATACCTGTGGTTGTTGTGCTTAGGCGGTTTCTGAGCGTAACCACCGAGCAGACTCTGTTCTATTATTTCCAGTCATTCAATATAGGAAAGCCTCGCTTTCAGACAGCAGCCCAACTCTTTTTGTCTGTATTCAGCAAATCGCAATATTACATTAATTATGCTGCATATCTTGTTTTTGCATACCTTTAGAAAATAGGGCGTTGGTGAAGTTTAACACTAAAACCCCTTTGACGATCACACATTACGTGCATCTAGAGACGTTCACTTTTTTAATTTTTTACAGTCCTTTTTATTTCCTTACAGTACACCAGATAACTGAAATTTCATTTCATTTCATTTTATTAGCTTAAAGACCCCGTTCGGGGTAATACATAAGGGATGGTTAACATGTTTACACAATAAAATGCAGGTGTTACGGTGAAATACAAGTTTGAACAGTTTCCAAGAATTCTGACTGACATTTGATGGCAGCGGCATTGAAGGGTAGGTCGTTCCAGTCTCTGGCAGCCCGACGAAAAAATGAAGTCTGAAATGGTGACAGTTCGTGTGCGAGGACGAGCAACTTGCAGTCGATGGCTGGTGCGCTGTGACATGCGTGAAGATTATGGCGTGATGTAAGGTGGGCGGCTTAGCGAGCTGTAAAAGAATTTGTCATAAAGAGAGAGCCTGGCGATACGACGACGAAAAGCAAGAGATGTCACACTAGATTGTGTCTTTAAGCGTGAAATGTTGATGTTATCTGAATATGCAGAATGAATGAATCTAGTCACATGATTCTGAACTGATTCGAGTGCATTGACCGGGAGTTCAGTTCTGACGACCTGGCATTACATGCATGTATCAGATAACATAAATAAGTATATTTCCACCAATGAGACTCAGCCAAACCTTTCAATTTATCTTGCTTAGAGGTGGGAAAATATTCCACCGTCTACTCGATGTTTTGAATGTCACTTTCCTCGGATATTTGTATTCAATACGATTTGAAAGTTACTGTATTCAAACACCCGTATTGAATATCTGCCGCGTAAGCAAGAAACAAGCAATTTTTTTAGTGACCATAATGTTAAATTGGGATTTTTAAATTCTATGAGCAGTAATGGTAGCAGCCGTGGGCCAAAAATATGGCGCGTGAAACTCGTACAGGGTGGTTACACTAAAAAGAAGGCGTGAAAGGACACAGTCTTTTGTCCCCAGTTGTAGAGGAAATACCTTGACAAGGATAACTTATTAGCGCCAGCTTCTCACCAAACAGTTACAGGGAAACCCAGAAAGCGAAGTAACATTGCAGGCCAGTAAGTTGAGATTCACGTATTAGCTTGTCACTAACAATAGTGGTAGCTTTCGTCGAAGGAAGAGGATACAGCATACGGTACTCAAGATTTCTTGCATAGGAAATTTCACCATTGATATTCTTGTACCGCAGCTTCGTAATCGAAAGAGGCATAAGCTATGGTTCGCCACCATTACAAAAAGTAAAATATTTGCTATCACAAAACACTCAAAAAATCGCTTATGCAACTGTTTTTGGGCAGGCCAGACATCACTAGGGACTGAAATAATAGGATAACATCAATGCATCGAATATTGAAATACCTTTGTAAAAATGAAAATTCGGTTCTGTCTGCCATGTCAATGGAAGAAAACGTGGAGTTTTGTTTAGCATAGTGACGTTACGAAATACGTTTTTATGAGAATGACCAAAGAAACAGGGCTCACAGAGAGCTTTTACTCATGCAACGGAGTTCTGGAGCAAAGAGACATAATCATTGAACTAGAAATTCTTTACGGTTAGCTTTGGGGAACTGTTGTTCTTTTGATATTGATTTCAAATTGTGCTATTGTTTTTTCTAGCACCACATCGTCCATTGTCAACTCTCAGGCTGCTGTTCTCTACGTGGACATCATCTCTCGGCACTTTAAAAACCTAGAATCCAAAGTCCGTTGGATCACTTGCACCTTAGGTCTGTGTGTGAACTATTTACTTCTTTCTTTTTTCCCATATTTATGGTGGCGAACTACCTATTCACAACAAGGGAAAGCAGCATTTGCACTTTACCACATGAGAGCAATGATGTCATCAGCAGTAGTCTCAGTTTCCTGATCATTAAAGTAATGCACGAAATATTACTTTCATGACGGCGAATGTACGAAGTAATTCAATTCCATAAAACGCCTTACAGTTCATTCTCTCTGCAGCATTTCTTCTCGGAGCTCTCATGACGTTCTATAGTTGCGTCATTGTCCACGTGGGATCTGTAACGAGGGTAAGCACTTCTATTCGCCATTTTAGTTGAACGTCAACATCGCCATTTTACTGAGCGCTCGACGGCGAAATATATTCCTTCGATAGGATCAAACTTTTCGACATCTACTTTTCAGTGAGCGCCCAACCCGAAATTGGTTGCTATTTTCGATGCAGGGCAATGGATCCAGGTCAAGGCAATGACCAAAGCCATCGCAGTAGCACAGTACCTATGGCGTTGTGCTTATAAGCAATATGTCACGGTTCAATTGTTTGCCATGGCGGCCACATTTTGATGGGAACAAAATGGAGATTGAACACACATTATGGAATTTATATGATGCAAAACTTTTGTGAATCTGTTCATCAGTCGCTATAAATTTTCCCATTTTATTCCTGCCGCTTTGGCGTAATGAAAACTGCCATGCGCGCATTTGCTCTCGCACCGCCGTTCCACGGATTGTGACAACTTTATTCCTTTTTAATTATTTATTTTAGGTGTATCAGCTGCTTTTAAGCTGATTCCCCCATCGTGGATGTGTGCCACAGTATGAACACAATAATTATCATTACGACATGGCAATCATATCTGGAACAGCTAGATGGCGTTGCCACGATATGTACCGCCCACTTCTTGTCCAATTGCCCTTGTGGGCGTGAGCCATACTGCGGAAATTATCATAATCAACTCGCGGCGATGAAGCGATGCGGCTAGGTGGCGTTATTGCGATGAAAACATATATGTGGTCGTGGTTATTGGTTGGGGCATCGGGCGAATGGGTCGTTGTTCAAATCCCCCTGTTTCACGCGCTTGTTTACATTGTGTGTGTGTGTGTGTGTGTGTGTGTGTGTGTGTGGTGTGTGTGTGTGTGTGTGTGTGTGTGTGTGTGTGTGTGTGTGTGTGTGTGTGTGTGTGTGTGTGTGTGTGTGTGTGTGTGTGTGTGTGTGTGTGTGTGTGTGTGTGTGTGTGTGTGTGTGTGTGTGTGTGTGTGTGTGTGTGTGTGTGTGTGTGTGTGTGTGTGGAGCAATCTACTCGTCGAGAACCCGACAAGGGACTGAACGATCAGGTGACCCAACGAGATGACCAGCGGTGCTGTATGTGAGGTTTATGTGAGGTCTATGTCTATACGACCGATGACGCGTCGTGGGCACATTGATGTTTGTGTAATATTCATTGACTGCCGAACCTTTCCAAAGAAACGCCACGAACCACTTTCCGTCTGGCCGAGACACGTCTACGTTGAAATCACCCCCAATTACGATGGGAGGGGAGTCGGTAGGGGTGATCCAACCAAGTGCATACGCTTGGCATTTGCGGCACGATCTCCGCTTCTGTTCACGAGGGTCTGCTTGGTAGGCGCGCTGTTCTTCCTCAGTTCTCACCGCACGCGGCCAACCAAATTGCAAGGGTGGAAGGGAACCGAGATAAGGTTACGTGGTTTGCTATAGAGCCCGTGAAGTCCAACTGCAATCCATATTAAACAGCGCTTATCCGGTTTTACTTTTTCTTATTACGATATTTTTATCACTATATGTTTTGTCACTTTTAGCGATTAAACGCTGCTGGGGCGTACACGGCGATACCCTTTTATCACCGTTTTTATAACCGGGATCAGCCGGGCTTCAGCTCTGGGCTGGCTGCCATGTTTTTTGCCTACGCACACAAACCACCAGAACCGAGCGTATAACAGCTCCGCTGTGAAAACGAGAAAGCTTGGCTCAAAAAAAATTCTAGGGCACCTAACCACTTATGAATTGTTAATACGAAAACATTAATGTTCAATTCAGCAGCGGTGCGTGGATCTTTGAGTTTTGCACTGTGAGTAATGTACCATAGCGGTACGTGCTGCCCTAGCCAGCAAACAGCAGCCTGTGGCGTCAACGCCGCATACCACAGACGCGGCGATGTCCTCTTTCGTGACGAAACACCTGGCGCGCTAACGACCAGCAGGTGTGCCAACGCCTCCTAGATAGCACAAGGCCTGTGCGCTTCGATCCGTGACGTCATCCTGCCCTGCCCTACTGCCATAGAATCTAATGCGGATGATCCCGAGGAAGCTGCGGTGATTTTGACGTACCCTCTTTCGTGACGCCTGGCTTGACAGTGAAAATTTTAGTCCTAGAAGCATGACGTCATAAAGCAGAGTGCACAGGCCTGCGGTCTAGGAGGCATTGGCTCTGCACCGTCGAGGAGCGCTCGTACCGAGAGCGCGGATGATGTGGCGATGCCTTCTTCCCTTATGCAACACCTGGCGCGCTTTTGCAGCAGCAGGTGGTTCCTTTAACCTGCTCTGCTACGTCGAGCCGGAGCTCGTGACGTGGCGTCGCAGCGAACGGCAATGTAAGTTTAGGTGCCTTTTCGCTGCGACGTACGACAGACGCCGGCTTTTCAACAGCGGAGCTGCTTAAGCTTTTAGTTTCCCCTTGTAGCGCTCGCAAAAACTCGCCTAGCAGAGACGTCACTGCACGTTGCCTAGCAACCACCTGCCACAGCAGCGCCTCGCTTCTTCTAGCTCCGGCAACGCTTTTCCGCCACCGCGCCTGCGATGACGTCACTGCGCGTTGCATAGCGCAGCTTGCAACACCGACAGCGCGCTCCAATGCCGACACCGCGTTCCACCGCGTTGCACTGCCGACACCGCGTTCCAGTACACCCGCTCCATTAATGCGGTCGCCTATCAATCACTTACCCAGCTTCGCCCAGCCTTGTCATTGCTTTGCTCCGCAATTCTTGCTTTGCTTAGATGACAAACTTTTGTTAAGCTTGGCCATGACGTCACACTGAATATAAAGATCATGCCACCGCGATGGCGATAGATACAACTCCGGATACTTCGCACAGAGTAAATGCAATATGGGACGGCCGAAGAAGTACAAGATTCCTGAAGAAGAAACCGCTCAGCTGGAAGCTCGTCGTGCCGCCAGCCGAGAACCAATGCGGTGATTGCGTGTTAATCCGGAGTATCGCGCTGAAGCCGCTGCTGCTAAACAGCCACGAAGGGCTGATGACCCTGAGTTCCGAGCCAGCGAAAGTGAGCATAGGCTACTAAACGACCACCAAAACTTAGCCTATCAAAACTTTGCCGAATCTAGCAAAAACTAGCCGAGCCTAGCGAAACTGGAAGGAGCTAGGTGATCACCAGCTCCACTGTTTCTCCAGCCTTGCACAACTTAGTGCAAGCTGCGCAATCTTTTTTTTTTTCAATCTATGGGTTATTTGACGCTTTCGTATAAATATGCATTGCGTCCTCGTGAACAAATTTCAGGTCGTTAAAAAAAGAGAGAGACGGAAGAAAGGGGAAAGGCAGGGCGGGTAACCAGATGGGAAGATCCGGTTTGCTACCCTGCACTGGGGAGAGAGGGGAGGTAAAGTGACAGGAAAGTAGAGATAGAGAAAGAAAGCAGCACAGATACACAATCACAATCGGTCACAGGTGGCTCAGCACAGTAGCACTTGCAGCACTATAAACATCTGTTCAGGCTACAGCCGCTTGTCCAAGTCTGTGGCCCTTAAAAACTACAACGGTGCCCTCGTCGCCCTCCGCTGCGATGGCTTGTGATGTCGGCATTCTAAAATAAGTTCCTCCGTTAGAGGTCTTTGGTCGAAACGCGCTATCGCGTGTACGAGCGATAGTCTCTGTAAATTGTAGCGAGGACAGTCACAGAGAAGGCGCTGAAGAGTCTCCTCGCTACCACAGTCATCACACGAGGCGTCGTCGGCCCATCCGATTCTGAATGCAAAAGACTTAGTAAAGGCCACTCCTAGCCATATTCGAAAAAGTAGAGTAGCTTCTCGACGGCAGAGTCCAGCTGGGATGCAAGTCGTTAGACTTCCTTCAATACCCTATATTATTCTCGTTGCAAGTGGGTTGCATTTTAACGGTAAACTAAGTAACCAATTTGATAACGAAATTACACAATTACCACGTATCTCATACCGTTTGCTGTACAAAGTGTTATAATGTTGTTGGTGTAAGGCTAAAAAAAGGGCAACGTAGTGTCGAGGCGGAAGTCTTCTTCATTATTACAGGGTAGGATTGACGATGTTTGCTACGGTGGAAGCAGTAAAGGGGCATTGCACCTATTTTCGAGTGAGTCTTTAACTAGTAAATAAAGTTTTTCTAGTCCAGTCTTCAACTAGGTGTTTTTTTAGCTGCACCATATTTTGAAAAATTGTGTGTAGCAGGCAGCACAATTCTAACCTTGAGCTGAATTACTCGATGAAGCTGCAATTGCTTTCACGAGAAACCCAAACGCCTGATTGAATGATGAGTATAATTACAGAAATTCACATTTATAATAATTACTTTACGGCACATAAATTTACGAACTGCAGCTGGTGAGTTGGCAAGCCGTATACACTTGGAAATAACTCTCTGGACTACATCAATTTTGAGATAATTATTTTCAAAGTGTCTATCGAAATACATTGGCATTCCAATTACTTTTATGTTTCAGTCCATAAAACAGCGTTTAAAAAAGAAATAGACGAACAAAGCATTTTTACTGCAAGTTTGATCGCACATAGCTGGAAGCCGGTGCCATCCTCAGGATTCCTTGCATGTCGATATGCCTTGCAAACTCACTAGCTACAATCCGCAGATTGCAATATGTGCCGTATATTTAAGAGTAAAAACAGAATTAGAGAGATTTTGTGAAATATTTAAATAAGCATTTTAATTTCTCGTAGAGAAATTTAGCTCAAGGGTTAGAATTGTGCTATGTGCCATAGGTAATTTTTTAAATATTTGATGCAGCTGTAAAAATAACACTTTATAAAGCAGTCACCTCAACAGAAACAATACACTGCTGAAACGAGGCCTTTACGCTCCCTTAGACACATTTCCTAGGCATTTTTCACAGAATAACGTGAGCTCTTCCTTGGCATCACAATCTCCATGCAGTGGAGTTTTAAATTGTTCATAGAAATAAATATTGCATCAAATGCGCCCAACACAAACGCAGTCGTAGGGACATGGTAATCAGAGCGGGCGCAGACATAGTCAAACGTCTCGCTGTTTCGAGGGACCGCATTATCTATTGATAATACTATGGGATGCTGTAAGCACCACAATGCAGTGTCCATATAATTGCTATCGCAATCAAAGGGGGGAGAAGAAGAATAAAAGTAAACCAAGTTGGAAGGGGGCTGGTGTTTAGTTGTTACAGATATGGCAACAGATAAGGCTAATGCAGCTGCTTGTGAAGCAGGGCTGACAAAAAGGGAAACGGACGAAACATGCAAGCAGCGCTGACAACACGGCGTGCCCATCAATCATCCCGACAAACATTAACATCAGCGGCATCTTCTTGGATAATGTTTATAACGACCCATAAGAGTTTACAAGGGGAGGATCATGCCCGATAAGTCTGATAACGACCGATAAGGGTTGAGAGGGGTTTATACTGGTCGGATTATATGTAATAAGTTTGGTAATGACACCAGGCTGCGTGGATATGAGCAAGTGGCACAATGCTTGCACATACTTAGGCAACTCCTGTGAAGTTTCTGCATAAATGTTTTTTTTTAATTTCACTTCCGCTTGCTCGACGCGCCGCCGTATTCTCCTGCGCCTCACCCATTGAGGTAGGGTGAGCTAGCGTGCAAAGACACGCTGCAAAGAAAAGCAGTTGCTGCCGTCACGAAGACAAGTTCCCTTGTGGAAACGTTGGCTTGAGCGGCATCTCTTTGTTCTTCCACTGTTAATTCCTTCAAGCAGCCATGTAAGTGAGGACCGCTCTTTTCTTTTGCATTTCAGCGTCATCAAGTGAATTTTAATACAACAATGTTGCGGTGAATCGTGCCCCACTATGTGCACGTCACACAGGAAAGCTAATCAGTTTCCTCAGTACAGCGTACTTCTACTTTCAAGGGGATAAAAATTTCCACTGTCTTCCTGCGAAGACGCTGTCAAGTGAATTACATGTCGGTTATATTTTTTTTCTTTTTCACATTACTGCAGCTCCTCATAATGGCATACGGAGCCGCTACCGGTCCCTTCGTGGGTCTTTTTATTCTGGCCATTGTTTTCCCTTTCGTCCATTCAAAAGTAAGTCAAATAAACAAACTGTATCCTGCTCATCAACTTTCATGCCGCAAGATGTAACGAATGCGACGGGATTCGCCATTAAGGAGCAGAAGTAACGTACACCTTCCAGAAGCGCTTGTACTTAATGTCAACGAAATTATCAACCGGTCAACGGTCGAGATGAGCAAGAGATGTTTAGAGTATTGGTAGAAAAAAAACAGGGAAGGTATTGATACGACCTAACCATTTACAAGCACAGGTAGCGGTGGAAGGTAGATAGAGAAGTTTTGTGGAAGAAAGAAAAGATTAACGAGATATATACAAAAATGCTGGAAGTAAAAGCATGTATGTGATACCTGATTAGGACAAGCAGGCTTGTCCACACAAGACCGCCCTGTTTCAAAAGTGATACCAAGAAATTATCATTGTCTGCATGAGCACGAAAAATGAGTTCTGCAGCACACGCATCACGCATAACTCTTTTGACAGTGGAAATTTGTTGTGCTATATTTATTCTATGCTAAAGACATTACCGTCGACAGTTATTTTGAGATGGGCTCTGCCGGGCGTTTTTCCGACCACAGTAGTCTCTTATGCTTATAAAGACTCTTCATTACAGGCGTGCTTACTCTAACTGCGTCTCCCTATGCGGTGTCTGCTTTACGTAAGCCAGAGATCGAAAAATACGACATTGCATGTTCGAGGGGCTCTACCATCCCAGGCGTAATTCTGCAACATATTAAAAATTACTTGATCTTCTTTTCAGTAATTAAGATATTAGACTTGTCAAATGATGCATGAGGAAAACAACGAGATGAGAGGGAAAAGACAGAGCCCCGGCTACCAACACAATTTTGTCGGAGAAAACTAGCCTTGTTAAGGCTAATAACATTCCTAAATTTGTACTAAGCGCACATTCTATATTGTTGCTGGATCATGCTCATACAATTCAGTTGGTCGTGAGCGTTCAGTTTCTACTGTCCTCCTTTTATTTATGCTATTTTTACGCTAGTTAAGTTGAAAGCTCTGCAGGTTAACCAACTTCCCCATATACATGGTGATACGGGTAATTAGACTGCTCCTTGAAACAATCTCTAATTACGCTCATGCAAACAAGCTGCTTATTTATGCACTTGCGACTTCCATGGCTTCAGAAGCGTGCTTTTCTTCTCACTAAATTAAGCCAATGTGTGCCCTACCCCTTCGGATTTACGTTGCATTGATCGCATAAACTGAACAAGACAACAAATTTGACTTCGAAACCATGCACCGACTGTTTCACTGCTATGCTTTATTGTCTCATCGCAGGGAGCAGGAATATCGACCCTGCTCATGCTAGCTGCTCAAGTTTTTGCGCTGTGGAGGTCTATTCACAGTGGCATCAAGCCGCCACACATGCCCGTATCACTTCACTACTGTCCAGACAACTTCAACGCTACGTCTTATGGCACAAACCTCACGGTCTCCCCTTCTCCGGACAGGTATGTGTACAAATAACTCCAATCATGCCACTAGGAGGAGGAATAAACTTTTATTGTGGAACCAGCACTTTATGATGGCCGGGTCTCAGCCTACCATGAGGGGACGTCGAGGGCTTGCCTCGCCGCCGCCTCACGGGCGTGCTGGGTCGCAATCATGCCACTAGATCATGCCACTAGAAGTGAGGTATTAATCCTGTTGTGTATTTTTACGCTATGAGTTTACGTTCCACGGAAAGTTGTGACAGCGCTGTGTTCAGGAATAATAGTTTGGCGAAAACAGGCACACTGAAGCCTGTTTGCACCTTTGCAAATAAATAGTCCAGGAAAGTTACATCACATTACGTTTCTCTTTAGACTCCAGGTTTTCTGGCGACTATATCGCATCCTTACAATGAACCTTTTTTCACAGTATCCAGAAGCGAGCACTTAACTGATGTATTCAGCAAAACGAGGCAGCAGCTAGAGACAACCATCGCTACATCTAGAATGCACTGTATCTGATTATTATGACCCTGTTTGCGTAAAGTTGCCTCAGCTATTGAAACAAGGCAGAAGTACAAAGGAAGGCTGCCTTGACGAAAACAAGTATTGTTGTGGAAGCGTTGCCTTAAAGCGACATTCTTTGTCCGACTATTGCTCAGCGAGTTATTCACTTGTGACATAGGAAATTCTTACAACAAATATCTATTCAGCTTATATAAACGCCAGTTTCGTTAAATCAGGAAAGAATAATATGAATGAGAGTAATTCTAACAAGAAATTAGTATTTTGCCGCCACACTTGAAGTCACCTATATTTAAAGGAATGGTATTTAATAAATTAGCAGAACTTTGGCACAGTGTGGCCAATGGCCGGCTAAAGGATACAGACCTCTAGTACAAACATAATTGTATGGTTGATCATCGACATTAACAAAAGAGCGAATAGGTACAAGCTACGTATATAGTTTTTCGTAGTGCAACTTCATCAACGGTACCGTGCACGTCGAGCGCGAAATCAAAGTTTTGGCTAAAGTTTACCTAAAACACCCCGAAATCATCAATGTGAAAACCAAACAAAAAGGGAATACGGGAAAATGCTCAAAGACTAAAGTTTAGTATATGCTCAGTGCTTTTAATATTTCGATGCGATACAGCTTTGCGCTTACCAATATCCGGAATTTCATCGCCCGCAGAAGGAGTTTACTTGAGAAACAATGAGAAATACCCTGTGCTTGCAGTCTCGTCAGTTTCCCAATCGGCGGCAACTTGCTTTGTGGCCCGAGATGTTACTGAAGATCAGCCTCATATACAATCTTTTTCATATCAAGTCTATGTACTCTTTTGTAGTCGCATCGTAAAGTTTATGTTCAGAACTTTTGATTCAGCAGTATTTTTGTGCTCTTCTGCAGGTCACAGAGAAATACAGCGTCCGTTGTAATATCACCATTAGTGGAGCTCTCTCCTTGGCACGTTGGGTACAGTGCTGCTCGGCATACTCATAAGTGTTATCACAGGTACATAATTACATATTGTTATAAATAGCCCACAATTGTGTATTTTCCAAGATGCATCAGGCGAAAGCTTTTTTTGTGTGTGCCAAAAAGTGCAATATAGGTCCTCTCAGTAGCAAGAGTAGACCAAAGCTAGAGAATGTCTAGGTTAGTTCCGTCTACAGAATACACTGCAATCCACAAGCATGCGTAACCACGCGCGTCAGAATGGTATAAAAAATATCCGTTGTAATCGTGCGCGATGTTCTGTCAGAATAGGTTTCACCTTCCTGCAGCACATATTCTGCATTACATTACACATCTGAAGAAAATACTTTAAGTACTTTTTTCCATAAAAAGAACTATCACCTGCTTACATGTAAGAAAAAACCCGCGTTCAATGCACAGACAAAAATTTATGCGTAGAAGTCTCTTTAAAATCCCGATAGACTATGATCACAACAAACCCATGAGCAGACAAAATCACACAACATAGGTAACGTTAGTTTGCTTAAAAACAAAGCAGCTATGGGGCGCTGAATGAGAGAAATTGAGCAGCTATAATGCTATGTTCCTACCATCATCAGAATGTCCTGCGAAATGCGCGTTATGACGTAATTGTTGGCACATTTTAGTAAGTTGATGACATATACCTCGTTAAGCCTCTTGACGACGCACAGCGAAGTGTACTGTCATGAAAGCTTGTCGAACTATACCGGTCACTTCGACGTTCAGAAGTGTTAAAGTGAGCACGCATTTTTACTTCCAAGCCTACAATATATTGATTGATACATACACAAGGTAAGGTTGAGCATTTTAGGGAACTTTTCACATAAGACAATACACTGCCTGAGTTATTTTTCCTACTGAGCGTTGTACACCAGGGTATAAATGACAGCAATCTAGCTTTGTCGCGCTAGTAAGATCCCAACGAGAACACATTTAGATACGTTTTGCTTGCCGAGAAAGCATTTTTAATCTTATAGCATGTATTCTTTTATAATTTTCCTTTTAAGAATTGCAATTAGAGCTGTCGGTGGCTACAGTATTTCTCTTATACTTAGAACTTACCTTAAGTACTCGATGCTTGACTGCCTAATTATTGGGGGCGTTTTCGGGACCCAATTGCTACGCGGATTCTTTGAGCACAGTTAAGGTTGCACAAGCAAGCTGTTTTTACTTTTTCTGCAAGACAGTACACATGAAAAAATATATATTTTGCCACTACAACAGGTGACAATATATTTTGAGTGGAGCAGTTCCACTTTTTCTTTGAAAATGTTTCGTTCTGATAATGGTTCCTCCTAAGGCTTATTTTATGTTACATTCTGATTTACTTCGAATACCTCTCATCCGTAAAACACGTTAATTGCTCCGGAGCCTGTCTAGTACTGACATCGTGGTGTCATTTAAGCGGACTGACGTGACTTACGTTGAAAATAAAGTCAGCCATACTCGAAATATAGAGTGACATTTCCTGCCATGTATTCGAATGTTGAGCTCTAAATATTAGCTCACCACATTATATTTACACTAAAGAAACACTAAACAGAAACAATAAAACTGTTCAAGCTAATAATTTAATCATTCAAAACACAAGTCTGAGTATATTCGTGGTAAAATGCTCATTACTAAAAAAATGACGGCCAAATTTGCATTCTTTTAACTGCATGCCAAAACGCCAGTGCTTGAGGACTCTGCGGAGCCATAAATTTCAAGTGATTTCTAATATTTCGGCCATAGTAAAGTAGAAAATGTTCTCAAATTATTTTAATCTCAGTCTTTCGCTCATTGGAATATAATGTGGTGCAACTTTTTCGGTTAAAACGAACTAGGCCTCAGAATCCGCCGCCCAAATCCATGACTTCCAGGCAATTTGGTGCGTTAACTTGTAGCTGGCGTCGCTACGAGTAATTCATTTTCGCACCTGTTGCGCTTATTAAGCCTCCTGTGGAAGTGAGGGTAACTATTGTGATTGGCATTCTTTGCCTACTTTAGACATCCGGAGGCTATCTATCCCTCTATCTATCTATCTATCTACCTATCTATCTATCTATCTATCTATCTATCCTTACGCAGACTCTGTGATCCAAGTTGGCTACTAGCTAAAGCCACTAGGTGGTCGTAATGCAGTCGTGGTCGTTGCATTGCCATCGTTCCATTTTCATCATCCCTCTCTCGAATGCCGGCATCGCCACGCCGTCTTTTTCTACGCTCGTCAAGCATTCATTGTCATACCTTCAGTCTGAAGCCCGTGTGGTCATTCCATCGCCGTCTCTCCAGGCTCGTCATACGACTCTCGTGATGTGGTTGTCGCGCCCTTTTTGGCGACCCAGTGCCCCAAGTTGTCTAACACCTTGTACACTGGGTAATGCGCTTGTGGTCGTGATGCCATCGTGGTCATTGCATCACCGCCATTGCGGCTTCGTCATTCGATTCTTCTCATGCCATTTTCATCGTCGCACCGTAATCATGTCATCGTCAAAGTACCCTCGTGATCACTATATTGACCTCATAGTATTTTCATGCCGCCGTCTTCATTGCGTCACCGTTGACATCCCGTTGCTGCCGCCGTGCTCGTTCAATAATCGCCATTCTGATTTCATAAACCCACTCCCGCGCAAGGAGGTTGTAAAAAAAAAGCTTCTGGAGTAGAGATCCCCTAGGCGCGCCTATGCGTCCGGCTGAAGCCTGGGAAACCGGTCTGCGGCCATCGTGCTCCGGGCAAGAGCGAGCGCTGCTTGCGCGATGGTAGCGTAACCAGTGCGCTTTTGTGGTGGCGTTTTATGATGAAAGCTGGAGAATTACTATGATTTATTTAGCGCAGATGTTTTTTTAATGCGGACAGCCTTTTATGCATACCTCACGGTGGGGTGTCCGTCTCAAGGCCGTTTCAAAACCGTGTTGTTGACACGAAAGGATCCTCTTAGGATAAGAGGCAATAGCGCGCGCAAAACCACTATTAAGTACACAATATTTATTAGGCATGTGAACTGAAGTAACAATGAATATAAAGAGGTGAATGAAGTGTATTAAGACTGTAATAATGTTGAATTAGGAGTAAATAACGGTGTATTAAAGGGGTTTAGCTGGGTGCTAGGAGTTTAACGAAAGGTAATGATGGGAAGAAGACGCGGTGCTGGGCTATAGTTGATGATGATGAGAAAGCCACATTTAACAGTCTAAAAGTGATCACGCAATTGAACTGAGACGATAATGCGTGCACAGAGAGGTGAATCAGGCGAATTTAGAGTGACTTTTTCCTGAAAAAATTCTGACGAAATAAAGTGACGAAGACTCCGTAAAAGAAATGGAAAGTGGCCATCGTATCATTGAGTTAGCGACACTAAGGCTTTCATGTCGCCTAGTTGTATCATTAGGAATCCCCAGTAATCTTTGTCATGTCCGGTTATGGACAAATGCACAAGGCAGTTATTAATGCAAGGATACGTGGGCTGAAGCTGTAATGCCTTTTATGCGCATCAGCTTGTCACATTACCGAAGTCACACGAAGTACAAGGTGAAATCAGTAAAGTGGTAAATAAATTTTTATTATATCCTGGCTATTTTGATATAGATAAGAATTAAACAACATGATGAAAAAAGAAAATATTGTATAAATACCTGGTGCATCACAGTGTATACTATAGGAAAACAATACCAAACAGGCATACATAAAATGCAAACGCATCAAAACAAACGCATTTTTGCCTGCGCAAAAACAAAAAATTACGCCAATGCTCAAAATTAAAGGCACGCTGATAATGTCACTTATTAAGGCACACGGTTCAGTAACTACGAATTTAATTGTAATGATCGTGAGTCCGCAATAGAGCCGAATTTGTACGAACTCTTATTTGTATAGAACTTTACACGACGGCATGCAAGAGCAACTTGACTCAGAAAACAGTAATATTTGCGATCCAGCCTAAGTTAAACTACGTCGAGATAGGATACCTATGGCTGCACAAGAACTGTTGTTGCTCCAGGCACATATCGTATTGTTACACACACGATATGTGACTGGCAATACTACTTATTTACCAGTTACGTCAGTTATTTTCTTCTTTTTATGCAAAAAAGTTGTGTGCCGATATTTATGCACGCTTATAAACAGTAAACTTCTGAGACGCAGCTACGACGTCCGCGAGGTCTGAGAGCTGTATCATTTTATATAAATAAGTAGTAAATAACTGCTCTCGACAAGCGGAATCTCATAAGCAAGCGCACCGAAAATAATACCATCGAACAGCAAGCATTTCTTACGAACTCGCTTTTTTATGCAGATGTGCGGGGAACGCTGGAAAAATGGTTGGAATGCTGCCCTTTTGCAGCCTTGTCGTTTGACGAGACCTGTTTTGACAGGTCTGGTCACCGAGCAAACCACATCGTAATCTTTAGGCGCCCAGCCATCTCTACAAACAGCGGGCTGCCATGCGACACGCGGCGTTTTCTCTTTCGGGAACCTGTTGCATAAACATACGCAGAAAAAAGCTTGTTTCAGCCTATATTCGTCAGTTAGGAGGTAGATTTCAGGTACAACAGCGCTCCTCGACGGAGATAGTGCACAGCAATGGTCGAGCGATTCAAGGCTTTTTCGTGCTACTGACCCGTGAAACGTTCCTCCTGACTATGGCTTCGCACGATACGTGCAGCCGAAGGCGACGCAGGCGTTCACCATCCCGTTCAGCAGAGCTTGGATGTTCCCTTACAAACGCAGAACTACCGCTCAGCAGAGCATAACTAAGCACTAAGCGTGAATTAATGCCGCAACTGTCGAACTACCGCAAGGGCCCAAGCGGCGCCGCTACGTTTTCTGCCCGGAGCAATATGGCGGTCGCCGGCGTCAGCCGCGGCGCGGCATCTCCAATCCAGAAGTTTTTTTATAACCTCCTTGCTCCCGCCATGTCGTCGTCTTCCCGTCGTCGTAGCCACACAGTTTCATCACACCATTGTCCTCATGCTGTCACCGTTACTCTGTCGTCGTAACAATGACGTCACTTCTGAAACCTCGTCCCATTGTCATCATGCCATAATCGTCATACCGCCCTTGTCGCTCCATCGACGTCATTAGTTCTTCGTCATTTTATAGTAATCGTGCTGTTGTCATTCAATTATGCCACCGCTATCATTGCGGCGGCGTCGGACAGTCGTCGTCGTGCAATCGTTGTCATACAGTCGGCGTCATGCCGCCGTGGTAATTACATCGTCGTTATTCCTGCTGCATCACATTGCCGTCATATAGCTGTCGTCACACCTTCGCTGTCATACAGTCGTCGTGATGCAGTGGTCGCCTTGCCATTGTCGTCATCTCATTGTCATAGTGACGTCGTTCTCACCAACGTCATTTTAGAATCATCCTCTAATTGTTGCCATGCCACCATCATCACAGCACCTTCGGTTCCATTAGTGTCCTTGTTACTTCTTCATTCCATCATAGTCACTCCGACATTGTCACGCGGAAATGGTTGGCCGATCTTGGCAAGCCAGTGTTATAGCAAAATTGGCCGTAGAGGAGGAAGTGTATGTCGCATGTAGCCGAAACAAGAAAGTCTGAAAATGACCGCTACAAGTTCTATAAAAACGTGTCATCAGCGATATGCGGCGTCATTACCTTCCTTGAATCCCACTCGCAGTACCATCGACAATGATCGTGAAATAGATTGTGCCAGGAATCTTCTTTGTATTGTGATTTAGCCCTACTACTGAGCTTAATTTTCTCTAGCAAACCGTTAGTATAGACGCTTTATTATTATTCTCGTAGGTGAGCACAGGCAACGTCATGCAGATGTCACCCACTTGAACAGGTGGTGCGTTCAATTCTGGCGTTGGGTGGGAGTTATGGAACCCGGTGAAAGCTTCTCACAAATGGTAAATATTTTCCTTCTACTCACTATAAGTTGTGAGGTACTTATAGGTAGTTATCGCAACGTCATTTACACATTGAGATTATGTCAATGTGGACAGTACCACGAAACGAGATTTTTACAAATTCCACTTGTACTGTTTTCATTATTTGCTACATAGATTTTACTACTGTCGCTTGCGGGAACACATCTAGAGCCTATAAATAATGGGAATGGATCATTGAGAAAACTGTCTTTTTTTTTTGCTGTGAAAATCATATTGGTGCTCTAAAAACATTCGGAGGCTGCTGAACCTAGAGTGAATTCAAAACAGAAAAATCCCCTAAATTCTGTGAAATGTGTTTTTTTTTGCCTATACAACTAAGTTAGGACGTCTTACTCCAGAATTTGCGGCATATTTATGACCTCCTCCTGAGATTGCTTGCACAATATATCAGACATTGCTCTCTTTCAATCCTTTTACATAATTACATAAATACAATAGTTTTACCTAATTCAATAAATTTTATCTCCCACATAAGACTGCTGAACTGTGGGCAAGGGGTTTAGAAATATTGCTACCGTCCGCGTTCGAGATTATTGACGCAAATTTGATCTAGACCATTTTGTCGCCACGGATGTGGGAAACCACATATAGGTGTTCCGAGTTGCGTTAGATGCCTGGAAATTGCAGGAAGCAGCACCAAGACGGCCATACCCACATGGAATATGCGGGTATGAGCCAAGGACAAGAAAGAAAGAAAACAAAGGAAGGAAAGAGAGGAAGGAAGAAAGAAAGAGCAAGAGAGGGAAAGAGAGAAATAAAGAAACAGAATGAAAGAAAGAAATCACGTGTGGCGCATACCCCCATTGGGTAAGCGGGTATGAGCCAGGGATATCCGGGTATGAGCCACGGACCAAAAAGAAAGAAGGAAAGAAAGAAAGAAAAGAAGGAGGAAAGGAATAAAGAGAGAGAGAAAAGGAAAGAAAGGAAGAAAACCCAGCTCCTTCCAGAGTAGAGCAGTTGCGGAGAACGCTGCGCCGGCGCCGGATCACGTGGCGCGGGCGAACAATCAGGGCCGTTTGGTTTGTCGCGAAAAGGAAGGAAAGGGTGTTGGCGTGCACTCCGCCGTGCTTCCCTCGCCTTATGTCAGTTTCGGCGCCACGATGGGAAGGCCGCGCGTGGTGCGTTCCGCCGAGGAGCAGGCTGAGTTTGAGCAACGGCGCCGCGAACTTGCTCGGGAAACGCCTAGTCATCGACGTGCCGATTCTAGCGTGAGGGCTACCGAAGCCAAGTCGAAACGTCAGTGAGGAGCCGTGGACCCCGAGTTGGGGAGCGCAATGTTGAGGCCAAACGCAGCGAGTTTAGGGCTAACGAAGCGGAACGCAGCCGCTTCGCTTAGCACGATTTTCTCGACAGGGGAAGTGCGCTTAATTTTTAACAGCGGAGCAGAGCGTGCCCGGTCGATGACGGCGCCGTCACGCAGGAGCAGAGCAGGAGAGGTCACGTGACCCGCTCGCCGGGAGGAGAAGAGCCGACCAATGGGAGCGCTTGCCCAGAGGAGGAGGAGTGGCCACGGGGTATAATATCAGGTGTTTGCGCCACGCGCTCTTCGCACGATGGACGCCACTCGGCGTCCAAGCGGCCGCCGAGTGGCATCCATCGTGCGGTAAAGACCACAAAAGAGTTCATAGTTGATTCAATAAATTGGTTTGAATCGGATCTCTATAGAAGCACTCCATTCATCCTCGTTGGGGACTTCAACGTGGATAGAGTTAAGGTATCTTGGCTAATCAAAAAAAAAGAAAGAAAAGAAGCGAAAATAAAAGAAACATACGCGACAATTGCGGGAACAGAACGACCACAGCTCCGCTGTTAAGACAGATTTGACTTCGTGGAACCGGCTGCATTTTTTAATATAGCAAGTAGTCTCTCACGCAAACTAATTTTAAGAAAAC
Organism: Dermacentor silvarum; assembly: GCF_013339745.2. Classification (NCBI taxonomy): domain Eukaryota; kingdom Metazoa; phylum Arthropoda; class Arachnida; order Ixodida; family Ixodidae; genus Dermacentor; species Dermacentor silvarum. The sequence goes on from NC_051158.1 coordinate 91,258,560, forward strand.
GATTCGTAGCCATCGATAAAGACCTCGTTCTATAGCGATGAGTGCACTTAAAATTACTCATCCTCATTTCTCATAACCAAAGAGTCACTTCGATTCGCGGGACCATGCAAACATTTTCACATTGTAAACCTTGATTGTTTTTAAGCGAAACTTGTTTGTCGAATAGCTTTTCTTGTTGTAGGTTTAAAAAATTAGTTTCGCAAGTGCGCAAAGTATTATCGAAACTCCAGTCGGTTACAGAATAGCATTGGGAACAGACGCAGCAGCGCAGTCGGTTAGAACATGTATAATTCCAGAGGGAGTGAAATCATGGTTAAATGACCAGAAAGGCAAATAAGTGCTTGCAGCAATTGTTCAACTTTGACGACCATGTTAGTATAAGTGAGCTTGCGTGCGTCATAGCAAGGTTTCGGTAATTTCGGAAGGTAGTGCGAAGTGCATCTGCACGTTTGAGATTCCCTCTATACTAAAAAAAACCCCACCCGCATTAGTAACTGCATGTGAATCGACCACGTTGACGACGATTTCTCTACTGTGACGCACATCACAAGTTTCTGGGTTTGATCTGCATTTGTGATAGTGCGGTGCCTGCGACTTACTCTATCGGAATATTCGCCAAAGGTTTTGAAAGGATCCGCGCGGGTGCATGATCTTGGAAGTCAGAAAAGAGTTTGTAGCGCCCATCGACGCTGCTACGCTGGGACGCTAAGGTCAGCGCTCTCGGCCAGCGCCTTGGAGCCGGCTGCGACTGACGAGAAAAATAAAATTGGGCGGCGCGTGCCAGCGGCGCAAGCACGGCAGGCGCTAGACCATTCTGAAAACCTGCTGAGCTGCTGCTCTTGCTCTGGCACTCCGCTGCGAGCCCTCGGTTTCTTACATTGGTGACTTCGTACATGATCCTCAGAGTATCAACAAGGACCGATTCAGCATCGCCAGCTACCGAGCCCCGCCTGCGGCCATGAACCAGCTGGTAGAAGAGTGGCGCCCACCGAAGCTTGACGACCCTTGGCGTTTGCAACTGTACGTGGCCCTACCGTCCGCATAGCGCTATCGTGTGGTTCGCGCAGGTAGACGCACAGCTATACGTAAATGGCGTGTCGTCGCAGCTCTCGCGGTATCTACTCCTCAAGCGAGAAATTCCCACCGACATCTTCTCTCGTCTTGACCTTCCGCCACCAGACCAGAACACGTACGACGGCCTCAAAGCCGCCTTCTTTCAACACTTTGGCATACTAGTTCCCAATCAACTACACAGCACGCCACAGTTTCCTTCAAGGCCTGACGTTTCTGAAGGAGTGGCTCAACCTACGTCGTCTTCTTCGTCATCGGCGCCTGGTGAAAGCTGCGCCACTGCTCGCAAATCTTCCGCCGAACCTACACCGAAGGAGCCACTGTGGGCAGACACAACTGCGCCTCCCGTCACACTGCCCGCACCATCAACTACACAACTTGTGAGCCCGCTAGTCCTCAGCAACGACCACCTTGCATCCACGCCCGAGCATACCAAAGAGTCGGCATGCACTCCACCCCCACCCGAGTTACATGGCGTCCCCAGTCCAAGCCGCGGAGATGACGCAGCAGCGAGCCGTGCCTTGACGGCTGTCGACACGCATATCAGTGCGCCTGTTCCGAGTGAAATCCTGCGGCAACACTGCGGTGAGGCTGGTCCACCAGCTATCACGTGCACTGCACTTCCTAGCTACGCCAGCGTCTTTCCCGTGGAGCTCTTGTCGCGTGCCCCCTCTCGCAGCGCACGTTCAGTGTCTCGGCTTCAACGCCCCAACGACACTGCCTTGACGTTTGGCCACAAGGATGCCTCCTCGGCTTGCGGTGCTCGGCATCGGAGAACTCGTGCCCAGCGCGGCCGGCAGCCCCGCTGCTTCGCTGGTTTTCGTCGCTGCGTCCACCCGATTATACACAGGTGCCAGGCCGGACGCTGCTACCGCGCACTTCGAAAGCGCCCGCCCTCAACACCGAACCTATGTTCACGGGTTCGACTGACATTCACACGTTGGCACCATGCTAACCTCGATCGTGCGGGACGGGTCCCGTCGTCGCTGGCTTGTCACCATAGTTGCGGCATCTGCGGGTGCCGGATTCGATGTTGCTGTCGGAGCCGACGCTCCCCATCGCGGCCTTCATCGCTTGGACAGCCCAAACTGGTACGATGTCATCGTGGCAGCCACGTTCCCCGCCCCGCTCTGGGGTCGACCGTCCATGCACACCGACCATGCAACATCTGCATCTGGAGCTTAGAGTGCGATTGACGTCGCGCCTGCGCCCTCTGCGATGCAGGGATCATCAGGTCCATGTTCCTCAATCTGCCGCCTCCAAAACCTCGTCCGCTGCTGCACTCCCAGGCCAGACCACCGTAGTGAATCCCGCACATTTTGCCGTTCCGTCTGGGCGGGGGGCTCTGTAGCGCCGATCGCGGCGCAAGCACAGCAGGCGCTAGTCCGTTCTGAAAACTTGCTGAGCTGCTGATCTTGCTCTGGCGCTCGGCTGCGACCCCCTCGGTTTCTTACAAGTTCAAGCGAATCGGTTGCTTGCGTACGTTCGCTGCTGCAAAAGATCGTGCTGTATATCACCTTGAAACTCTACCAATAGCTCCACGTCGGTGCGGTGGAAAAGCGTGCGCAGTGCACGGCTGTCACTTATACGGATCAAGGGGTGCCGACTCTTCGACACACCGCACCGCGAAGCTAGCGCCCGCCTGCCCATCAGCTGTGGCCCGGTACAAGCTCGGAATAAATTTACTGAGGCGAAATCTCTATATGTCTTACGGTGAGGTCTCCGTTTCAAGGCAGTTTCAAAACCGCGTCGTCGACACTAAATGGTCCTCTTAGGATAAGAGAGGATACTGCGCACACAACCGCGATTAAGGGGGGAATAATTATTAAGGAAGGGAACTGAGGTGATAATGGGTATACAGAGAGGTCGCTGGACTCACTGGACTTGATTATGGGGTGCCTTTGATTTTGAATCAGGATGCCATTTATTGTTTAGAGGTTTTCACGTTGTGTATGTGGTTAACTTCCGGGAACTTTGAGCCCCTGTATCCCTCCCCCCTCCGCATTTAGGAGTAATTAAAATTGTGACTTGTTCACTAGTGTTCACTAGTGTTTGAACTCTAATCAGGGCGAGGTATATTCAAAATGTACTTTATGTATTATCTTCTTCTTAGCCTTACATAGCCTTCTTTTTGCAGAACACAGAAGATAGAAAAGGCGAACCACAAACAACGATGGAACTGTTACCTTGCCAAAGTGAAGACAAGCAGGAATCAACGGTCTGAAGCTTCAGAGCCAAATGATGTTTTGTCACACCAAATGACCTCACTGCGCATTCATAGATACGATGTCATCTGCATGATAGTTTAGTTGTAACGAAATCCCCAAGAGATCAAAAATTATATATATATATATATATATATATATATAGTATCAGTCGTCTCATTTTGGTTCGCGGCACCTAGATTCAGTGCTCCAGCAAGGAGTGATTCAGTGGCTTCAAGTGGTGCGCAGGATACTCTGCACGTTTCCCTGTATCATGTACCATACGTAGTACGACGACGACATTGGCGTTGTCGCGTTCTTTGAACCTTATTGGCTGAATGGCAACTCGGGCCATTCTGTGCCAAGACTAACGCGATGTATGACCTTGGTTGTGGCATAGTCTGGCTTCAACTACAGTTGCTTGGATATTGAGCACTGCTTGAGCTGCCTATATAAGTGAACGTAATCTAGGCTCTTCAGGTCAGAAAACTACTTGTGGCTAATTTAAACATTATACCGAGTTTACCTAGGCGGCGCCACCTCTATTTTTCAATGCCAGCCAGATGCGGCCGATTCCACAGTTGACCACCCTCTCCGATCGCTCTTTTCTACCCTCCGCCGTCGGCTAGCGTTCGCGCCTTTACGGTCGTGGGGGAGAGTACCCTCTGGGTGGCGCCTCAAGACGGAAGTCGGGGGAAGTAATCCTGACAGACGCGTGAAGCGTCTACCGCACCTCCTCCGGAACGGCAGCGGCGCGCGCTCAGTGACTCACACGCACGTGTCACGCAAGCAGCCGTACTCTATGCGTAACGTCACATAGCGGCAACTCACTGAACTAAGGCGCACCAACGGCTCCCATTGCGGAGCGAGCGATTCCACTGGCATTGACAAAATGCCGGAGGCGCTGACCTAAGGCAGTTGAACGCGAGTCACCTAATGGAAGAGGCCAAATCATGAAGTCATTACGACGGTTGCGAGCTCTGTGATTATACACGACATTTTGAAGGACTTCTGCGTTTTCTTCATGTTGGAATAAAGCCATTCAGTATTTTTTTTATTTCTGAGAGTTACGCCATCATTATGAACGGAATAAGTTTTCTTGCATAATTTGTACAAGCTTAATAGCTAAACCATTGTCGATGGTAGTAGACATTCAAAGTGTGCGTACATAATTACGTATTTGCGCTGTCAGCAGTCAAGGAAGATCATGTGAGCAGTCAAGAAAGAATGTCACTTAAATCCCACTCATGCTGCTTTTTTCCCAGCAATGTTGCTAGGATATCCAAATATCAATTAGTGTGGGCATAAGGCCCATGGTCCCCAAATTTTACGCCTAATCAATCCACAGCCCAGGGCATAAAAAGAATCCTCTTTTAGTTTACTATCTTGCGCACACTGTAGTTTTGTCACTATCTCGGGGCAGAACTCTTTGAGTACTACGATGTAGTCACGTTTGGTTAAGAGCAATGCTAGCGTTTTCAATAACCTCATTTGTTCTCAAATGTACGACCATCGGGAAAATAATAGTTGGAGTCTTAGCAAAACATAGTCACAGAATAAGTTTATCGGTTAAAGAAGTTCGTCGCCTGACTGCCGTTTTTTGTGCGACTGCTCATTAGCCCCGGCCAAACTTTTCTGCGTATTTTAGTTGAGTGGACATATCAAGCTACACCAAAGCTGCTTCTTCGTCCCTGTTTTCTCGAACTTATGAACTGCTCACAAACTCCTTGGCCTGTTATAATGTGGAGGGACCAGCTATACTAGCCAGCCGTTGCTCTCTTACCGAGGCAGAGTGGCAGTGCAAAGAGTCATTTGCTCTGCCTGATGTCAGAAATTTAGGTTACTGAATTTGAGTGTTTAACCGACATCTCCAGAAACCACACAACGTGTAAGCAATATTATTATTTGCACGAATTTCATCTGGAGAGGCTGGAAGTGCGTGAAAAAACAACACGTGCATCTTCGAAAGTGGCAAGAAGTGACCGGTGCAAGATTTACTCCGGAAGTTAACCTGTGAGTGTTAAATCTATCCTAACGTCTGCACAACATCCATGTACCACAAACATGCACACAACGGCCACAGTTAGAATCCCTGCAGAGTAGAAAGGACTGAGCGATTGCTTACCCGGAGCGGTGAAAGAGGGGGCAAGCATACAAGAAAAACGAAAGAAGGATAGCAAAAAGTGTCAAAAGATTACTATCATCCTTAATAAGAAATTTGAGCGCAGCTGTTGTCATCATCAGCAGCGTATGTTTGTGTTCACTGCAGTACAAAGGCCTCTCCCTGTGATCTCCGATTACCCCTGCATTGCGCTAGCTGATTCCAACTTGCACCTGCAAATTTCCTAAGTTCAACACCCCACCTAGTTTTCTGCCGCCCTCGACTGCGCTTCCCTTCTCTTGGTATCCATTCTGTAACTCTAATGGTCCACCAGTTATCCATCCTACGCATTATATGGCCTGGCCAACTCAATTTTTCCCTCCTAATGTCAACTATAATATCGGCTATCCCCGTTTCTTCTCTGATCCACACTGCTATCTTCTTGTCTCTTAACGTTAGGCCTAAAATTTTTCGTTCCATCGCTCTTTGTGCGGTCCTTAACTTGTTCTCGAGCTTCTTTGTTAACCTCGAAGTTTCTGCCCCTTATATTAGCACCGGTAGAATGCAACGATGTTACACTTTTCTTTTCAACGACAGTGGTAAGCTCCCAGTCAGGATTTGGCAATGTCTGCCGTATGTACTCCAGCCCAATTTTATTATTCTTTAATTTATTTCTCGTGAGCTGGGTCCCCGGTGAGTAATTGATCTAGATGAATGCACTCCTTTGCAGACTCCAGAGGCTGACTCGCCATCCTGAATTCTTGTTTCCTTGCCAGGCTACTTAACACTATCTTTGTCTGCCGCATATTAGTCTTTCAACCGCACTCTTACACTGTCTCGGTTAAGGTCCTCAATAATTTGCAGTTTTTCGTCCCAATTGTAGCTGAATAGGACAATGTCCTCTGCAAACCGAAGTTTGCTTAGATATTCGCCGTTGATCCTCAATCCTAAGCCTTCCCAGTCTAAGAGCTTAAATACTTCTTTTAAGCATGCAGTGAATAACATTGGAGAGATTGTGTTTCTTTGTCTGACCCCTTTCTTGATAGGTATATTTCTACTTTTCTTGTGGAGAACTAAGGTTTCTGTGCAATCCTTGTAGATATTTGCCAAGAAATTCACGTATGCCTCCTCTAATCCTTGAGTGCGCAATGTCTCTATGACTGTTGGTATCTCTACTGAATGAAATACATTTTCATAATCTATGAAAGCCATATAGAGAGGTTGATTGTACTCCGCAATTACCTCTATTACCTGAGTAATGACATGGATATGATCCATCGTAGAACGCCCATTCCTGAAGCCAGCTTGTTGTCTTGGTTGGCTGAAGTCAAGTGTTGCCCTGATTCTATTCTAAATTATCTTAGTGAATATTTTATACAATACTGAAAGCAAGCTAATGGGTCTATAATTACTCAATTCTTTAACTTCTCCCTTCTTATGGATGATTAAAATGTTGGTGTTCTTCCAGCTTTCTGGTACACTTGAAGTCGTGAGGCATTGCGTATAAAAGACTGCAAGCATTTTCAAGCATGGCATCTCCTCCATTTTTGATTAAATCGACTGTTATTCCATCTTCTCCAGCAGATTTTCCCCTGGTCATGTCTTTCAAGATCCTTTTAACTTCATCGTTAGTTACAGAAGGAGCCTCTGTATCCTATTCATCACTACTTTGAATGAAAGTAGCTTGGCTGCTCTAGTAAACTGTACAGGTAAGTATAGAATTCCTCCGCTGCGTTTACTATGTCATCAGAATTGCTGATTATATTACCCTGCTTATCTTTAAGTGCATACATTTTGCCTTGTCCTATGCCAAGTTTTCACTTCACTCACTTCATGCTGCTGACTATGTTTTACTGCTTCCTCAATCTTTTGCATACTTATAATCTCGGATATCCATTACTATCTTCGTGTTGATCATTTTCGACAGTTGAGCGAATTCTATCTGATCACTCAAGTTTGACACTTCTATGTTTTGCCGTGTCTTTATTAGATCCTTTGTTACTTGGGAGAGTTTACCTACTGATTGCCTTGGTGCCTTACGTACCACTTCAATTGCAGTTTCTGAGATCAACCTAGTTATTGTTTCATTCATTACCTCTATGTTGTCTTGATCTTCCTGTTCTAAAGCTGCATATTTGTTTGCTAGCAGCAGCCTGAATTGGTCGGCTTTAACCCTTACAGCGTCTAGGCTGGGCTGTTTCTTCTCGACTAATTTTATTCTTTCTATCTTCAAATTGAGAGAAATTATAGACCTCACTAACCTAGCTGTATAAACGTACACTCACAACTGAAGAACACAAACAACAGATTGACGTTTCGGCGCCCAGTACGGGTGTCTTGTTCACAATGAACGAATGCATGGTGATCTTTATCATATATGCGGCGGTAGACGTAAGGCGCTTGCGTACAACTCAGGGAGGGGGCCCCGTGTCCGGTTTATTGTGTTAGTCGTAGATTGTATGCAAAATGATTCGAGAAGCAATCGCGATGATAATTTCTTCTCTCTTTCGATGATGGAAGCCGAATGCCAGTTAATAGTGTGACCAGTCTTCTCGTGATGCTCTCCTAGGGCGCAGGAAACCGTGTGTCCTTTGGCTACATCATTGCGGTGCTGCTGTAGCCTTCTTTTAAAGTTTCCCGTCTCGCCTACGTAGCACGCCTGGCAGTCCTGGCAAGGAATTTTGTAGATGACGCCGGGATATTTTTCTTTTTCGAGGCTGTCTTTGACCCGGACGAGTTGTTGTTTTAGTTTGCTTGAAGGGACGTGGCAGACTTGTACATCATAATCTTTGAAAATTCTTAATATTGACTCGCTCACGCCTCGTGCATAGGGGAGAGACGCCGAAAGCTTCTTTTCCATGCATTCGTTCATTGTGAACAAGGCACCCGTACTGGGCGCCGAAACGTCAATCTGTTGTTTTTGTGTTCTTCAGTTGGTGAGTGTACGTTTATACAGCCATGTTCTTTCCTCACCAGACGAGTTTTCGTCAAACCCTAGACTTCCTCACTAACCTATGGTCACTGCGCTCACTGCACGTTGGTAAAGTAGAGGGAGCGCAGCTGTATACGTGTTTAAATTTCGTGATATATCGAGCAAAAGAATTTGAGACCAAGATCACCGCACCGACTGGAAGTGGGCCAGTATGGACAGCGCCTTCACAGAGAGAGGGGCCGTAAGGGAAGGCTGCCATGATAAGCGGCATCGGAGCCCTCTGTGGAAGAAGACGACGACGAACGCGCAAGCAGTAGCACGAGCACGCTCGCTTGGTTCGGCTGGCGCACGCCGACGAGCCAGCTGTGGAAGAATACAACGCACGCGCAAGTATACTGGCACGAGCGCTGAAGGACGCCGGCGCTCAACCAAGGAACGGGTGCTTAAGACATGCGCTCTAAAACATGGAGTGAGGAAACTTATGAATAAAGCGTATTACTGTCCTCTGTGGAACCTCCCAGTTTCTCGAGTGTCCAATGTTGCGTATGCGTTTCTTGGCTCACCTAGTGTAAGTCGACGGCTGCATAGATTCTTTTCCTGAAGATTGGATCAGACTGTGTTGCCCTCCACGCGTCACGGCGACAACACCTGTTTGCCAAAGGAATAGGCTTGCCCGCTGAGTCGTATCGGTGGTTCCGAAACTTTTCTATGCTAACGTTGGAACGCAGTTTGTTTGTTACATAAGTCTCCATCACACTAAATTAAGGTACGGTAGTTTACTTGCTGCGTGCTGATCCGCCTGAGAACGTTGTGCTAGACAATCTTGGGCGCTTTTTTATTGTACTATTATTTAAGGCGAAAGCCTTAATAAGCCTCATTCAGGCCCCGTTTTTTTTTGGAAGCGTTCAAGCAGCCGAAAACAAAGCGAAAGGCCACACATAGATCATCATCTAGTCCAAAACTGCAACTAAATTCCAACTGATGAATGTACTCACCATCTGCTAACACTGCAAAATACTTTTCTCATGACGGCTATACTCTTGATTGTACAGACAGGGGAAATCTAAATAATATTGGTTGTTAGGAGAGAGATAACACACTATAGAAAATGGACGTGTCAGTAGCGATTGGGACAAAAATTGATAAACAATGCACTTCCAGTCAACGTGAAAGATGCAGAAGTGCGGAGCAGTGATTCGCCAGTATTTCCCTTGTGTTTTCGTTTTGTTTATCTCGTTTTATCCTGTGTTTATCTTGTGTTTAGCTATTCTTTTTCGCGATGTTAGAATTAGCTTGCCTGCGCTGGCGAGCAACTTCATCTTCTCAGGCGCGCATTGCTTCATCAGCCCTGCGTCGGCGCTGTCTTTTACGGGCGAGCGCCCGCTCTGGCTACAAGCCTGATTGCTGCTCGGCGTCCATGACGGGAAAGAGCGTCCGGGAGCGCGGGAAAGGCTCTCTTTCAGGGCGCCCTAGCGGAATCTTTCCACTTGTGAGGCTGTGGCGCCCTCTCTCTTGACTAGTTTCGGCATCAGCTTGGCGTGTTGGAGTGGTTTAGTTTTATCCGTTATAGGGGAATATAATGGCAATTTTATGGATTACGTAGACCGTGTGTTGCGCGTGACACCCACCGACAAGGGACGACATCCCGGGTCCCCTAAAGTGCTCCGCACCTAAAACTACTTACCGCCAATCGGCATCCACAAAACATGACAAACTTCTCTAGACAACCCGTTAACGACCTAACACATTGCATCTTCTCAGTGATGACGCACAGGCATATGTTCTGTGCAGACATGCCGGACAGATAACGGACACATCTGTCGCACACATTCTCCATGTTCAGGGGCCGCCACATGACCCTTTCGCGAGAGGAGGTCTGATGTAAACTTCCTATACCAGGCATGAAACGGACAAGAGGGTGCAGTTCATAGATATTTATACCCTCTTTACACGGTCACCCTGAACGACCATCGAAATCAACGACAGTTGAATTTTCAAACTGGCATTGAAGTGAATGACTATTATCTGCGCTTACACGGACTTTCGGGTTAAATTTTGCTATCACGTGAGCGCGCTGAACCTAGAATAATATGCGATAAATTATTGCATATTTACTCGCTACTTTTGCATGGTTATATTTAAAATTTGTTTTATTTATTATTGCGCTGTAACATTTCTCTTTTTGGACTGCAAAACATACCTAGCGGGAAAAAATTTAAACTCGTATCCAAGACGATCCAGTCGGAGCCGTTAAATTTTTTAGTTGGCGAGACACGTGTACCAAGCGTACTCGTGTCGTGGGTACTCATCGTCGCGCCACACGTTTCCACGTCGTTTGCTTTTGCTGTACGATTTCCAGTGCCGAGAGGTTCTGAAGTGGTGCGGCAAGTGAACTTTCAACAAAATGTCGTTGAGGCGGCCAATCAGTGGTGTTATGATTGCGATGATAGTCTCCTCCTTCTTATTGCGACGCACCAGGCCCAGTTGGTGGCAAATAATAGACAGCTGAAGTTCCTGGAATTGCAAAGAAGGCTGTTAAGAAGAAAAAGGAAAGCAGCGGAGCGCCGTTGTCGACTGCTCGCTGCATTCGCTGTTGGACTGTGCTCGAAGGAAAAGAGGATATGGAGTCACTTTCGTCCTCCTTCGTGGTACGAGACCACAGTGCCGAACTTGAGTGACAACGACTTCAAAAGAAATTTCAGGGTGACCCGGTCAACTTTTTCTTATATTGTGTGCAAGTGTCAGTCACTGGCAAGAGCAGACACCAACATGCGGAACGCCATCCCTCTGCATAAACGTGTGGCAGTGGCGCTGTACAGGGCAACAACGTCAGCTGAAGAAAGAACAGTCGCGAATCTTTTTGGCGTAAGTGCAGCGTCGGTGAACATTATATTTCATGAGTTCTGCTCTGTTATCGTGGACAGTGTGGAATCACAGTTTGTGAGGATGCCTACAGTTGACGCCGTGGAGGAGCACATTCGATAGTTCTCGGCGGTGTTGGGATTCCCGCAGGGGTTTGGTGCACTTGATGGGTGACACATAAAGGTGCCCCCCCGAAGGAGCACGCCCAAGACTACTACAACTATAAGGGGTGGTAAAGTATTATTCTTTTGGCGGTTGTAGACCACAATTATAAGTTTCTTTTTACAAATGTTGGCTCACCGGGCCGAAACCATGACTCAAGAGTCTACAGTCGCTCAAGCTTACGTAGGGTAATTGAAAGTGATCTTTTCTCCAAGCCTGAAAGAGTGATTGAAGGAGTTGACGTTGGTGCCATAATACTGTGTGACCAACCCTTCCCGTTACTACCAAACTTGATGAAGCCGTACTCGCAGCGGCATACTGATGACCCAGCTGTACAAGTTTACAACTACGCGTTGTCAAAGGCAAGACGGGTGGTTGAGAATGCATTTGGGCGACTGAAGGCAAGGTTTCGAATACTGAAAGGACTCTAGTGTGATATTACCAAAGCAGCTCGTATTGTGCGCACGCGCTGTGTGCTGCACAATATTTGCGAAGACATGCCTGACCAATGCGATATGCAGTGGAACGATGATGAAGTGACCAGTCTGCTGTCCCAGCCATTCTGCGTAAGCAACGCTGCCACTGTGTCAGGGGAAAAAGTGCGTTGTGCCCTAGCAAAACATCTTTCTGTCAGGTCCTGACTTTGCCTACCTAGGTGACCAAATTTCGACCATTGTTGGCTACTGATGTGCCATATGACTGATTACGCCCATATGAATTGAGTGCCACTTCTAAATTTCGCAAGTCTTCTATTCTTGTATGCGTCGGCCAGTGTTGGCTACTGATGTGCCAAATGACCAATTATGCCCCCATATGAATTGAGTGTTAATTCTAAATTTCGCAAGTGTTGTATTCTTGTATGCAGTTGATAATCTGGTAACCTACGAGCACTTTACTGCAGCGCTGTCGGCATTTGTACGGCAAAGAATGCGTAGTTCTCTCTGGAAGGGCACTGTTCTAGACAGCGCACTGAATTTTAACATATTTTTTAGTGTTGGTGCCGATAATGGATTACAACAGAGGTCAGTGCTGTAATAAAATAGGTTGCCGTGTGTGGCTAATAGCGTTTATTGTTAAGCATGAGGCTCCTATGAGAACGGCAGTTTTTGTTTGATAAAAATTAAAGCACTGCCAATCTCCTTAGCCAAATGCACACTCAGACACATGCTCTCAGAGCCAAATAAAATTTCGTTCCTTGTGTGCACAAGCAGGAAACATTGTGAGACAATAAATTTTCCAAAAAAACACCACTGCTGTTTATTCACGGCAGATTGCCATAATGGTTTCCCAGAATAGAGACAAGATTTCTATGGAGTTCATTCGACTCCTCTTGCAGCTTCAGCGCCTTCTTTGCGAGCTTTAGCTCCTCCTTTGCCATTTTGTTGGATCTTTCCGACTCAATTTCAACAAGTTGAGCCACTCTCTCAATAGCTGATGTGTGTGCCCGCTTCCTGCGGGCACTGCCACGTGTTCCCTGTTCAGGGGTGGCACGCGTTGTTGGTTACAGAGCGGCTTGACTTCCCGGCGAGACTTCGCCGTCCTCCGGAGCGACAATATGGGGGGTGTCCCCACGTGCTTCCCAAGACTCTATCACTTCAGTTCCATCCTCGGCTTCTGTGACCACGTCCACCTGAACAGAAAAGATAAAATATGTCATACTCTTCAGTGAGCATCAATATATTTCCAGCACAGCCACATTCACTTGTTTCTCATGTTGCAGTTTATTAGCTATTTGCACTTAGAAACTGTTCCTATGTGAGGCTATAACTTGCAGCCACAACTCGCTGCTATTTATTTCAGGAAGAGAAGCCCTGGTCCAGTTTGCACATTTTGAGCCCTTCACTGTGGAATATTATGATGCAAATTAACAGCTTGTTTTCTCTCAGGCATGGCAAAGTTGTTGAAGGATGGCTAACAAAATCCTTACTAAACAGTGAGTTATCCTTTTTTGAACATTTGTTTCCCATGTCGCTGTGACAAAGACACGTACCTTCTTTGTTTTGATGTTCTACTTTTTTTCATGTGCGCTATACACTGTAGCTTTTGTTCATTTGTTTGGTTTAGTGACGTCTGATAAAAATGCTATTTTTCTCTGGAATAAACATTTTAATCTCACCTGAGCTGTAACGCCAACCAACTTCCTGTTGTTTTCTCTGAACTGTATATGCATCCGTCAATAATAGAAAAAGTGCATGTATATGGTGCACACTTTGTCTTGAAGGCCTAGGTATTTTTAGAACATCATGCGTCTGTCATGATGCATAGGAATTACTCCAACGCTTCTTACATCATATAATTGTCTCACCTGCAAGCTCTCTTCTACGAGGCTGAGGTCGTTTGCCGGCAAAGATCCTAGAAACCGATGCAGGCGGCTGTAGTACGCCCAGCTCACTGGTGCTGACCCAGTGGCCGTCTTGCCCTTTTGTCTGAATAAAGAAAACGAACCAAAAAAGCACAGATGTGATATGCCAAACACACAGCTCTGAATTCAATAGTTGTCGCACAACTTGTTTCTTATTATTATTACCCTGCATAACAATTGACGTGTTGTCAGGTACAAAAAGCGTGGTCTGTACATACTGCTTGCAATCAATTGTTTAACACTTGATTACTATTATTGCTGTCCTTCCCTGCACTTATCTAAAAGTGAAGCTTTCAAACAATGCATACCAATGGACCCTTCATGTGTTTTACGTAACAAGGGTCAGCAAATGATAAGTTTGCGTGTCCACAGCGTTTCTCAACAACCTAACTTCCTGAAAAGCCCATCGCAAAGTTTGATTCATACAATGTTTGTGTGCGCGGCGATGCAAAATTAGTAGGGAAGAAACGTGGGCCGGTTGGGGTAGCATAAGGTTCTCGAAGACCAGTGCTTAGACGAGATACAGTGAACAACGGCGCAATGTGCGTATCGTTATGCTTTGTGTATCTCGTCTAAGCGTTGGTCTTCCAGAACTTGAATTCCAAAATTTAAATGCTCGTTGTGTAACCTGTGGCGGTAATGTGGTACTGTTGTATTCACGGCACAAGCTAATCAGCCCGGCTACCTAAAAGTAGACTGTACGAGTATTGTAGAACGACCGTAGTATTCTCTACAACATGCATTCGAAATATGTTGCGTCAATAATGTGACTACGGCGCGTAGTCAACATATCGCAAACGCCACGAGGTCTACTGTTGCACGACGATTGTTCCGCGCAAGGCGTACGGCACATACCAAAGTCTAGCACGAGAAACATCCGCGCACGTGCGAGTTATCGTCTTACCTGTACTGTTGCCCCAAATTTTCAATCTTGTGGCGCAGCTGTTTTGTGGTCACAGAGGTCCCGCCGGCCGCCTTGTTGAAGTCCTCCGTCATGGCGTCGTAAACATGGGCATTATGCTTATGCGCGCGCAGTTGAGGTAAATAATCTTCCCAAATATTGATTAATATGTCCGTCATGGACCTCGTCCACACAAAACGCTTCGCAGCATCGGCAGTTGCGGGTGGCACGTTCTCATCCACGGAGGCCGCCACCTTCCCGTCTCCGTTCAGGGCTGTCAACTGAGACCCTCGACCTCCGTTGAGGCCAACGATCGTTGAGATGTCGATGGCAGTTGGAGTTGCCGTATAAATTCGGTAAACTGCCATTGACATCAACTGCCATCAGCTCAAGGGCAGTTGAGAGTGCCCGTGTAAAGAGGGTATTACTCTCGCTTGCGGCGTTAACTGCCTGGTGGAAATAAATGTTATTTCTCTCCCTCTCTCTCTGCAGTTTTGTTGGTGTCATTGTTCACCGATGAAGAAAGTGCCAACTAGCGTTTCCAAATATTCCTTGTTGCTTCTACATTTCACTTCGTCATAACTACAGTTGAGTATTTCGTTAACAGCCTTTGATGACATGAGTTAACACGCTTTCACTTTGATGATCCAGCGACGCAAACATTTTAATAAATGGAGGTGCGGGCTTTCATCAACAGATGTGTATTACAAACCCCACCGGGAGTGTCGTGTGGATTAAAATGCTCAGCGATATATTTCACTACAATAACCTTCACGGTAACCTTGCAGCGGACTAAAAGACGCGATTTTGCAATTACCAGTGGAAACAACCTGCGGTGTACCCCTGCTCTAGTTCCTTTATTATTTTGCGGTATGAACTATTCGAAAATAGTTTTTGTGCGTGGTCCTCATAGCCAGTATAAAGCCTACTTCTATCTCATCTCTTTTCTCGCAGCTGCGATTTTCTGCAATCTTACTCTTCTATGTTTTCTACAGCATCGAAACGCAGACGCAGTTCACGTATGCATGCTTCTACCGGCCATGGCTGCAACCTAACGTACGAATACCTTCCTGCATTCCGAAAACACAACACCCACATTGCAGCTCCTTTACTGACTTCTGCGGAAACGTGCGCATGAGTACACTGCATTAGGAGTGCCTACTCCGCGGCACTCACAACAGTAATACTCCGCCACCTTGCTCGCTTGCCAATTTCGCGTAGCCAGAGCGTAAAATGGCGCAGTGAAACGCCCCACCTCCACGTTTTCCGCATACAGGACGCAACAATATGGCAACTCTCTAGATGCCTCTTTGAATTGACTTTTCCAGCGCAACAAACACGGACGAGAGAGAAACAGGATTAGAGAGAGGGGTCATTTTAAAAAGTGCCCTCGGTGCTTCTGTGTCGTCCGTGTTGTTTCTTTCGCTGGAAAAGCCAATTCAAAGATGAATTAAGACCAACTAGCCGGGCTGTCCGTTCTGTTATATCAAGGTCCTGTCCTCTGGCTGTTAGACCGGTGCTCCCTTAAGAAGCGCAACTAAATGCTTGTACTCTGGAAGGCCTACGCCATCCGGAATGGACATTCTTTGAATCAATGTATAGCTTCACCTACTTCTCGTGTCCACGTGTACGCTACAGCAACGTCGCTCCAGCAACCGAATGACAATGGTCACTCTGACGAGATACTCTATACAGGCTCAGGACGGTGATCTTACTTGATGATCTTACGCTCATATTCGCAAACTTGCTGATCTTACGAAACTGTTGGCAACATCAGCAAGTTTGCGATGCTGGCCGGTGCTAAGACGAGCGCTATAGTCGAACAAGGTGTGTATTTAATGGTAGCAAGCACAGGTGGTACTTAAGTACTTGCGCCAGCCGTAAGCGTAAGTCTATTCACGATGCCTAAACAGCTGGCGCGGCTGACGACATCACAAGAAATTTCTATGATGGGGCAGTAGCAGCCTTACAAAGATGATTACGATATGCATACGTGCACCATTCGATCAGGCGCAGGTAAACGTTGGAACGCGCTGTTGCAGCTCATTGGCGAGGCCACAACTGATAGCCTAGCATGGCGCGTGCTTGTATATTTGTGGCACTCTCTCATTTGTCATCTCAAAGTGCATTGCGCAGTTTTAATGCATAATTGTATTGGGCGTGAGATGCTGTGGAAGGCAGTAACATTAATGCTGTGCTAGAACCTCTGCTTCTTGTGTGTTAGGCTCTGTTTCATTATGCGAGCAATAGCCTTATTTTTTATGATACTCGTCGTGACCGTATTGGATGTTAGCAAATAGAAATGTAGTGTCCGCCCCTGACAACAGTAAAGTTTGCAATTCATGTGCATTGAGCACTTCTATCGATTTTTTTTCTTAGTTTGATCTTCCCGCTGTCACATTTTTCTAGTTTGAGCTCACCCCTGTGATTGAAGAGAGAAGTGTACAACCATTTTTTCCTTCCAGTATAATCATATGGGGCCGAAACTTGAAGGTTAACAATGAAGCTTCAGAACAAATTAAGGGCAGCTCAAACAAGCGATGGAACAAAAAAATGTAAGGCTTAACGTTAAGAGACAAGAAGACAGTGGTGTATAACGGACAGCGAACGGGGGTAGTGCTAGCTGAAATTAGGAGGGAAGATTGTAGCTGGCCAGGCCGCGTAATTCGTAGGGCCTGAAAATCGGTTCGTGCATAAGAAATGCAGAGTGGGTGGTGGGAAAGGAAGCGCTGTCGAGGATGGCTGAAAATAAGGCATGGTAATGAAGTAATAAAATCTGCAGGAACAACTTGGAATCCGCTACCGCATCTCAGGGGTATTTATACATAGCTGGGAGAGGCGTTCGTCTTGCACAGGCCATAAAATAGGCTAATCATGGTTTACAAAATCCGGAATTCGTGCGGCATTTTAACACACTTTGTTTTTGAGCCACAGTTCATTTCATATTGCGAGGCGACATCCACATGTTTACAGAAGGGTGTCTGTAAGCGATACAAGAACCCCATCCATGCCCACCCTCCCTTGTCCTCGTACTATATGTGCAGCGACTGCTCCAGCGAACGAAATGCTCAGTGTCGCAAGATCGACGGCTCGAACCAATTTTATTCGAAACCAGCTAGTATATTGAACCACTACTTGATTTGTGTGCGGTATTGTGCAGTATTCTGACGTGCACTTGCACGTGTGTTGTTATGAGGTTGGTAAATATATGGATATGTTGGTGCTCAACATTGTATTGATGCTGACTGATCAGCGTTGACTTCTATGCGGTGTCAATTGGACTTTGACAAACAGCTTAATTAAGGGCTGCAAGTTCTGACGTTAGCAATCTATGATTTATTACCGGTCTCCAAAATTGAAGTGTATGCACATGTGATCATTTCGCCTCTGTCGCAATGCGACTGCCTGAACCTGCAAAACAAGGTCTTGACCTGGTGCGAGACAACATCGTGTTAAGTCAGCTGAGAAGAAGAAGAAGCGATGAATTCTGATACGACGTGAAATTGTGATAGACTACGTAACCTGCTAGTGCCGACGTCGCATATAGCGTAGTTTCCTATCATAATTTCATTGTCGGTAGACACTTCTTCCTGCATTTTTCTCTTAGGGCTTCTTTCATTGCTCTCCCTGCCCTCGACAGGGATCCTAGGAGAAGGGAGCACGCGTTTCGTTGTCGGCAAGAGTTTGAAGACGTCATCGACCAGAACCTTTCAGACGGTACTGGCTGCCGAGAGAGCGGATATTGAGCATACGCGCCGGTCTGCAGAACCGCACCTGCAGCTGTGTGCAGCGCGATCACATAACATACCGATGAACATATGGATGCCGGTCGCCTTGCAATGAGTCCTTATAAATTATATATTAAACAGTTTTCTTCTTTTTTCCCTTTCCGCAATTAGCATCGAAATAAAGACAATAAGTCGCTTTGTAACCTGGTGATGGTGGTGGTGATGTTGCTGCAGGCGGGGTAAGCCTGGCAGACCTGGCCGGCAACTGCTCCGACTGAGCGTCTCTTTCTGCGCCAAATATATCACCATATGTCCATCAGTCCTGTCTGTCGCATAAATGTGAGAAGAATGGGGAACACTTTTCCTGCAATTCTTTTAGCGGTGGCGTGGTCAGCGGGTGAGCATGGTAGTGCTTGTCGACGCTGTAGCAGAGACCCGGAAAGGGAAGCTGTCGAATAGGGGTGTGTCATGATTTGTCATGAGAATATAACCTCAAGTACAGATGAACGATGTGCGATCATGTGGTCAGTTGACCACGCCTCTTCGATTTCTTGTCGTTTAATCCGAGCTATGCTTTCTTCTGTCTTTCATATGACGCTGAAAGTTAAATGCGCCGTCACTTCAGTTGCACCCTTATCTCAGTGTGAGGACTTATTGCCAAGAAATTCCGTACGATCGCCGCAACTTATTGAATTGCGCCACACGTTCTGAGTGACTGGCCTTATGAGGAGTGTTGAAAGCAATACTTGAGCCCAATTCTTGAGAAATATACAAAGCATTTGCTGTTTTATACAAGCCAGGCCGCTTGCACATGAACGCCGACTGCCTCTCCCTTCATCCTGCCGAACACCCTAATGATGATGCGCATGACACCGACTCTTGCATCCTGGCCATTTCTGATCTGCGCGACATCCGCACTGAACAATGGCGTGATGACTGCTTAGTGTTCTTATCGATCGTCTCAGTTCTGGACATTCATGTTCGTGCTCCAAGACGGCGTTCTCTACCGTCGCACCCTACGCCCTGAATGACCACAATTTTTACTCGTTGTACCACGCCATCTCCGGGCCTCAGTTTTTGATTAGTTGCATGACGCCTCTGCTGCAGGCCACCTCTACGTTTCACGTACTAACGACAGCGTACGGCGCCGCTTCTACTGGCCAGGCCTGTAACTCTCTGTGCACTGCTATACGTTTTAGCCTGTGCAGCGCCGCAATAAACCTGGTGTGCTGCCCACTGGACGCCTTCACGCCATCGATGTGCCCTCAGAACCATTCTTTGGCGTCGGTCTTGATGCTCTCGGCTCTTTTCCGACGTCGAAATCTGGATTGATTACTCGATGCTTTGCGCACAAGCTGTGCTACTGAGGTGGCAGATTTCCTTTTACATGGCGTCATCCTAAATCACGGCGCACCCCAGCTGCTCCTCACTGATCTCGACCACACGTTGTTGTACAGAATTGTTGAAGTACTACTTCGCACCTGTTCTACTGAGCACAAGCTTTCACCGCCTGCCACCCGTAGACAAACGGACTTACGGAGCGGCTCAATCGCACGTTGACAGAAATGCTGTCTATGTAGGTTCGTGACGACCACAGTGATTGAGCCAACACGTTACCCTTGGTAATCTTTCGCTTATAATTCGTCCCGTAACGAGACAGCTGGCTTCTCACCCTTTTACCTTCTGTTCGGCCGCCACCGTACTTTGCCCTTTGACAAGTTATACTTCCTTCCTCGACGAACACTCCCATAATATGCTCAAGACATCTTCGCCCGGGTTCACGCGGGACGCCAGATAGCTGGCTCCCGGCTCACTGAGTCTCTGGTCGCACAGAAGATCTGGTACGACAACCGACTTCGGGACGTTTTATTTTCTCATGGCTCCCTTCTCCGTCTATGGACACCACATCGATACATCGGCTTGTCTGAAAAGTTGCTGCCGGACTACACAGGGCCCTACACGGTATTACGTCAGCTTGGTGGTGTGAACTACGAGATCGCTTCGCTGGACTCGCGTGTCCCCACTGACGTTGTGCATGTGTCCCGGCTCAAATCTTACTTTGCTGCAAGTTCATCTCCCTTATTATTAGCGCCGAGACGGCACCTTTGCAGGCGCAAACAAGCGGGGCGCCAGTCCGAAGAAGACAATTCGACGTGTAGAGATAGAATCGGTCTCGCCAGCCATCTGACTTATCTATCGTTGCCTCTCTTGTAAATATTGTAAATACACCTTTACATGTGACTTCCGCAACGTAACAACATTCTCCTTCCTGAGGTTATAGACGTCTATACTGAACAACTGAAAGTTCAACACGTCCGTGTGAACACATTCCTTATGCTGAAGACAATCTATAGTGCCAGGGATCCAACTTATTTAACAAAGTAGTCTGAGCGAGCGAATCTCTGTCATTTAGTAATTTAACAATAAACCACTGCATTATACCTCTTTATAAAATGTCCGATCTTAGGTATCTCTAAAGCGCACTGACTTTTTTTACACAAGACGGCATGATATTCAATTGTTTCTTTAGTAGGAGGAACATTTGAGTTAGTAAATTACCCCAAGTTTACGTGCAGGAAAGGCAAACCCAGTGAGGGTATCCAAATAACCGCTTACGCGTTTAAGAACCACGTGTTTCGGACAATACGAACATGGGTCGCATCTACAAGTGAATTATTCTGATATACACGGAGTATTTTTAAAGGTTTTTGTGACCCAAATATTGGTTTGCGAAAAGCTAAGTCGAAGTTGAACAATAGAAAACAATTCGCAATTAGAAACATTTCTGACTAGCAATGTGATTTCCAGAAGTCTCTGATAGTTACCTCCTCAGATTTCTAACGAGGTACAATAATTTTAGCCCCTTGACACCTTTTTATGACAACACGCAGTGAAAAGTAACTGCACCTGCCATGCATTGCCAGATGTTTCGCTGCAAGTACTCTAAATGGGTCACTGCACAGTTTTGTTCTTTTGCTCTCCGTGAATGTGCGTGGATTCGGTTGAGAACTGCAATTCGCCATGTTTAGCTTGTCGTTTGATGTACGCTCCCCGCAGACCACTGTATGATAGCAATTTGCAAACAGTTGCGCAACATGATCTTCAGTGAGCGTGCGCACAACGCGCATGGCAGCAGCGGATGGCATAAAGCCGCCCTCACTCGGCTGCGCAACTCATTGAGCGGCCCCTTATGGTGTCCACTTGGTTTCTTTTATTGCGATAGCAATTGTATGGAAACTCCAAGCGCATCTCTGCCGTCGCCGTCGCCGTGATGTTCTGTATAAAGTCCAAGGGCGTAGGCTGTATGTGCGTGTGAAAGCGCGCGAGGGGGGCAGCCGATGGCGGCTCACAAGAGACGGAAGCTGACAGGAAACTCCCCGTCTGCCGTCGCGGGAAAGGCCGCTGGGGGAGGGGAAGACGTAGGGGGGGGGGGGGTGGAGTTCTCTGACAGCAACTGCGAATTTGGCGATCACGCGCATAGGTAGTTGACGATCGCGGCTCAATCTCCTGAGCGCAGGGAGGGAGGCAGCGCAGGAGGGAGGAGGGGGTGGGCGGACGTTCTACTGAGGCCTTCAGGCACTAACATCGCACTTTGCGCGGCCGCGCGCGTTCGCGCGCGCCTTATCTTGAAAGCGGTCTGCAGGCAGCTCATTCATTTGTGCATGCGGTGTACTCGTCGCTCAGTTTGCGTTGAACCGATTGACAGCACGAAGACCACTTCGCTCGCTGCGGCTCGTTTTGACAGTGTGTGTCCGCGGTCATCGAGTGTGATGTGTTCATGCTTGCCTGTGCGCGCGATCACCATGCTTGGTAATTTAGTTAGTAAGCGAATATTTCCAAGTTTGTGCGGCCGATAAAACTACTATTCTTACTTCGTATAGCTCTCGGATATTTCGCTATCGCAATCGATGCTTCCCTTTTCGGGTGAAACTGTGGCTTTTTCTCGTTTCGCAATGAAATGGCTGCGCATCGTCCGCTCATTAGGAAGACGCACTTGGGAAGATTGTGAAGTCAGCACAGATAAATGGATTGACTGCAGACCTAAACTGTAAGTGGGTTGCACCGTGGGCTTACTGGTAACGTATCATGGGGGGTTTACGATAGTGCGATTAAAAGACAGGGCAAAAGAAGAGAAACGGGAGTGGGGTTTACCTAAAACATTCTATGAAATATTTTCACCGCTATAAATGCTGGAAGCGGTTCTCTGGCTGTACTCTGTCAGTATTGGCGATCAGGAATAGACTGGTAGCTATGAGCGCCTGGGCATTGCGACGTTTCACGAAGAAAAGATGAGAGACGAACAAAATAGAGAGAACATGGCGAAATGACGAACTAATTCTGTCACAGATAAGTCCGCCAATGCTTGGCGGAGCTGCGGAAGCTAGTGTTCTTGCCCAAGAAAGACAACGCCAGTATTTAGCCACGTTCGACCTTAGGTAAAGGCATTTCAAATGGCAGACAATAGGAGATGCTACGTGCCGGCGGACTCGTGAGGATTGTGCTCTTGTACACAAGAGTTTATTGAATCAACATGTGCGCGACTCTGTAAAACCTACGCGAAACAGGTGTAGTGTATCTTGTTTGAAAATTCCACCGAGACGTTCAGAAAAACGAGCTCATCATGCAGTGTCGACGAATGTGGCAGTCTGCAGCACATAATAAAATTTGCACTGCTATGACAATGCCATGGTACTGCTATGAATCCGCCACTGAAGTCAATGCCTTGTACGTACATACAACGGTTACGCGCTTACACGCGTAATTTCCAGCAAAAAAAGAACGTAGGGACGTGGTCACTTGAGTTACAGAGCACGTGATTTGGCGTCCAATTGTTGAATGAACTAACGGAGAACACGCTATGTACCGAATTAAACTCGAGGGCTCTCTATCTGTCGCAAGCTTGAGTGACCGGTTTATGCTGAAAAATAGACTGAGATTCCGCTGGTAGGGCAGAGGTGCGTTAGCTTTGTATAGTGACGCATCCCACTATTCCCGGGTATTTGTCGCATGACGCTCGTATAACATCGAGTTGTCAGTACTAAGGGAACTTACTTCTGTAGTACACTCTCCTCTTTACTACCGCACTCTTTATAAACTGCTACAGCAGGTATACATGATATTGTCAGTACTAAGGGAACTTCTTTCTGTGGTGCTATTTCCTGTTTAATACCGCGCTCTTAATAAACTGCAACAGCAGGCAGTACACCTCGCTTCTCAGAGAGCACTATTCGTGAGAAGAACAAAATCCCTACAAACATTGCCACCTGCTATATCACAGATAGGTGTTGCATTTGATCGCACCTCGCTTTGCTACATGTGCTGCCGAGTTTGTGGAACAGGAAATCCCTCCAAAAGCGTTTTACAAAAGTGACAGCTGCAACGCGCGTCCTCAGCTTCGTAAGACTGGCCTTATCCGGGAAACGCGAGTGGTGCCTCGTTCGACACGTGAAATGGAGGACAGTATCGTGGAATACGCGGTCTTCGGTGCTCTAATGGCCCTCAACTTCGGACTGGGCCTTTACTTCTCGCTGCGTCGGAAGGCGCGCCAGGCCCGGACAACTGTGGAGGTTTTTCTGAGCAGCCGGGCCCTGCGAGCGCTCCCCCTGGCGGCCTCGGTAGTGGCGACCACCGTTTCGTCATCGGGAATGGTTGGCGTGACGGGGCACTTCTACGCTCATGGTTTCCACCTCATGTGGCATGCGCTGGCGGTTGTTGTGGTGGCGCCCGTTGCAGCCCAGACTTTCCTGCCATTGATGTATGGGCTGCGGATCACCTCAGTGTTCGAGGTATTGTTGGCTGCAGTTTACAACAGCGTTTCTTGTGTGTTAAACCTTCACTCAGTAGCAGAAGCGCAGGTAAACACAAACCTGTTAAAGAACTTCCATCGTTTAGAAGATTTATTTAGCGTTTTGCCTATACATTTTTTCCAACATTTACAAGATTTATTTAGCGTATGCTTGTACATTTTTTCAGCTATATTTTCCTCACAAGCAATCTACCGCTTACCTAATAGAAACTTTAAACCTAAACATGGAAGCCTGAATAAGCCAGCTCAATTTTCTTTTATTGTTTTACTGTCGGAGCGGCCCTTAGAAATGCACAGGTTAGACAAAGCAGTAAACTCACTCTACAGGTTAAACAGCATATTCCTGATTAAGCAAGACAAGTCCAAATATATTTCGTATTATCCTTTACCATAACTCGAAAAAAAGCAGTACTTCTGGTATTGACTGTAACAAATTGTTTTTTAACTTCATTATCAAACAGAAATGTGTTCGTTGTCGCGTATTTCTACATTTACATGGCAGGAAATAAAAGGTCCAAATTACGCAGCATTAATTTTGAAGGCAAGGTCATTGAACAACCATGTTTTCTGCATACCTTTTGTTTCATTCTGGGGTGCTATAACGTAAAGATATAGCAATGGCAGTTTATTCCATTACTTTATGGTCGTCCGCAATTCGTCAAAAATTTTTGGCACCCACTTTGTCTGTTACTAGACGTCATGAACACCGTTAAAACTTCGTATCTGAAAATGACGTGTGCACAGGTAATTTTGCATGATTATGCCAAACAATCACGTTCTGCTTTTCGATACTACTACGTCTTTGTCACCATTAGCCTTCCGCTATGGCCAAACATTTTCGGCTTATGTCCACTTGACTGTGCCATGGTTGCAGCAAGTACGGAGGCGTGCACAAGAAAGAAAAAAAAAGCACAAGACAACGTTCTGTCCACTTTGTCTGTCTTCCACGCGAGGTCAGAAAATAGCGAAAACTGACCACGTCAAAGGGACGTGTACGCACTACGGATGTGTTAATATGCCAAAAAAGTTGATATTTTCATTTTTTTAATTTTTTGTTAAGCTGGAGACTTAGCTTTGTTCCGAAGGGAATGGAAGACAGGTATTCACCGATAATTTTGGCCCTGGCTACAGAGATCCGCCGGGGAGAATTAATTTCTTTGCGTATAGTAACAATTTTGCGTGGTAGTATACCGTTGTGCAGCCGTTTGGGAACGTATACAACATCGCTCTGCGAAATCTTTGTCACTGCGCATTCGTTCGGGTGGTCTTTTTAGCCCGTTTGCACAGCGCCACCATGGTCAACAAGCCACCGCAAGCTCATCAAGAGGAGGTACACGAATCGGAGAAGCGGGCACGACTCTCCTCAACCTGTTATCTAGTTTCGCTGCGCTAGCTCGGCCCCACCCATGCGTCACCTTTGCTGCGCGCTCCTCGGCTCTCGTCAGTCAATTAAATAAATAAAAGCTATGACGGCAGGGATTGCCCTATTTGCTTTGAAGCCAAAACAAAATTCCGGCAGAACTGACCCCACAATCAATTTCGACGCTACTGCGATAAAAATTTAAGCGATGTTGCGACAAATCGTGTTTATAGCCTTGAAACGTGCATGCAGCTGGGATCCTTCATCCCGCTTTCCTACTTCCACATGTTGCGACATCTAGCAGGGCCGCCGCGATTCCGAGCGTGGCACGAGTTGGATGGCGCCGAGCATCGGATAAATTTTAAAAGGTCATTTTGGTTATGGTATAGCGGCACATTCCCAGTGGTACGTGACTTAGGGACCCAAGCTAACGTTAAATACGTCCATTTAAGAGAGCCACATACCTACTGGCACTTACCCGTGACCCATATTGGTATCAGATATGTTCATTGACGTCGTGTTCGAGACGTCACGGATGCAGTTTTGCACCATAATGTTTCTACAATATGGCGATTATAGTATGAAGCCAGTCTATCATATTGACAGCCGCGGGTAACCGGCTTTCATGCCGAAACGAAAGCTTAGGAGTGGCCCCCACCCAACCAGTTGTGTTAGAGAGTGTTGAAGCAGCACGGGCTGCCATCGGACGAAGCTGCTCACCGTGATCGTTCAATAACATGGAGCCTGGGATGACATCAGTGCAAGCCATCTACATCATATGGTGGAATTATTTCGCATGCTTTGCGCCAAAAAGTTGAGTCATACTGCGCAAATATGTGCTGCAGTCGCTAGTCAACCAGAAATTCGCCATAGCACTTACGGAGTCGGGAAACACTTCTGTGCATTTGCTTTGAGGGTGTGCCTATTACCACATTTGCCCCCGACTGGAAATAAATCTCACTTCTAGCTTTCTTTCTGGTAGTTATGCAGTTAATGACCTTTATAACGAAGTGTGTGGGACCTCCAAAATTATTTGCTATACAGGTCATTTCAGTGCAAAGATCATTGTAGGACCGCCTCGCACCACCTGTGCGAAGCGTTGCTAGGCAACTCGCGGTGACGTCATCGCCAGGTGCAGTTTTCGGCTAACACTCCACGGCCTGACCAAAAGCTTAAACAGCTCCGCTATTAAATTTCAGCTATATGATTTGTGTTCCCTTTTCCGCACAGTAATCAGCATTTTGAGTTATGAAACTCAGCGCGGTACACAAAATACATAGGGAATTACGGGGTTAAAATTCCATTTGGTCAGACATGACCTTTGGTTGAGAAATCATTAGACTAGAGTGTGCTGACGGAGAAACGATAAGCATTGGGCTGCAATATTTGTGTTTTAACACGAAAGTGTTTTATGCCGGGGTCCACCAAGACTTCACTGACGTATTTCCGTCACGGAAATACGTCACACGAACATACACGAACATAATACAAAGAAAGAAACCAGAAGAAAAAGTTCCACAAACATGCAAAATTTGGAAATCGAACCCACGACCTCTTGGTCCGCGACGATAGATCGCCGAGCGTTTAACCCATTGCGCCACAAACGCATTTGCAGACAGCTACACAGACGCGCCTTATATATCTAACACTCCTCCGTGTACCCGCGCTCTTGCTCGGGGCGGTGCCGCCGCCTACGAGCAGAAAAGAGAAGTACTGCATTATGACACTAACGCGCACCGACAGTGAACGCTTCGGTGGTCTCAGCACTACGACGCCTCGATGCCAGCATTCGAAGGGACGCTGGCATCAAGAAGCACTACCAACCAGGTGGCGTTCACCGGTTCACTACCAACCAGGTGGCGTTCACTAGGTGGCGTTCACCGTACTCAGCACAGCGGAGCGTGGCCTCCGCAATTAGCTCTGAAAATGTTTCTGAAGTTGATCGCGGAGGCTGCAATTACGACGCGCTGTACGCGCTGATTTGACTCGGTGACGATTCAGTTACGTGCTTTGTCTTGCGCGTTGTATTAGTGTGTCAGGTACGTGCTTCGTCTTTCGCGTTGTGCTAGCGTGTGCAGCGTAGTGCAGCTTCCATATGCACGACGGTTGCTCATGGTCATCGACGTTGGTAGTCGTGATGGAGGAGACGTGCCACCAGGCGTCAGCGTGGGTGCATCAACGCCTAAGGGCGCTTTAGCCACAAAACACCAATAGACATTATATATCAATGTGCAATAAACATTACACTACTTCTGTGAAGACACGTTTCACTTTCGTGTTCTATACCGATTCCTATATAAGAGGGATCAACCACATTTTTTTACAAACTGCGTAGTCCGATCGATAAAAAAATGCAGTTATACCCGAAAGAAAAAGCACTGATAGCGATAGCAAAGTAATAAATACCAAAAAGTAACGTTAGCATTTTTGAGCCTAATAATTTACAGTAAACATTCGCTTACTAAAGAAATTAACCAACATAGCGTCACGCATGCTCAGTCATACAAGGTGTAACAGACTTTATTTTTTACTGTGTTCTATCCTCGTCAGGTGTCGGTAGTTTGCTTAATAAATTGTTTGATTCTTTTTTTTTTCAGTACATCCGGCAGCGCTTCAACTCAGCCATTGCGCTGACCGCCTGTATCAGCTACATTTTCCTCACGGTAAGAATGCTCTAGTTTACTCATTTGCTTCTTACATATACACTGGAAAATAAAATTGCGAAATATGCAGCGTAAATGAGGTGCAATTCAAAAAATATTTGCAGTCAAATTGTACTTGTAGGCAGAAAGTGATAAATAGTTCGTAGTACCGTCCTTAGTGGGATAAAAACAAGCTGACTCCGGCGAGCATGCGGTTTTAAATCATGAATCATCTTGATGCAACACAGTACCTTTCAGAGGCATCTGCTTTTGACATGGTGCTCTAGTGAAAACAGAACATCTGCTCTTATGCTCATGTTTTTTTTTCACTATAGCAATATTCTAATGTGGCTACTCCCAAGTACCCATAGCAAATCATTCTCAAAGATGGTTGCTACAATGTCTCAGTCGTTAGATGCTATTTTGGTGTAGTAGTTACACTTATTACCTACGATACATAATGTTTCTCTTTATAAGAATGTTACAGCTGGCGTAGTCTTTTTTTTTTGAGTCGCAGTTAGGCTAAAATCATTGGGCGCCTGCCAGGCACACCTGAGAGGTTTGCGCAGCAATTAGTAATCATATAGAGAAGGACGAAGCTAAATACACATTTTCAGCCTATCTTCCGTGGTGACAGATTTAAATGCCTTGCGCTTCAGCGCTGCCTTCGTATCTCGCGCTTCGGCCGTGCCCGACGACGATCGTTCCAGCCTCTTCTCCTCTCCGAGACGCGGGACCTGGTGAGGTGACCATGTGGTCCATAACGTTCACTCGACGGCGGCTATGTTAACCTTGCAATATAGTGAAGCAAATTCATCGTAGTCGCTGTGATCTGGCATGATGGTCATCATTGGCGACATCTAGAGGTAAAGCTGTACGTGCAACGCTTCCGTGTAAAGTCCAAGTGCGATAATATCGCGCCTTATCCTTGCCTTCTACATTTCTGGTAAAAGTGCGGGATACATGCTACCGCTCCCATAACGAACTCCATCTGCAAGTCCAGTACGATGTCTGTTCGAGCTGACTCTTTTAAGGCTGCCTATTTCACTATTCAGTACTTGTGAAGCCATACTTTTCTACACTCTTAATCTTGTTCCACATAGGCTCCTGGTAAAACAATGCTCCAGATGATTTAACCGCAACGGGCGGTAATTTTACTTGGATCCGAGTGGAATCGCGAGTTTTATCCGAAACAGTCTCTGACGTTTCCTTTATTTTTTGCTTAGTTAAGTGGAACGAGTCATACTTATCCGAAACCAGTGATTTGTTCCGATTACCGAATTTCGTGTTTTGGGATTTGTTCCATTTACGACTGTGAAGCAACGCCGTATCTGGATCTCACATTCCAGCTATATAATTTATGCGCGTCTGTGTAGCCTTTACCCGAGGACCACCTTTCCTTTGTCCTTCCCATGAACCCTTTCTTCGAATACGGAACAATATCAGTGCTGCAACGCGACAAAGCACGGCAAAGGTTTGACTGGCACTGACAAAGCGCCGCCGTGTCTCCCTGCAGCCCATTTCCTCACAAAGGAAGAGCAACTCCGTGCGCTCTAAGCGACAAACTTTCACTGGCGGAGTGCTATGCTGAAGTGTTATGGCGGTTACGGAGTAATGGTGAGAAGTGCTTCACGAATGAGCTTAGCGAATGTAGCATTTGAGTGCTGTGTATAGTGTATTTTTAGATTGGCATGGAGGCTGAAGTTAGGTTTGGGGCATCACTGCACCCTATGGAAAGTGAGCTTATCAGAATCCGGGAAAAACTCAACATGGACAGTTTTGTCTATATTGACGGCTATGTACGCCCAAGAAACGCAGAATTTCCTTTATTATCCGCCAGTTGTGCCTTATCACAGGTGTCAAAACGGATGACTAACATGACTGATATGTCATGACATCAATAACATCACATGCTCGTCAGTTACGTCCCGATTAACGATAATACAATCACGTGTCGCGCATACCCGCATTGCATATGCGGGTATGAGCCAGGGATATGGGGGTGTGAGCCAGGGACATGGAAGGAAGGAAATAAAGAAAGAGAGAAAGAAAGAAGAAAGGTAAGAAAGAAATCACGTGTGGCTCATACCGCGTTGGACATGTGGGTATGAGTCGCCGAGAGCAGGATCGGGAGAGATCTCAGACGATCCAGACACTGCCGTGCAGTGTGCCGTGGCTATGAACGCTGCGGCTCATAGACAAGTCAATGATGATGGGCCGGAATAATCTTAAGATTATTTTTCAGTTTAATACGATAAAAACATTGATTATAAAATTGTTGTCGCTTTACTGCAATGCTGCCCAGATATGTTTCTTGCGGAACACAAATACAGGTAAGATTACAGAAAATGTGTACAAAACGTTGTTCCAAATAGTATATGGAACAGTTCTACGTATATAACTAGGTAGATTTACTGGAACTGTTATCCAGCTAGGAAATAAATGGAACGCTGCTGCGTATACAACAAAATAAAAATAACCGAAACAATGTTGCGCATATTTTCGATTTTATCTGAAGCGCAAGTTATGCTTAAGTAAGCGGAACTTTTTTGCAAAAAAAGTTCCGCTTACTAGCTGGAACTTATGTGGAACCAGATTAAGAGTGTAGCTGCGACTTCCGACATGAACGTTTTGTATTCAAAAAGTGACAAAAGTAGCTTAACACGCAAGAACAAGATACCAAAAAGAGCGGAGTTGTTTGCTTGCTTTTGAAGAGCCGCTTGCACATCTATTCGCGAAAGCACTCGCTAATTTGCTAATGTAAAATTGTTAATGTACTGCATGAACAACTTACCCTTTTTCTTGATTAAGGCTAGCCACTTCGCCCTATAATCTTGTCCGAACATTCGCCAGAGCGAAGGGAGAGGCATAGGTTTGATGGAATATATTTAGAAATGCCATCTATGATATCATTTATTTCTTTCAGCAAAGCATTGGCGCAATAGCTATCTTCGCGGCCGGAATTACCATTGTCACAGGTGAGATGAAGACTTCTGCCGTTCTACTGTTATATTTCAAGTGTCTTCTTAAGGTAGGACATGCCTACTAAATCAGGTGGCAGAAATTCCACGTGGTCATTTTTTATAATACTGGAAATATATGTACAAGGACAGCGTAAATTGACGTTTGACTAGTCTGGACGTGGGCAGCACCTATCACGGCAAAAACTACGTTACCTTTATTGTATACTAGAAAGCGCTGCCGCAGCATTCATTGTGGTAATTAGCAGCGACTACAAGCTTAGGCACTTAAATGCCATTTTAGGCATCTATAACAGGCTCCAGATGTGTCATTGAAGGTACATATTATGGTACAAATTACGGCCTTTTAGACTATATATATATATATATATATATATATATATATATATATATATTCTCGCGAAGCACTTTGGAAGTAAGCGTTCGCGACTAGCACGACAGAGCAGCGAGAGGTGACACAGCCGATCGAGCACCGAGTCAAGGTTTATCTTTCTCGTCGTCGTTCTCCCTCTTATAGCCACAGCAACACTGATCCTTATTTTACAGTACAGTTATCTCCCCCGCGGAAAAGGGAGCCGTCCCGGCGACCTATGGGTACGACAACACAGGCGGATCATAGTACGGCTTGAGACGCTGGACATGCACAATTTCGCGTCCTCGACGGCGATGATCCAAAGGTAGCTCGAGGGGTTCCACGATATAGTTGACTGGAGACGATTGGTGATCACGCGGTATGAGCCCTGGTACTTCGACGCGAGTTTCGGTGACAGTCCAGGGGTAGGGGCTGGAACCCAAAGCCACACTAGCGCAGCCAGGAGCATAGGATGCAGGAGCAGGGTAAGTCTCTCGAAGGTGCTTCTGGCGTTGCTGGTCTCCTGACGTAAAGATACGGGATAACTCGCGACACTCTTCTGCGTCGTGCAGCAGCTTCAGACAAGGTAGTGGTTTCCGTGGTGTCAGGGCGGTACGGAAGGATAGTATCCATTGTGGAAAAAGGTTCGCGTCCGTACAGTAGAAAGAAGGGCGAAATTCCCGTGGTAGTCTGCATGGCGGTATTGTAAGCGTGGGTAAGAAATGGTAGAACATGGTCCCATTTGCTTTGGTCGGATGCAACGTACATGGCCAGCATGTCACCCAGAGTTCAATTAAACCGCTCGGTCATGCCATTGGTCTGCGGATGTTATGCAGTTGTGGTGCGATGAATGATGCGGCATTCTTTGAGGAGAGCCTCGATGACGTCGGAGAGGAAGACGCGGCCTCTGTCACTGAGTAATTCCCTAGGAGCTCCGTGGCGAAGGATGATGCGGCGCAGGAGAAACCAGGCAACGTCGCGTGCGGAAGCGCTGGGGAAAGGGGAAGTTTCCACATAGCGCGTAAGATGGTCGATGGCCATGATTACCCAGCGGTTGCCGTCGGATGTTGGTGGCAGAGGTCCATAAATGTCGATGCCGACTCGATCAAAAGCACGTGCTGGGCACGGCAAAGGCTGCAATGGAGCGGTTGAACGACGAAGAGGATCTTTGCGGAGTTGGCAAACGATAAAGGAGCGGACATAATGACGGATGAATCGATACATCCCCCTCCAGTAGTAACGAACTACGCGCGTATGTCTTAAGTACACCTGCATGCGCGCACTGGGGGTCGTCGTGGAACGCTGCACAAATATCCGAACGTAGATGCCGAGGAATGACAAGCAACCATTTGCGGCCGTCCGGGAGGTAGTTACGACGGTACAAGAGCCCGTCGCGAATGGAGAAGTGGTGTGCTTGGCGACGTATTGCGCGATTGGTAGTGGGTGGCGATGGGGTGGATAAGAAACTCAGCATGGACACAAACTATGGGTCTTTCTGCTGCTCCAGAAGAATGTCCGTGGCAGCAAGGGAAGACTCGTACAATGAGGCCTTCGGGGAGCTAACCTCATCTGTTAGTGGCGAACGAGACAAGGCATCCGCATCCGAGTGTTTTCGGCCAGAACGGTACAACACTCGAATGTCATACTCCTGCAGTCGAAGCACCCATCGAGCCAGACGACCGGATGGTTCTTTTAAGGACGACAGCCAGCACAGCGAATGGTGATCAGTTATCACGTCAAATGGGTGGCCATAGAGATACGGACGGAATTTGGTTATGGCCCAAATTATAGCGAGGCATTCTTTTTCTGTTACAGAATAGTTCGATTCTGCTTTAGTGAGTGCACGACTGGCGAAGGCGACGACGTACTCATCGAAGCCAGCCTTTCTCTGAGCGAGAACGGCACCAAGGCCGACGCCACTGCCATCCGCGTGGATTTCAGCAGAAGCGCTTGGGTCGAAATGGCGCAGGATTGGAGGAGACGTCAAGAGACGACGCAGCTTTGTGAATGCGGCATCGCAATCCGGTGACCAGATCGAAAGGTTGTGGCCACCACGAAGAAGCTGCGTTAAAGGTGCTATGATGCTGGCGAAATTGCGGATGAAACGCTAGTGAGGATGAAACGCAGTGAGGTTGGGAAAATTGCGGAAGTATGACGCTAACTCAATGAAGCTGCGCAGTTCTTTCAAGGTCTGTGGTCGTGGAAACTGGGCAACAGCTTGTAGTTTGACCGTTTGGCCGGATCAGGGAGTACACCTTCTTTCGACACGACATGGCCGAGGATGAGGAGCTGCCGGGCGGCGAAGCGACACTTCTTCAGGTTAAGCTGGAGGCCAGCATCGGCGATGCATTTGAGGACGCGTTCAAGTCGAAGTAAGTGGCAAGGAAAGTCCGGTGAAAAGATAACGATGTCGTCCAGATAACACAGGCATATCTGCCATTTGAGGCCGCGCAATATGTTGTCCATCATTCTTTCAAATGTGGCAGGCGCGTTACACAGGCCAAATGGCATCACGCTGAATTCAAATAAACCATCAGGTGTGATGAAGGCCGTCTTTGGACGGTCTGACTCAGCAACTGGTACTTGCCAGTACCCGGATCGTAAGTCTAAAGATGAGAAGAATTCGGCGCCTTGTAGGCAGTCTAATGCGTCGTCAATACGGGGTAGTGGGTAAACGTCCTTGCGGGTGATCTTATTAAGGCGCCGGTAGTCCACGCAAAAGCGAATTGTGCCATCTTTCTTTTTGACCAGCACTACAGTAGAAGCCCAGGGACCGTGCGAAGGTTGTATGACACCGCGCTGGAGCATGTCTGCAACATGCTCAGCGATGACACTACGCTCAGTGGCGGATACACGATACGGCCTGTGGCGTAAGGGCGCATGGTAGCCGGTGTCGATGTGATGGACAACAGTGGAAGTACGGCCTAAGCGAGATTGTTGTAGGTCGAATGACGTGCGAAAGCGGTCAAGGAGATGGACTATCTGGGCGTGCTGACCGGCAGTGAGGTTAGGATCAATACACCTGGAAAATGTAGGGTCACACGGCGGCACCGAAGGAGAAACTTGAAGGGCCATAGCGTCAACCTGAGGCGAAGCCGGATCGTCAGGCACATCATAAAGGAAGCTTGGTTCGATTTCGTCAGCAATTTCGTCAGAATAACGAACTCAACACGGTATAAAGTTCCACTTATAAGAACACGCACGGTACACATCCCCAAGGGTTCGATCGGCGCAGCGCTTGCGGTGCGTAATGAAACGGCAGAATATGGCGTCGCGACTTTTCTTAGTTGAATACGAAGCTGGTTCGAAATCACTGATATTGCTGCTCCCGTGTCTACAAGCGCATGAACGGCAATGTCTTCTGCATAAACTTCAAGGACGTTCGCAGGAAATAAATTAGGGCTTGTGGAGTTCGTTGAGATCGCAGTTCTTGCCTCCGGAACTGCGTTCCTTAGCTTTCCTCTCGGATAGCTTCAGGGCGATGGACAAGCGGCGACAGAGAACGCCGACGGGGTGACGGAGACCGACGGGTATTGAAGGTGCGGGAGGAAGGAGATGAGCTTCGAAGTGCTGAGCGGCAGGAGCGGAACGGAATGGAGAGTCGAAGCCGCTGCTTTGCGCCCTCAGAGAATCCGAAGGATACCATCCGCGCCGGCGGCAAAACCGTGCTACATGCCCAGACATGCCGCACGAATAACAGATAGGGCGGTTGTCGTGGGTGCGCCATGGATTGATAGCAGTGGGCTGAGACTGGTGGAGATATTGGTGAGGTGGGCGCACAGGCTGCTGTGGTGGCCAGTAGCTGCTTGTAGGGGCATATGTTGCAGCTAAATGCGGAGGTGAGGGAAAGGCGCTGGTAGGTCGCGATTGAATAGCTGCAGACGGGGGCCTTCGATTCGCGACAACGGCAGCGTGCGTAAGTGGAACAGGTGTAGGAGGCGGTTGATGAGCAAGTGGGACAGTGTTAGCGACTTGTTCCTGTATCACCTGACGGAGATCGGGAGACAAGGGCGACTCTGACGCTTGACTGGCTGGCAGAAGAGAGAGTTGGCGTGCCACTTCTTCTCGTACAAATTGCTTGATTTGGTCGAAGATCTCTGAACTGCAAGTAGCACTGACACCGTCACTCAGAGCTGAAAGCGCGACGTCCGGAGCGAGAGCTTGGCGAGTAGAAAGCCGTTGTATGCGTAGCTCTTCCTAGCTCTACCAATACGACAGCGAAGCTGTCGTATTGGTAGATTCGTATGAAGAGCTCTGATGAGTATTGGTTTTATGCATAAAAAACGCTCAACATTCAACGAATTTGGACGCACATATTCGTGCTTCGAAACTTTCGATGGTCCAACGCTATCTGGAATTCCAGAATCTTCGCCGATGAAAATTTTGAGAGCTAATTTTGTACCACTAACCCGGAATTTTCATCCGAGACGGATTGAAATCATGACCTAATTCCATCAGCAACAGATCCATTGGGGATGGTGCTGAGCCTTTCCTGAACTTTGCAAACTAGCACCATATTCCGGATCAGAGGTGCTCCCGTGTATTCAAGCTTCTCGATGATGTCGGTTGAAATACGAAGGGAGCGCACAAGTGCACTTGGTCATATTCAAATGTATCATCGTCCAGCCCAGTTTGAGCCTTTCTCACAGCGATGTAATATGCTCTCGTCTTC
The DNA here is from genome assembly GCF_013339745.2 of Dermacentor silvarum. NCBI lineage: Eukaryota > Metazoa > Arthropoda > Arachnida > Ixodida > Ixodidae > Dermacentor > Dermacentor silvarum. The sequence continues at coordinate 91,294,696 of NC_051158.1, forward strand.
CGAAAAGCGGTTAGTGACAGCTTTTAAACTAGGAAAGTGTTTGTCGTAAAACTCGGCTGCCTACATCAAAGGCTTTCAGAAAGCGCTAACATTATAAATAAAATTAGCATAATACAAAAAAAACATTTTTACGCTCTGAAAATATAATAAAGGCACTAATATAGGCAGAAGAAACCCAGGCAGAATAAACCTGGAACAAAAATGTTTCCACAGCCACAGTTCGGGCTTATATGGTAAGTAGGCACGCTAAGGACGTAAGAAAATAGTGGTCATTTTCCTTAACGTTCCGCTCTCTAGTCAATTGCATTGTCAACTGTGTCGAACTCAAAAAAAACCTACAGGTAGTATTCTTATCTTGGCTGAAACAGTATTGCTTTTGTTATACTCCGGAGCTATCGCATCATTAGTCAAGTTATTAGCGTTGTCAACTGTGTCCTACTCGAAAAAGCTACAGTATCATTGCAATCGCAATGTTCCTTACATCGAGGGAGCGTTCCACAGCGTGAAACGTAAGGCTAGACTAAGCCGTGATACGGATAGGCTTCGATTGCTGCCATGAACCTCAAGATCTCTGAATGCGTCACAGATTGGCCGGTATAGACGAGTTCCGTGGCACTTCACACAAAATATATCACGGAGTAACCGTATAAGTACCTGAGCACCCGGTTGTATATTGCACACACGTTTTTTGACATATGTCTCATGGACGTGAGAAATACACTCTCACATCAATAAGAACCTCCTTATATTATGATGCATAATGCGCAGTGCTCGCAACCTGCGTTTCTCGCCGTGGCAGGTTACAGAACGCCATTGACTTCGTCACGAAGTTTCTATATCCACGGGGTAGGCGTGCCTGTAAATCATTGTCAATGTGTACCTACACATCGCCTGTGCGCGGCATCTGGCGGTACATATTATGGCTGCTGTAAGGCTGGCTACTTCATAATGCAGTGCGTGTCAAGTAATAAGTTTGTAGCTATCACTTCTGACATGGACCTTTTACGTACGAAAAGTGAACGAAAAATTCGCATCATGCACGAACACCTGCCTCATGCTCTGAAGCAACGATGGTGACTACTCCGTGAGTGCTCTTGTAACAGCGATGCTGTTTAAGCCGGTAGATGCGCCGAGCTGTGCGGAGAAAACCCTCCGCATGGCGATGACATCACATGCGTCGCCTAGCAACGCCTTGCCCAGCTGCGCCGGGCCTCGCCACAACTGAGGGAGCCAAACTCCGACGTCATCGCGCGCGCCGCATCGCTTCGCCTTAGCTCTGCCAAGCCATGACGTCATCACGTCGCAGCCGTGCGGAGGCGGAGCTAAGCCGTGCGATAGACTGTGATTCGATACGAACTTGTCTACGCTTAGTTCCGTGCGTGACTGAAAAAGCGAGAGACTGCGGTGCGGATCGTACGAGAACCGTTTCCTGACGAAGCTAGGTGGGGCCGCCAGCTTCGCTAGTGCGAAACTGCCCCAATTTTTTCCACATGGGTGGCACTCTTTGATGGTCTCGCGGGATACAGTCTTCATGCGCTCCACTGCCTTTGAGAGTATATAATGAGAGCGTCGTATAAAAACTGAATCCTTAAGAGGATGCGGAGGCCTGCCAAAAACAAGATTGCCGTTTCGCCTACATTACAGAGCAGTAACGTCATAGCTGGTGCAGTAAGCCTTCCAATGTTTCGTGCAGTAATGTTTAAAGAATATACAGCGTGTCCCAACTATCATGTACCAAGGCTTAAAAATACGCAAATGCCATGTAGCTGGACAGAACCAAGGTAAAGTTGTTTGCCAGCTTGGAGACACTCAGATTACTTTCTGCATTCCGCGTAAATACATAATCAGCTTTTCTTTATAATCAACCTCTCAGATATTACAATTACATGAAAAGGGTCAATGGGAAAATTGTAGAGAAACATGAAAAACTTCCCATGCAGCTTTTTATTCCTTAATATGGGCTACATAAAAGTGTTCTTCCGAGCTTGAAAGCAGCCCGAGAATACACCCAAAGTGCCGCAAGCGGCTAGTCAAGCGGCTTTTTCTGGCGCGCATAAGGCTCCTAAGCGTACGTGTGATATGCTTATTTGGTGTGTATATGCTTATTTAGTGTGTATGTGCTTGTCCATCTGTGCAAGCGCTGTTCGTGTGTTTGTGTGATCATATTTCACGCACAAAAAAAATGTAACTTGCCAGGACGCAAGTCAGGCTGCCATCCCAAGCTTCTGAAAAAGAGTTCAAGCATTCCTGTTTCGCTTACATTTATAATAAATCAGCTGTGTTCTTTTTCTCGTTTCATTTTTGATATTTCCCAGTTTTTGGAGTGCCGTTAGTGCTATGCAACATTGTCATTGGACTCTTCGGAACTTTCTACACTGCATTGGTGAGCGAAATTCTTGCTATAAATTCGGATGCATCATTCTATATGTAATTTTGTTTTATAACACGCCAAAACTTTGGTCTGATTACGAGGCAAGCGATAGTGAGAGTCGCCGGAATAATTTTAACCACCTGGAGATCGTTAACGTGCGCCCAGTGCATGGGGCGCACGTTTTTCTTCACAATGCCACAAGTGCTCGCCTCGGCCGGCTTTGAACCTGCGTCATAGTGCTGATCAGCCCAATGCAATAGCCACTGATCTACCATGCGGGTACGCACATAAAGGTGAAGCATGAAAAACTCAAACTATCGTGATATGTCTTCAAACCGTTTTCATAGCAGCATAATTTAGTAGAGTAAATTACTTCCACATTAAAATAATATTGAAAGTCCTGAATTGATGCACATGAAGCGGATGCATATAATACTATTTAAAGCTGCTACGTTTGCTGAAACTGTATTTCTTTGTTACCATCATAACAAATCCCATTCCCAAGTCGCCCAGGCAGTTAAATGTAAACAATAACATTCTTTTTTTTCTTTTAATTTGCTTTATCTGGAGTTTTTTTTGTGTGTCACAAATTACAGTGCTAAATTTGGCACACGTTCAAATAAGAAAACGTGTAAGTACCAAATGACAACATGTATCATTTAAAACAAGCTCTTTCATTTCCGTAAAGAGCTAAAAATACGGCCTAAAATGACATGAAGGAAATTACTTTTTCTTTATTAATTTTCCTTTCACATTTTATTACTTCTTTCTTTGCTGTCGGAAATGCAGTCTTGTTCCAATAAGCAATACGCGCATACTGAATGCCTCCAAGTTCAGTCTTTCTTACGTTTGAAGTAATAATGCTCAATTGCGTACGCCGGCTCGAACGTGAGAAAAATGGCTTGTTTTCTTCGTCACTATTTTCTGTGCTACTAGTTCTGTTACTGTCCATACGTACAGCGTTCTGCAACGTTATTGTGGCTCTCAATGCAGCAGAGCTTCATTAGGCGGAATTTCAAGAAACCGAAGGGTTAATTGTGTTTCATTTAAAATGAGCTATGTTTACTGAAGATGTGCAGCGTTGTATGTCATGCATCGTCTTAACGCTGTTGCCAGGAAAGCTAAGCATCAATAAATGCATGCACAGGAACTAACCTACGGCGAGGACCACCTAAACGTCCAAATGATTGCGATGCCGAATTCCTGGGTGCACCAAACAGTGACATTCTGAGTAAAAAACCGAAGACAAAGTGCTTGTCAAAACCGTTGACGCATGCACGTACGCTTCTATGCGACCAGGCAACTCTGTATTTTGACCAACGTCGTGCTTCGCTACAGCAAGAAGAAAGTATACGTGGTCAATGCACGTATCAAATCGCCATCCCTTGTCAACTTGCACACGGTCGGCCGCGCTCCGAAAGCAGAATGATAGCGGGTTCCTTCGGAAGTGGTTTTCCGGTTTTAGCATCTCTTTATCGACGGCCTCGTCGCTGCAAAGATTTATTGTGGAGTTAGTGTTAGTTGAAGCTGCTTGATGATTCTGGGAGACAAATGCAACAACTGGCAAATGAAGCGTACATAAGACCATGTCGCTCTTTAACAGGTAAAGGAAAACTCTGGTCGCCCGGCCCACACAATAAAATCAGCAAATGAAGCTTTCACAGCTTAGCGGCCGGCTTGATTTGTTCTGTAGTTTGCGCGCGTTCGGTGACAATTGGGCTGTCTAGATTTTGAAAACATCGCTATCCAGGAGGTGCCAGGAACATATCATACAAACATAGCTCTTTTTTCTTCTAGACTTGTTTGCTTGAGTTCTTGCGACAGCTTTTAAAGAAAGACCGCATATCCACGAAGTGAATGATGATGAGTGGGCGATGCACCGGGGGATCATTCGGGTAACAGTGAATCCCCCGTATATTGCCCACTCGAACATGCAAATGGGTGACAACACATGTGTACCGTATACAAAATGTCGTTTTATTGGTCGTATATGGTATTGAGGTGCGTACTTCGCTTTCCCTTCATTGAGACTGCCTCGTGATCAGTGCAGCAGCACGGCGACGCCGGCAATCGGACCCAGAGGCGGCGAGAGCGCGGGAAGCGTCGGCAAAACGCCGGAAGCGATCTCCGGAAGTCGGAGCTTCGCGTATATATATTCTGATATATATATGTATATATATTCTGATATATATATACTGTACATGTGTACAGTATATACAGTGCTTGTATAGCCCTTGTGCACCGCAGCGCCCTTAGCGGTCTCCATGCAAACCAGAGCTACGGACGGACAACGAGGGACAAGGCTCGGCCCTAAAGTGCTTCGCCCCTAAAATGAATTCCTTGAGAGAAGACCGGTGTTACAAAACAATTTCAAACCGTCTTTCTGTATGCAATAAAGTAATTTAGCGCTTGTGCTGCTAGTTATGCTTCTAGAAAGGTATCAAGGTCAGTGGTGCCCTTCAGAAACAAATACGAAAGTTAGATTCCTATTCGCGAAAGCTTTTTTGCTTCTCCGAAATATAAAAACCAATTATTTCACACGCTGTCGTTCCGTTCAAGGGGCAGTTCTGCTTAATTAACAAACTCTCCTTTACGGATCTCTACTGTGTACTCGTAAAACGTACCCTATGTAATATATTGTATACACTTTAGTGTTACATTTATTTAGGTAATACGTCGTCTAATGCATTTAGTTTCTGTCTTATAATTCTGCAGCATGCAAATAATAGATGACTATGATGCTTAGTTTTCCGTAAACTGTCGCCATTTACAATGTCAAACCTGCTCTCGATAGGTTATTAGAAAAAATTCATTACTGATGCTGTAGCAGCAGCACAGCCTCTACCTGCGAAAACTTCAAGGTCATTATGTGCGCTAACCGTTGGTTGGCCCATATGTTTCCACACATGCGCCCTGCAGTTGCGTTATCAACCGGCCTAGATTAAAGGGACCCTGAAACGATATTTACAATTATACTGAATCGTTATGGTGGGTCCTGCTGATCCTTAGGCGACACAATAAAGGTCCCCACGTAAAGCTTGTAATATATTAGAAGATTTTTAAAATGTGCATGGTACCGATGGAAAATACAAAACCACAATTTATCACTACGCTCAAGCACTTCCAAGTGTCAAGTGTCGTCTGCTTGTATGACCACGTCGTCCGCTTTTTTGGGAGCTGCGTTGTCAGCATAAGTCTCGCGGTTTTATTTTTTCGGGAGAAGCACGAACCTTGTGCGTTGCGGACTGCAAATCAAGCGATTGGCGGCATGCCAAAATGTACCCGCCGTGGTTGCTCAGTGGCTAAGGTGCTGGGCTGCTGAGCACGAGGTCGTGGGATCGAATCCCGTCCACGGCGGCTGCATTTCGATGGGGGCGAAATGCGAAAACACCCGTGTACTTAGATTTGGGTGCACGTTAAAGAAGCTCAGGTGGTCCAAATTTCCGCAGTCGCCCACTACGGTGTGCCTCATAATCAGATCGTGGTTTTGGCAAGTAAAACCCCATAATTTTTTGACATGTCAAAATGCGACATTGTGTCTCTCTGCAAGGCAACAAGCGAGCGGAATGGCTGCAGCGCATCGGGCTGTCGGTGACCGATGAGAGCCAGGATCTACACGTTTGCCGCCGTTATTTCACGCCGGAGGATTACCACTATAATAGGGAGTTTTAGCGAGTCCAGTATTCCGCTACATCCAGGCGAACTAGGCGTTTTTCGAGATGGGTAAAGGCGCAAACCTGAGTGGTCTGCAGGGTGAATCGAGCAAGTGGATAGCAGTTACCAAGTGTATTGTACTTGGCTGCTGGCGTGAATTTTTGTCAGCCGCATGAGGTCTTCTTAAATGCTTAAAATGATTGATACGTCGCTAAGACAAGGCATATAGACAAGGCAAGGTATATGCACTGAAAGATACGCAGGGTAATATCATCAGCAATTTCGATGACATAGGTAAAACAGCGGAAGAATTTTGTACTGACTTGTACAGTTCTCAGAGCAGCCAAGCTACTTCCATTAGAAGTAGTGATGAACAGGATACAGAGGCTCCTTCTATGACTTGCGATGAAGTTAAAAGTGCCTTGCAAGACATGACCAGGGGAAAAGCTGGTAGAGAAGATGGAATAACACTCGATTTAATCAATGATGGAGGAATTGTGGTGGAAAAGTTTGCGGCCCTTTATATGCAATGCCTCACGACTTAAGTGTAACAGACAGCTGGAGGAACGCCAACACTATACTAATCCATAAGAAGGGAGACGTTAAAGAAATAAATAATTATAGACCCATTGGTTTACTTCCAGTATTGCATAAAATATTCAACAATTAAATCTCCAATAGAATCAGAGCATGACTAGACTTCACTCAACCAAGAGAACAGGTTGGCTTCAGGAAGGGATATTCTAGGTTGTGTGAAGAAGAGACGCGCCTCCATCAAGCTGCATCCCCAGCGCTCGGCCCGCTCTGCTCGCGCTGTTGGTCGCTGGTATCTTTGGAGACGGTGCTCCATGCTGCCTCGCCGTTCTTGGAACTCGTAGCGTCCTTGAAAGACACCGCCAGTAAACCTCTTCTCAATTCGTGGAGGTTGCTGGAATCCCCCCGCCGCTTGCACCCAGGAGCTTCGAACCCGAACGCTTCCGCGAATCATGACCGACAACACAGACCCGCCGGCGCCTATACGCCCCAGTCTGTCATCTGCACCGGGGTTCCTCGGCAACGTGATCCGAAAGGCTTGTATCATTGCGCGCAAACAACACGGACAAAAGAGGGAACACGTATAACACACACGAAGCGCTGTGTGTGTGTTATACGTGTTCCCTCTTTAGTCCATGTTGTTTGCGCGCAATGATACATGGTCTTAATGGAAAACCAACAAGCCCAAGTGGAAACCCTACTGTGATCCGAAGGTTTTCAGCGGTACAGATGAAACGGACGTGGAGGACTGGTTTACGTCGTATGAACGGGTGAGCGCACATAACAAGTGGGACGACGTCGCGAAGTTGACCAACGTCATATTTTATCTTACTGGCGTTGCCCAACTCTGGTTCTATAACCACGAAGTCAACATCCCGACATGGTCTACTTTCAAGACGTATTTCACTCAAGTGTTTGGTCGACCTGCTGTACGCAAACTACGCGCTGAACAGCGCTTGCGAGCCTGTGCACGGGCACACTGGTGAAAATTTCACTAGCTACATTGAAGTCGTCGACCTTTGTAAACGTGTCAATGCCGTCATGCCCGAAGCTGATAAAGCTCAGCACATCCTCAAAGGCATCGATGACGGCGCATTCCAGATGCCTTTGGCCAGGAATCCGCGCACCGTTTCTGAAGTAGTCACGTTATGGCAGAACTATGAAGAGTTGAAGAAGCAACGCACCGTTACTCGGCAGCCTCTGTCGACCGCCGACTCGCTAGCGAGTCTGGTTGCCGTTTCCGACCACTCTTTACTCCTTCAGCAAATTCAAGACTTTGTGCATGAGGAGGTTGCCCGTCAACTTTCCTTGGTCCCCTTCACTCAGGAGCCGTCCTGTCGTCTGCATTCAACGCTCCGCACTGTCATTGTCGAAGAGATTGCTCAAGCTGTTCCCGTCGCTCACCAACAGCCACCTGTGGCCGCGCCTCTTCCCTACACGCAGACAATGCAGCCTGTCGCCGCGCCTCCTACGTATGCGCAGGCAGCGCAGCCTGTTGACGCGCCTCTTGCGTATGAGCAGACGGTGCAGCCTGTTTCCGTGCCTCCTACCTATGCGCAGGTAGTGCGTCAGGCTCCCCAGCCGCCTTTCGTGATCCTGAAACAGTCTGCACCACCCGCCGCTCCTACTGCTTCTTGGGCCGGGCCGAGAGTCAGCAATCCATGGCGGTGGCGCGGACCTGTCCTCCTGGTCCGCTGCATGCAACGCCGCGTTTACTACAATGCGTCGTCTTCTTACCTCTCCACCTATTCTTCGCCATTTTGACCCGACAGCTGCAACTGAGGCACATACAGACGCCAGCGGGGGCGGTCTTGTCGCCGTCCTCGCGCAACGCAAACCCGGCTATACTCCGAATACGTGGTCGCCTATGCGAGTCGTACGCTGACATAAGCAGAGGCCGATTACAGTGTAACTGAAAAAGAGTGATTGGCTCTTCTAGTATGGGCGCTTGGCAAGTTCCGCCCATACTTATAGGGCCGCCCATTTGATCTAGTAACAGATCACCACGCGCTTTGTTGACTCGCCACGTTGAAAGATCCATCTGGCCGCTTAGCACGCTGGGCACTCCGTATCCAGGAGTAGGATATTCACGTCGTCTACCGCTGCGGACGCAAGCACACTGACACAGACGCCCTGTCCCGTTCACCTCTACCTCCAGACTCGGCCTGCGGAACCAATTGCGCTCACCCCCTCTCGTCTCTTGACCTTGACTCATTTGGCACCGAACAACAGCGTGACCCGTGGATCAGTTCTATTCTCGCCTATCTTTCTCGATCATCGACCACCCCTGTATCCCGATCCCTCCGACGCCAAGCTGTTCATATTGCCATTCGCGATCAGCTGCTCCACCGACGCAACTACGCTCCCGAAGGCCGTAGATGACTACTAGTCATTCCCCGCAGCTTAAGATCCCAAATCTGTGCCTCTTTTCACGACGATCCGCAATGTGGCCACGCCGGAGTATTTAAGACTTACGAACGTATAAGCCATCGCTACTTACTGGCGGGGAATGTACACTTTTGTACGAATGTTTGTTCAGTGCTGCCCTGACTGTCAATGTCGCAAATTACCACCTTTACGTGAGTCTGGCGCCTTGCAGCCGCTTCCGTGCCCTGCCAAACCCTTCGATCGCGTAGGCATTGACCTCTACGGCCCGCTTCCCATAACACCGGATGGCAATCGGTGGATCATAGTTGCTGTGGACCATTTGACACGCTACTCCAAAACCGCTGCTCCACCTAATGCTACAGCGCGGGATATAGCCTCTTTCGTCCTGCTTTGCTTCATCCTTCGGCATGGCGCACCTCGAGAACTCCTCAGTGATAGAGGTCGCGCCTTCCTCTCCGAGTTCATAAAAAACTCTGCTTTCGGAGTGCCACATTATTCATCGAACGAGCACGGCTTACCATTCGCAAACTAATGGGCTCACGGAACGATTTCACCGCACTCTCGGTGATGTGCTCGCGATGTAAGTGGCATCTGATCATGGGAATTGGGACCGCGTACTTCCTTTTATAACGTTCGCATACAACACCACGATACAAGCTATTACAAGATTGTCACCTTTCTACCTCCTATATGGACGGGAGCCATTGCATACCATCGACACTCTCCTTCCATACCGTCCTGACGCTTCCGAGTGCCCACCTGCGTACGAAGCTGCCCGACAAGCTGAAGAGTGCCGCCAGCTCGCGCGCACCTTTACGTCACAAGAAAAACAGCGCCAGAAGGAATCCCGCGCCGACTCACTGCCCAGTCCCAAGTATGCCCCAGTGTCTCTTGTACAGCTGGCTGTTCCTTGCCAAACTCCAGGCCTTTCCTCAAAACTCTTTCCAAAGTACGAAGGGCCTTACCGCGTCTGGGAGCGACCGTCCGCGGTGAATTTTCTCATCGAGCCACTTTCCCCATCTGACGACATGCACCGGCGTGGACGTGACCTCGTCCACGTGGCGCGTCTCAAGCCCTACCATGACCCTCTGCCTCCAACCTCTTAGGCCGCTAGGATGGCTGTTTTTCTGCGGGGGCGATTGTGAAGAAGACGCACCTCCGTCCAGCGGCATCGCCAACGCTCGGCCCGCTCCGCTCGCGCTGTTGGTCGCTGGTGTCTTTGGAGATGGTGCTCCACGCTGCCCCGCCGTTCTTGGAACTCGTAGCGTCCTTGAAGGACACCGCCAATACACCTCTTCTCAGTTGGATCATATCCATGTCATCAGTCAGGTAATCAAGAAATCTGCGGAGATCAATCAGCCTCTCTTATCGCTTTTATAGATTATGGAACGGCATTTGATTCAGTAGAGATACCAGCAGTTATACGGGCATTGCGCAATGAAGGAGTACAGGAGACATACGTGAATATCATGGCAAATATCTACCAAGATTCCGCAGCTACCTTGGTTCTCCACAAGGAAAGTAGAAACTTACCTATCAAGAAAGGGGCCATGCAAGGAGACACAATCTCTACAATGCTATTCAATGCATGCTAAGTATTCAGGCTCTTAGATTGGGTAAGGTTAGAAGTGAGGATCAACGGAGAATATCTCACCAACCTTAGGTTTGCAGATGACATTGTCCGCTTTAGCAATAACGGGGACGAATTACAACAAATGATTGAGGACCTTAGCGGAGAAAGTGAAAAAGTGGGGTTGAAGATTAATATGCAGAAACAAAGATAATGTTCAATAGCCTGTCAAAAGAACAAGAAATCAGGATTGCCAGTCAGCCTCTAAAGTCTGTAAAGGAGTATGCTTGTCTGAGTCAGTTACTCACAGAAGACCCTGATCATGAGAAATAAATTACAGAAGAATAGAATGGGGCTGGAGTGCATGCACCAGGCATTGCCAAATCCTGACTGTGAGTTTACCACCGTCATTCAAAAGAAAAGTGTACATTCATTGCATCCTCCCGGTGCTAACGTATAAGGCAGAAATTTGGAGGTTAACAAAGAAGCTCGAGGAAATGTTAAGGACCGCACAAAGAGCGATGGAATGAAAAATGTTAGGCCCAATGTTAAGAGACAGGAAGAGCGTGGTGTGGATTAGAGGGCAAACTGTGATAGCCGATATTCTCATTCACATTAAGAGAAAATAAATTGAGCTGGGCAGGCTATGGTTGTGCGCAGGATGGATAACCGGTGGACCATTAGCTTTGCATAATGGGTACCAACAGAAGGGATGCGCTTTCGAGGATGGCAGAAAATTACGTGGGGTGAAGAAATTGGGAAATTTGCAGGTGCAAATTGGAATCCGGTAGCACAAGACACCGGTAATTGGAGATCGCAGGAAGAGGCCTTAGTCCTGCAGGGGACATAAAAAATAGGCTGCTGCTGCTGATGATGATGGCACTTGGTTGTAGCAATATTAGCTTCCGTGTTTGGCTGGTTGAGCTCTGCGCCACCAGATCGCTCCATCGTGCATACCACTGATGTTTACGCCTCCAACCATCCGTCAAAACACCCAGCTCGCCTGTGTTTACCGGATTACCGGCCACGCTTGGCGCTGCAACAGTACACTCACAATGCACGCTGCTTGGATATCTCTCGCTGGGAATCGAGGGTCAGTCGGCTAGTGTAGAGATTGGAGAGGCTTCGTGCGCTGGCTCCAAGACACCGGAAGCAGACAAGACGACGTCTTGTCATGGCGCAGAGCCAGTGCAGGCGGAACTTCGCCCCGATCACTCGGCGAACAAGTTGGGAAGAAACACCATAGCCAGGGAGGAGGGGAACTTGCAATCGTCCATGGCTCCCTCAATATCAGGCGCTTCACTTAAATTGTGTTCCAAATGTCTTTTTGTAGATACCTTACGCGTCTCCACAATTTGCCCATATATTTTTATGCACCCTTTAAGCACAAAAAGAAAGTTTTCATTCGCAATTTGCTTGTATGCGTTAAGCAAAATACAAAACAGAGTTATTTTCCTAACGTTCTTCTATTTTACTGACCTTATTTTGCGAATAAACATCCGCTTTTGAGTACAAGAATCCCATGCGAAATGACAAATATGATGGAGTGTGAATGGCTGATTCAATGATTGTCTTCAACAACATTTTTATACCATTATGTCAGAGCAACCCACGAAATTTGGTTCACGTCCTAGTACAAACTAATGCCTGATTTTTATGAAAGCTCGAATCTAAATGTATTATCAGTAATAAAATAAATATCTAGAATAGGCCCTATGTATCTGCGCTGTCTTTGACACCTCATATTAAGCCATAGCCATAGCTACAGCAAGTACATTCTTTGCTTCTTTCTAATAAAGCGTATAACACATAATAATTTGAATTATGTGGTTTAACAGCCCGAAATCGCACAGTGGCTTATGAGTGGCGCCGTACTGCTCTTCTCCGACCAGCTGAGGTTCTTTAATGTGCTAGCTTAGCATGGTATACTACCTTTATTGTATTTCTCTTGCATCGTAGTGCGACCGCCACCGTGGAGTATGGAACCCACGACCATGTTATCCGCAGCGAAAGCCACAAACCACCGTGGGTGGTTGGGATATTGTCCGAACCGCAGTGATTTTTTTGCTTTTTCAATTTTATGCACTTTGAAGATGAATTACTAGAAATCTAGGATGATATTGGGGGACATTTTATGTCAGAATTGCCTAAATACGTAAATACCTCCGAAATGCCTTTCTACACATGCAGAAAGCTCTAATGTGGCTGTATTACACTACTGGTTAGTCTCGCGCTTGCAGCCATTTCGCCTTCAATTCACCAAATTCTTTCAAAATGGAGATTTTGTTGTACATTGGGCTGCAGAAATCATTTCTCGTCGTTATGCCAACTAGAAACGGTTCTGAAGAAAAAAAAAACAACACAATTTATGAATGCCGCTAATACGCCTGATTTTCTTGTCTTTTCTTTTTTGGTTCCACATACCCTTTTTCACGGTTATGTGGCACAAATTGACTTAGACTTATGGCATTCAGAATATATCTGTTTCTATGCGAATATATTACTTTTCTTTATGCTTAGGTAGCCTTACTAAAATTGGCATTATTTGCAATAAAACATTTGCATGAAATAAAACGGAACTGACAAAAACGCAACCTGCCGTGGTTGCTTAGTGGCTATGGTGTTGGGCTGCTACGCACGAGGTCGCGGGATCGAACTCCGGCCACGGCGGCCGCATTTCGATGGGGGCGAAATGCGAAAACGCCTTTGTACTTAGATTTACGTGCACGTTAAGGAACCCCATGTGGTCCAAATTTCCGGAGTCCGCCACTATGGCGTGCCTCACAATCAGATCGTGGTTTTGGCACGTAAAAGCCCATAATATAATAAATAATAATTGACAAAAACGCAGAATTGTTGTTGGAGGTGCAATTGATATTCAGCTTTCCATCGCATGGACAATTGATTAAGACCACATTACCACTCGCATAGCCCTCTTTGGCTATATCTGGCTTTTGCACCACTAAACACCACAGATACCCACCGCGGTGGCTCAGTCAGCTACGGCGCAACTTTGCGCTGGTGAGCACGAAATCACGGGATCGAATCCCGGCCGCGGCCGCCGCATTTCGATGGAGGCGAAATTCAAAAACGCCCGTGTGCTTGCGTTGTAGTGCACGTTAAATAATCTCAGGTGGTCGAAATTAATCCGGAGCCCTCCAGTACGGCATGCTTCATAATCAGAACTGGTTTTGGCACGTAAAACTCCAGAAAGAAGAAAGAAGAAGTAAACGCTACCGATTCAATCAATACCCAGTGGTAGGTTGAACTGGTGTGTGGTCCCAAGTAAATCTCATGTTTAAGCTAAGGTAGCCTCCTAAATCGCCGAGCAAGTGAGGTCCGCTTTTTTGTATCGCCAAGTATAGATCGCAACATTTTCATTTGCGATAGAGAAATATACTTAGTGATTGGTTTTATTGCTGGGGTGTATTGCCTGAAACGTTTTCTTGCGTCATAGTCTACAAAAGAATAATATCAAAAGGTCCGAAACGATGACAAGATGTGCCATGAATACTCAGAGGCAACCGCCGTGATTCGAGAGTATACCTCTAGGTACGGCACTTATTGAATTTTGTAACGTTCGTTGTGCACAGCGTGAATTCGAAAAAAAAATTATATGATCTTTGAACCAGAAGCCACGATAGCTAATATAGTTTTCTAATACTTCTCTTTTGCTTTTGAAGGGAGGTCTACGAGGCGTTGTGTGGACAGACTGCGCTCAGCTAATATTCATGCTGTTTGCTCCGGCTACTGTTATCGCCAAAGTGATCATCGACATGAACGCTTCCTACGGCACATTTCAACCTGTCACTGATTTTGACGTTCGTGCATTCATTGCCAAGTAAGGAACTTGCTTCGCCGCCCTTTTCTTGTGTACTTTTTTCGAACACTTTTTTAAACTGCAGGACGCCAGTAAGCAATACGGCCAGTTCAGTTGGATAGCCTAAAAAGACGCCCATTACTTGTACTCTCAACGTAGGTAAATAAAGTATACACCAATAACTTTTATATTATTGCGTTTGGAGCACAAGTTACAAATGTGGAATTTAAATGAAGCTGTAGTGCAACCACGTCAGCTTAGCGAAAGTGCTATGACTAATGTCACATTTTAGGTGTCCGTTCTCAAAGTCTCCTATATATTGCATTGGTATTAATGTTCCAATGATCGCGCGCTGCATGGCGCAAGATTTCTTCGAGTATCAACTAGAACACCAATGCATATCGCAAGACACTTTCAGGATAAATGTCTCGAAAGTTGTGATAAGTACGTACATATTTACAAAAATGGCAAGCAATAAATCTTGATAGAAAGATTGCACAATAATATATAGGGCAGAGCATCGCTGCCGTAGCTGCCTGAGGACAAAACCATATCGGAGCAAATATTTGCAAAAGGATGAGCGTGTGCCTGTTCTGCTACAGCAAATATCCGGAGACAATTGAGCGCGTTGTAATACGAGTATAATGCGAAGATATTCACCCATCCAGCACTGTAGAGCAGGCTGATCCTCAAAAAGTGCTAGGTTTAAGAGATCGTGCCTTCCGGCCTTGTATCCCACAGCTCGTCATCCAAGGTTGAGGTACTATTTGTAGATTCGTAAATCCAACAGCTGCAGTCCACTGTGGCGATCTGGGTCTTTGAGCACCAGGACAAGATACACGTTGGGATTTCGGAGAACAGAGACGCAGCCTCGAAGTCCGAGAAGACGCCAAGAACTTTGCACATTATTTAGAATAATTAACAAAAATATCCAAAAATTATGTTAAATTTTGATAGCAAATATCATTCAGAGCCCACTACACCAACTAGGTATGTTGGTGGTTTCGCTCTCTAGTCATATGGTGGACTGATGCGGCCTTAAATGCAATTGACGACAGGCTCACCGGTCCATCATTGTGCATAACAAGGAGGGGCGGGTGATGACGTCATCTGCGTCGCATTCCTTCCTTTCAGAAATGCAGACCTTGAAGAAGCCAGAAACATCATAGACGCTTGCTTGTAGACATCATGAAGCATCACAGGTGATTGGTGCACAACCGTACACACCATGGCCTCAAAGAGAAGTTTTTTTAGTAATTGGCTTGCATCACTGAATATTTCTATGATTATACAGAACATATTCTCAAGAAATGAGGCAATGTGAAGTGAAGTGACACGTATTCAAGTGCTCTTTGTTTGAATTGCTCTATTGCACAGGCTGGAATCAAGAAGCGCATCATCCAAGGGGAGCTTATGTCTCCACAAACAACTCTTTCATAGTCACCTTAACCGTCACTACGTAAGGTAGTCTATCCTAAGTCAACATCTACAGTAATCGTAAATCTTGCAATAGTTTTAGCTCTACCGGAATGAACGTTTCCGTAATGATGTCACCATGACATCATTACGGAAACCATTATTACCATGACATCATTTACTTTTGCTGTGCCGAAATTCAGTTGCGTCTGCCACTCGAGGAAAATGCTTTGAAGAGGTTGTGTAGAAGTCTCCAGGTCATACAATTTCCAAGGTGCATTCCACCTTGAAAATATTGAAACAGTCTTTAACAACCGAGTGGGTTTTTCAACATTATCCACAAGAATTACCCAACCGTATAGAAAAAGAAGTGGCCGTTAAGTATCTCATCAGCAGAGATATACCCACTTTTAGCCAAAAGATCATGTAGCTGCGTTAGTTCGTGCAGAAAGTATCGTTGCAAGGCACCAATGGATGCTCGTGTCATGCTTGCGCATTCATATTTGCACGAGGGTTCCTCATACCGAAAAAGTCAGAAGAAAAACGAAAGGACAGGCATGCCTGAAAATATATCTTCTGAATATCATCCCTGACCCGAAATCCATGCTTAGTAATGCTGTAGGAACTGGAGGTATATCAACTTTAATTTAATGTCTGTAGTCTAAGACGTCGGACTATCGGACGTTTATGAAGACGAGTGCAATGTGACTCAGAAGCTTCATGACGCTTTGTGTCGGCTCTTAGAGGCATGTCATGGTCTCTTTTTTCGAACTCTGGATAACATTACTTCAGTGAATTTGTTTGCCTAGCAGACTTCTTTTGTAACATCCTGGGGTATTTGATTTGAACTCTTGATTATGATTGTTGAGTAAGGCTATAAGCTGGGCTAGTTAGTCCCCATATAAGGGCAACGCTTCATTGAAAATAACTCATTTGGTAGTTTGCGCTTTCTCGTCTAGTGTGGTGTGTCTGTTCTTGTCATTTACATTGTTTAGTGTACTAAGCCCAGTGTAAAATGGTTGTTTGCAGATGTACAGATCACAGCTGTTGGAACACATAACCGCTTCGTACTTTTGTGTATGAGGATCCCAACACCTGGACGTTCAGCCTTGCACCACCACTTGCGTTCCACAGTAGTTTCTGTACTAGTCCTTTTTTGAAGGTCTCGTTGTTCCTTCGTCCAGTTCCAGATGTTCGAATTGTTCAAAAGGACACAATATTTTTTTTCACATTTCTTAGTCCATTCAACGTTTGTGAGAGCCTTTCGCTACTTTCAGCAAGAGAAAAGAAATGTGAAGTGACGTGTATTCAAGTGCTCTTTGTTCGATATTGCCCTATTGCAAAAGCTGGATTCAAGAAGGCTGTAATCACAAAAGAAACAAAACAAAACGCCGTGTTTTCCTACGACGAGCTATACTTCGATCCCCTCGAGCTGCATTGCATTCAAGTGAGATGGCTCTGAAGTGTTATCAAAATGTCTGGTATACTTATAAGAAACATTGGAAGTTTCCATTATAAACGATGGCGTCGGGAATCTTTCAAGGGTTTCTGATGTAAGCTCTGTTTTATTCCGTTATCGAATAACTTTGAAACAATTGTCATGTTCATGCGCAGATGTAGCGGGATTCTGCGGCACTGCTACTGATGGGGGCCCGCTTGTTTTAAAATCTGTACAGAGGTATCCGTATATGGTTATCTGCTGCATTTAGAGCCGTCATCTCGAAAAGAGGCCTTATAGAGATTTCGAGGTCTTGGGTGCCCCTTGTCCAAACACAGGTAACCTTTTCTGTGAACAGGGCGGTCACCAGTGCCCACCCACTGGTAAAATACATCATAGGAGGCTCTGCGATAGGGCTAGTTAATACGGGTCTCTTACTTTGGACACACGCGCGAGGGACAAAAATAATCGAACAAATACACAGGACAAGCGCTACATAAAATAAAGTTTATTGCAAGGCGTACGCCTATTATGTGGGGTTTAACCCCTAAAAACAAGGACAGAACATAGAATAAAAGTTAGATACAATATCACGAAAAATTATGACCACACGCGTGCGTGCGAATCGTAAATGTCATGTCTCATCATGCGCAGACACTAGGAACCATAGCTCCTTACTTGTGAACGAAATGGTTGACAGCTGGCATTTGTCCTTTTTATATTTTCTTTTCTGCACTCTGGCTTTCTTCGCTCTAAAATAATTGTAAAAAATGTGGGCGTGCTAATTGTTGACACCATAAATTTTTTTTCAAGCTTCGCACTGGATTTTTCGCACGATGAGACCGTCTGGGCAGCATTTTTTGGGTCCGCAGCTGCAGCTCTCTACAGAGTAGGCCTCGATCAGGCAGTTGTGCAAAGGTGCATGGCGTCCCGCACCCTGGCAGAAGCTAAGAGGTAAGATTAAACGAAACTGAATTCCTTCCTATTTCAAGATTATCACAAATGCTAGCGCTTCATTTCCCTAGTGCAGATTAACTCAAATGCTTTCAATGTTCGAGAACCAGGACAATGTGGAATACACGAGGAGTTGGGAGTTGTTTGCCGCCATTATCTTTCTTCGAGGAACTTTCATCCCCATTGGCGCTGCCGACAATTGTCCTGATTGTTACGTTTTCGTTTTCCTAATTCTCATTACACTGTTTCCATTCCCTTGTTTGGTGTGGGTATCTTACAGACAGCAAAAAAAGTTGATTGTGCTTTTTAATGAAGATGGTAGGAGTGAGATTATCAAGCTATGCGCAACTGATTATAACAATGCGCAAGAACTCATTCAAATGAACTGTTTTCACAGCCATATTACTTCATTTTGAATGATTATCGTATAGGGTTTCACTGATGGTGTTTCATGGTGTTTCTCGTGCATTCAGGTGTCAGTTTATTTTATTTTGAAGCTGTGGCTTCCTCAAAATGTTCTAAAATTCATTGTGCGCGATAGCTGTGGTCTATCGCACGTAGCATGCCTGCTGCTGCAATGATTTGTTGCATCGCGATGCAGCATTATGTAATATTCGTCAATTTATGTGAACTTTTCCTGCATTACTGACCATCATCCTGCTGTTTTGCCAACTGTAACGGAGTCGGGACCTCGTCAAGCTATTCAAGCTTTTAGTCCCGTACTCCTCATATCCAAGGGAAATAAAAGTTGATTGATTGATTGATTGATTGATTGATCATACGCTTTACGATGTGCCGTTGCGGTGATGGCATGGAGTGGGCGCGTTCACCCCATCGCTCTTGGACGTTTCTCTCCTCTTAGGCAGATGTTTTCAGAGCAGCATTGATCATAGTTCGGCACCAACATTGTGTTAGCCGGAAACTTAAACATAAGCAGCGTTCAGAATTCTTTGAAAAACCTGCGAGCTTCCAAATTTCAACCCGTCGTCGATACGCCTGTTTCACAATGTCGTGTCTTGAAAAATGCAGCTCTTCATACTGTGTCATGTAAGTATATTATTTGGTAGGGCATATTTTCAAATAATAATGTGATGATTGTGCAAATACAGATGGTGAGCTCACAGTCTCTGCACGAACAGTCAAAATATGGTATGCTAGCAGTCTGATAAATGTCAGCACAATTGTATTTATTAGCCCCATATAGAAAAGCGACTGCAGTAGCCAGAGATTTAATCTTCAGCTCTGTGCTGATTCGCAAAGCACAACTCTGACATAAGCACCTTGTGGCATATCGCACAATATTTGCACATATTAGCTTGACAATGGGAAATGTGGCTGTGCTGCGGAATGCACGACCCTCGCAGTGCAAATGTGCCTCTCAATCTCACCTTGCCTACGCATGCTGTTTTCAAGCGTGAGGTATTACGTTTGTTGACATTTTTTATCATTATTTTTATGCAAGCATTTCTCCTCAAATAAAACAAACTTTTCCTGCGTGATAGTTCCACAAACACCTCAAGTTTGCATCTCCTTTCACAGTCGAACACTGTATACGCCGCTATATGTGAACTTCATTCGGAGCCTTTTGATGCATCTAGAATTAAGGCATAGCAGTGACGATTAATTGACATAATAAATAAATGCGAAATGATTAATAATCTACTTCTGGTTCATTACAGGACGGTTCAAATAGGAACATTTCTGCTTGTCACAGTCTACGGAGTACAGCTTTCCATGTCTCTAGCATTAATTTTTTGGTTTAGAGGATGTGATCCACAGCTCCGTGGTGCTATCTCGAGTCATGATCAGGTGAGCAGAATATATTTGCATTGCGCGAGCAAATTGCTATCTGAAATAAGGAAAACACGGCGTTTAGTTTTGTTTCTTTTGTGAACAAAAGCAAATCGTAGCAATGCTGTGCCATCATTTCTTCACAACAGATCCTGCCGTTCTATGTGAAAACACACCTGGTGAAATTCAGCGGGTTCAGCGGAATCTTTCTTGCTTCTATTGTTAGCGCTGCATCAAGGCAAGTTCCTACGAATACAAAGGACAATTTTTTTAGCTAACGTAAAAGAAAAGCAGATGCAACCGTGCAATTCCTGGCAGGTCTAATGCTACTGTTTGACATGGTGGTGTACTTTTGTGCTTTCTATTCGCATGTGCTCAGTGCTACTCCGTCTTTAAGTTGACGCAGAACGTGGGATGCTCAACTGAGAAAAAGGCACCAGCGACTTACGCACATGCTCAAAATGCTACAGTAAAAATATTGCACAAACATACCTTATTATAATGAAATTAGAGCGGGTTGAACACGTGGTCATGCTATGCAGTGTGATCATTTTTAAGCTTTACGGATTTTTAAAAAAATCGCCTGTGGCAGGTAGCATAATTCTTGTCGTTGAGCTGGGTCATTCAAAGAGGCGTACATTAACAGCACGCAAAATCAAAACACATATTCAACTAATTAAGAGAAATTGACTAATGAGCTTCTTAGTTAAGTTAAATACCTTACGGCACATTTTGCAATTTATGAATTGTAGCCAGTGAGCTTGCAAGACACATCTACTTGAAATGAATCACCAGGATGACACCAGTTTCGAGATATTATTTCCCGAAGTGTGGAACGACATACCTGGGCGTTACAGTTACTTTTGTGCTAGAATGTATGAAGGTGCGTTGTGGTAAAAAAGTAAGTGGAACAACAGGGAATTTTCACGGCGAGTTTGATGGCGCACATCTCGAAACTGGTGTCATTCTAGAAATTCATTTAAAGTGGATAAGACTGAGAAGCTCACCGGATACAATTCGTAAATTTCAATACGTGCCGTAAAGTAATTATTTAGGAAGTTAATTAAGTAAATTTAGGTAATTAATTGAGCATGTCTTTCGATTTAACGTGCTACTAATGTCCGCCGCTTCGAAAAACCCCGCTCAACGATAACAATTACGCTACCTGCCAAAGGCGATTTCTAAAAAATCCGTAAACTTAAACATGATCACCCTGTATATTGCGCGAAGGTTACTTATAAGAAAAGCAACAATGCATTAAACATATCACAATCATATAGCCTTGAAAAATGTGTCTTCTGATATCGCGATTCAGTTCAGTAAAGCGAATGTACTCCTTTGAATAAATGTACTGATCGACTACGGTGCTTGAAAAGAAGGAATGACCGATTAGTCCTTCCAAAAGGGTGGAAAAAGAATGCAACGAGTGCTTAAGGCGCAGTGGAAATCTCTAGGTAAACGTAGAGCCTGGAGGTTGTTCAAATATTCAAAATTATGGACAAAATAAACGAATAGCCTTTCGATAGGATTCATATTCTATTCGATTGTTCACTATTCTAAATTGTCAATTTTTCCTTTTTTCGAATACGTGATATATCACTGCTCAATGAAAGTACGACGTACCAAGCGCATAATGCTCCGTAATATCCTTCTACAAAATACCTGCGGTTGTTGTGCCTAGGCGGTTTCTGAGCGTAACACCGAGCAGATTCTTTTCTATTATTTCCAGTCATTCAATATGGGAAAGCCTCGCTTTCAGGCAGCCGCCCAACTATTTCTGTCTGTATTGAGCAAAGCGCAATATTACATTCATTATGTTGGATAGCTTGGTTTTGGATCCCTTTAGAAAATAGCGCGTTGGTGTAGTTTAACACTTAACCTCCTTTGACGATCACACATTATATGCATCTAGAGACATTCGCGTTTTTTTTAGTTCCTTACAGTCCTTCTCGCAGTACAAAGGATAACTGAAAGATGTTTGTTATTCCCATTCTGCGAATTTGACCGGGATTTCAGTTCTGACCACCGAGCATTACATGCATGTATCAGATAACATAAATAAGTATCTTTCTACGAATGAGACTCAGCCAACCTTTTCAATTTATCGTGCTTTGAGGTGGGAAAATATTCCAGCGTCTACTCGATGTTTCGAATGTCACTTTCTTCGCATAATTGTATTCAATACGATTTGAAAGTTACTAGATTCAAACACCCGTATTGAATATCTCCCGTGTAAGAACTAAACAAGTAACTTTTTTCTCGACCATAATGTTAATCTGGGATTTTAAATTCTGTGAGCAATAATGCTAACAGCCGTGGGCCAACAATATGGCGCGTGAAATTCATACAGAGTGGTTACAATAAAAAGAAGGTGCGAAAGGACGCACCCGTCTGTCCCCAGTTGTAACAGAAATACCTTTAGAAGTATAATTTGTTAGAGCCAGCTTCTGACCAAACAGTTACAGATAAACCCAGAAAGCGAAGTAAGATTACAGGCCAATGAGTTGAGATTCGCATATTAGCGTTTCGCTAACAATACTGGTAGCTTTCGTCGAAGGAAGAGGATACAGCACACGGTACTCAATGTTTCTTGCGTAGGAAATTTCACCTTTGATATTCTTGTACAGCAGCTTCGTAATCGAACGAGGTATAAGCTATGCATTACAACAAGGAAAATATTGTTATGACAAAACACTCAGAATATCGCGTATGCAACTATTGTTGGGGCGGCCAGACATTACTAGAGACTGCAATAATAGGATAACATCAATGCATCGAATATTGAAATAGCTTTGAAAAAAGATGAAAATTCGGTTCTGTCTGCCACGCCAATAGCAGAAAGCCTGAAGTTTGTTTGAAGTACTAACGTTACGAAATGCTTTCTCATGAGAATGACCAAAGAAACAGGGCTCACAGAGAGCTTTTGCTCACGCAACGCAGTTCTGGAGAAAAGAGACATAATCATTGAACTAGAACATGTGTACGGTTAGCGTTGGGGAACTGTTGTTATTTTTGTACTGATTTTAAATTTTGTTATTGTTTTTTCTAGCACCACATCGTCCATTGTCAACTCCCAGGCTGCTGTCCTCTATGTGGACATCCTCTCTCGGCACTTTAAGAACCTAGAATCCAATGTCCGTTGGATAACTTGCAGCTTAGGTCTGTGTGTAAACGATTAACTTCTTTCTTCTTTCGCATATTTCTGGTGGTGAACTACCTATTCACAACAAGTGAAAGCAGTACTTGCACTTTAGCACATGAGAGGAATGATATTATCAACAGTAGCCTCAGTTTCCTAATCAATAAAGTAATGAAGAAAATATTACTTTCATGACGGCGAATGTATTACGTAATTCAATTATTGCCCAAAACGCCTTACAGTTCTTTCTCTCTGCAGCATTTCTTCTCGGAGCTCTCATGACGTTCTATAGTTGTGTCATTGTCCACGTGGGATCTGTAACGAGGGTAAGCACTTCCATTCGCCATTTTAGTTGAACATCAACATCGCCATTTTACTGAGCGCTTGACGGCGAAATATATTCCTTCGATAGGATCAAACTTTTCGACGACTACTTTTCAGTGAGCGCCCCACCGGAAACTGGCAGTTATTTCAGATGCCGGGCAATACATCCAGGTCAGGGTATTTTGGAACCAGGTCAGGGCAATGACCAAAGCCATCGCAGTAGCACAGTACCTATGGCGTTATGCTTCTAAAAAAATGTCACGGTTATATTTTTTGCCATGGTGGCCACATTTTGATGTGAACAAAATGCAAAAAAAAGGTTATGGAGATTCAAGACACATTATGGAATTTATGTAAAGCAAAACTTTTGTGAATCTGTTCATCAATTGCTATAAATTTGCCCATTTTATTCCTGCCTCTTTGGCGTAATGAAGACTGCCGTGCGCGCATTTGATCTCACACTGCCGTTCTACGGATTGTGACAACTCCTGCATTGGCTTGAATTTATCCAGTCTTTATTATTTATTTTTAGTGTATCAGCTGCTTTTAGGCTGATTCCCCAGTCGTGGATGTGTGCCACAGAATGAACACAACAATTATCATTAGGACGTGGTGGTCATATCTGAAACAGCTAGACGGCGTTGGCGCGATATGTACCGCCCGCTTCTTGGCCAATTGCCCGTTGTGGGCGTGAGCCATACTACGGAATATAAGATAATCCACACGCGGCGATGAACCGATGCAGCTAGGTGGCGTTATCGCGATGAAAACATATATGTGGTTGTGGTTATTGGTTGGGGCATCGGGAGCGTTGGTCGTTGTTCAAATCCCCCCATTGCACGCGCTCGTTTACTTTGTGTGTGTGTGTGTGTGTGTGTGTGTGTGTGTGTGTGTGTGTGTGTGTGTGTGTGTGTGTGTGTGTGTGTGTGTGTGTGTGTGTGTGTGTGTGTGTGTGTGTGTGTGTGTGTGTGTGTGTGTGTGTGTGTGAGAGAGAATCAATCTACTCGGCGAGAACCCGACAAGGGACTGAACGATCAGGTGACCCCATGAGATGACCAGCGGAGCTGTATGTGGGGTCTATGTGAGGTCTATATACGACAGATGACACGACAGATAAACTTATGCAACACCTGGCGCGCTTTTGCAGCCGAGCAGGTGTTTCCTTTAACCCACTCTCCTACATCGAACTGCAGCTCGTCACGTGGCGTCGCAGCGAATGGCACTGCAAGTTTAGGTGCCTTTTCGCTGCTACATACGACAGACGCCGGCTTTTTCACAGCGGAGCTGTTTAGGCTTTTTGTTTCCCCTTGTACCGTTCGCAAAAACTCGCGTAGCAAAGATGTCACTGCATGTTGCCTAGCAACGATCCTGTCACAGCAGCGCCTCGCTTATCCTATAACTCCGGCAACGCTCCTCCGCCACCGCGCCTGCGGTAGCCAGCCGCCGTGTATTGAAGTCCAGTTTGGTTCCGCAGACTGCGCTTTGTGCCATTTCTTTTGTGATTCTGTTTTGCTGTGAAAAGCGAGTGGCGAGAATGACGGCCTTGCGATACTTATCACGACGATAGCTTCGAAAGCTATGCAAGGTTTGGGTTTCTTCGACGTGCAAGTGAACTTCTTTACGGGACTGTGTACAAGCCTCCGCCGTTGACTCCAGTCAGGCATGTGATTGACAGGCAGTATCTA
This sequence comes from Dermacentor silvarum, assembly GCF_013339745.2. Lineage (NCBI taxonomy): Eukaryota > Metazoa > Arthropoda > Arachnida > Ixodida > Ixodidae > Dermacentor > Dermacentor silvarum. The sequence continues at coordinate 91,319,780 of NC_051158.1, forward strand.
CTGGAACACTACAACGAAGCGGAATTTCTAGCCTGGTATCGTTTTTCCAAGCGAGCTGTTACAGCCATACTGGCAGGGCTGCAACTGCATTGTAACACTGCCAACAAAGAAATGCCGCTACCTGCTCTGTTGAAGGTCCTCATCGCACTGCGTTTTTACCGAACGGGTGCCATGCAAGCTGTTGTGGCGACCTTGTGTGTGTACAGTGTATCCCAACCCTCTATATGCCGATGCATTTGAGATAAGACACAGCTGATATGCCTACGTCTGTATCCCAAGTACGTTCGGCTGCCAAACGCCAGTGAAGCGAGGTCAGTCATGACTAGGTTCTATGCCATTGGAGGATTCCCCGCGGTTACTGGATGCATGATAGTACTCATATACGCATGAAAAGCCCCGGTGTAGACGACGCAGAAGAGACGGAGGGAGGAAGAACAAACCGCACGCCTCGAGAAGCGTCGTAAGTACGAAGCGGCCAGTCGAGTGGATTCAGATGAGGATAGCACCCGAAACGTGTTCAAGTCACTGCACGACAGCCCCTTATCCTCCCTCCTCACCGACCATCGGGCCGTCTTTCTGGCAGCTGAGAAACAACAAGATGAAGACTTTCACAATAAATACGTTACACTTTAAAAATGTCCAGTCTTTAATGTAACCATAACTTAACGAGAGGTAACAACCAAACCTAAACATTCAGACGTACGAAGCTAAACGATAAAGATGTAACCGTAGAGTGAACCAAGCTAAACAATTAGATTAACCGTACCTCTCGCTACGCACACCCAGGCATAACTGTGTTAAGCCACAGCCAATTTTCTTCCTCCGTGAAATAAGTTTTGCCCGGCATGGCAAATACACACACATGCACGAAACAAAACGCCGGCCAAAAAAAAGTAAAACAAAGCGACGTCTGACCATCCGAACTGTCAGATGCTGCCAAAGTTGTTAGACTGAGCTTGCTTTCCTGCCATGTGCATCATTTTTCAGCTCTTTTTACGTCATTAACGAAAGAAATGGAATTTATGCCCGTGGTATAGAAGTAGAAATGCAGTTCTAACAGAGCCGGAAGTTTATTTTGGCAATTCATTACAAATATTTTGCATTTTTCGTAAGTAATCTCGAAACCAGAAGCCTGTAACGTTCCACTTCCTTTGGTGAGGCGCTCCTTCCGCAAGGAAGGTGAAAGAAAGCTTTTAGAATTCGCGATGGCCTTCTGAGGGCGCCTAATGTTTAGGTAGCATGAAGGACTCCTTGCGTAAGGTAGGGAAACGGTCTAAGGTTAGGAGCATTTGTGAATCTGGGCCTTAGACATATTTCCTAGGCATTTTTCACAGAATAACGTGAGCTCTTCCTTTGCATCAGAATATCCATGCAGTGGAGTTTTAAACTGTTCATAGAAGTAAATATTGCATCAAATGCGCCCAACACCAACGCAGTCGGGGGGACATGGTAATGAGAGCGCGCGCAGGCATAGTCAAACGTCTCACGGTTTCAAGGGACGGCATTATCTATTCATAATACTATGGAATGCTGTAAGCACCACGATACAGGAAGCGCCCCTCCCGTCCCCCTCCGCCCGCTACTATACGCCAAACAAAAACACCTGGGATCCTCTTCGCTAGCCCATCGAAATAAAGCGCAAACAAAAAATGTTTTCTATCGGCGTAAGCTATCGCTTGAGACGTTTCACGGGTTTGTGTTGAGTGGCAAGTCCCCTTATCGAAATGTGGGCTTGAGCGGCATCTCTTTGTTCTTCCGCTGTTAATCCCTCCAAGAGGGGAGCAACTGTGTTCCGTTGTTTCGTTATTATCTACGCGTACCTCACTCTCCCTAAGCCTCAATGGGGGAGGAGGAGTAGACTAAGCTGGTGCGCAGCCTATGCGAAAGCCAACTTGTTCAAAAAATGTCGCAGTTTCACTCAAAAGGCGAAGTATCAATTGTGATAGCAAATTAGTAGAGAGCTATATGGAGTAAGCATAGTACTTTTGTCAGCTACATAAACTTGGACATGCAGCAGCACCAGCAACGCGCAGCACTGTTGTCGACACCGTCGGCGTTTTGCCCGCGTTCACGCCGAACGCCGCCACTGTTGCCGGTGCCTCTGGGGGCGGCTCGGAGGTTTTCGACCGGATCACAACGGGGCACTCGTCGAGCAGCATCGGAAGCCTTTACTACCTTCTCGCCTTGCAACGTTTTTATATAAACACGTATTTGGTGCCGCAGCTAAACGTCGCCTCCCTTCCCTCCCTCCCGTCTCCCCACGGCGACAGCGACGACGACGCCGACGGCAGAAATCCGCTTGGAGTGTCCATATAATTGCTATCGCCATAAAAGGGGGGAGAAGAAGAAGAAAAGGAAACGAAGTTGGGGGGGGGGAGGGGGGGCTGGTGTTTAGTTGTTACAGAGAGGCAACAGATAGGACTAATGCTGCTGCTTGAGAAACAGGACTAACAAAAAGGGAAACAGACCGAACGTGCAAGCAGCGCTGACAACACGGCGGACCCATCATCCTGCCAAACAGGAACATGAGCTGCTCTTCTCTGGTAAGGTTGATAACAACCGATAAGAGTTGACAAGGGTAGGATTATGTCCGATAAGGTTGATAAGGACAGATAAGGGTTGATAAGGATCGTATCGATTGCGATAAAGTTGATAACGACGGATAAGGGTTCATGAACGCGGCATCGAGGGGGATAAAGTTGGTAACAACCGATAAGGGTTGATAAGGGTCGGGTATAGTATGATAAGATTGATAACGACCGATAAGGGTTGAGAGTGGTTTATACTGGTTGGATTAAATGTGAAAACGTTGATGCTGACACCAGGCTACGTGGGTATGAGCAACTGTCACAATGCTTTCACATACTTAGGCAACTCCTGTGAAGCTTCCGCATAAATTATTTTTTTAAATTTCACTTCCGCTTGCTCGGCACGCCGCCGTATTCGCCTCCTCCTCACCCATAGAGGTAGGCTGAGCTACGCGTTAAAAGACACGCTGCAAGAAAAGGCAGTTGTAGCCGTCACGAGGACAAGTCCCTTTGTCGAAACATTGGCTTCAGCGGCATCTCTTTGTTCTTCCGCTGTTAAACCCTTCAAGCAGCCATGTTTGTGGGGACCGCTCTTTTTTATTGCGATAGCAATTATATGGACACTCAAAAGCAGATTTCTGCCGTCGGCGTCGCCGTCGCCGTTGCCGTCGCCGTCGCCGTGAGGTTCCGTATGACGTCAATCGAGATGAAATCGTCGCCGCGCGCCGCCGAACGCTGTATGTGCGAGTGAAAGGGCGCGAGGGACGCGCTCTTTCACGGCGAGTGAACGCACGGCGGAGAACAAACGCGCGTTCTGCGCCGTGCTTCCTTAAGGGCTGCAGAAGTAGGCGTCTCTTTCCTCCTTTACAATCATCATATATGTAGAGCAAACGCGCCTTCTTTCGACGCGCGAGAGGCCGTGGGGGAGGGGGGGAGGGGAAGGGAAGGGAGACGACGTTTAGCTGCGGCACCAAATGCCTATTTATATCAGAGGCTCCGGCAACAGTCACCAACGCCGCAGGCATTTTGAGCGAACGCGGGAAAAACGCCGACGGCGTCGACAACAGTTCTGCGCGTTGCCGGTGCTGCTGCATGTCCAAATTTATACAGCTGATAAAGTTAATATCATTACTCCGTATAGCTCTCTACAAATTTGCTATCGCAATTGATGCTTCGCCTTTCAGGTGAAACTGCGACAACTTTTTTATTTTGGCCTCATCTAGTACATTCCAAATAAACGTGGTCGCAGTTTCACCTGAAAGGCGAAGCATCAATTGCGATAGCAAACTTGTAGAGAGCTATACGGAGTAATGATATTAGCTTTATCAGCTGTATAAACCTGGACATGCGGCAGCATCGGCATCACGCAGAACTGTTGTCGACGCCATCGGCGTTTTGCCCGCGTTCGCTCAAAATGCGTGCGGCGTTGGTGACTGTTGCCGGAGCCTGTGATATAAATAGGCACTTGGTGCCGCAGCTAAACGTCGCCTCCCTTCCCTCCCCCTCCCCCACGGCTTCTCGCGCGTCGGAAGAAGGTGCGTTTGCTCTACATATATGGTGATTGTAAAGGAGAAAAGAGACGCCAACTTCTGCAGCTCTTAAGCGAGCACGGCGCAGAACGCGCGTTTGTTCTCCGCCGTGCGTTCACTCCCCGTGAAAGACGCGCCCCTCGCGCCCTTTCACTCGCACATACAGCGTTCGGCGCGCGGCGACGATTTCTTCTCCAAATGACGTCATACGGAACCTCACGGTGACGGCGACGGCGACGGCTACGGCGACGGCGACGGCAGAAATCTGCTTTTGAGTGTCCATATAATTGCTATCGCAATAAAATGCAATTGCGGAGGATCGCGCACCACTATGTGCACGTCGCATCGGAAAGCTAATCAGCTAGTTGCCTCAATACAGTGTACTTCTACTTTCAAGAGGATAGAAATTTCCACTGTCCTCCCTCGAAAACGCTGTCACGTGAATTAAATGTCGGTTCATTCTTTTTTTTTTCACATTACTGCAGCTCCTCATAATGGCATACGGAGCCGCCACCGGTCCCTTCGTGGGTCTTTTTATTCTGGCCATTGTTTTCCCTTTCGTGCATTCAAAAGTAAGTAATATAAACAAACTGTATCGTGCTTATTAACTTCCATGTCGCAAGAAGTAACGAATGCTACGGGATTCGCCATTGAGACGCGGATGTAACGTACTCCTTCCAGAAGCGCTTGTACATAAAGTGAACGAAATTATCAACCGGTCAACGGTCGAGATGATCAAGAGATGTTTAGAGTATTGGTGAAAAAAAAAACAGGGAAGGTATTGATACGACCTAACCATTTACAAGCACAGGTAGCGGTGGAAGGTAGATAGAGAAGTTTTGAGGAAGAAAGAAAAGAATAACGAGATATATACAAAAATGCTGTAAGTAAAAGCATGTATGTGATACCTGATTAGGACAAGCAGGCTTGTCCACAAAAGACCGCCCTGTTTCAAAAGTGGTACCAATAAATTTTCATTAACTGCATGAGCCCGAAAAATGAGTCCTTCTGCACTACACGCATGACGCATAACTCCTGTTGACAATGGAAATTTGTTGTGTGCTGTATTTATTCTATGCTGAAGACATTACCGTCGACAGTCAGTTTGAGATGGGTTCTGCCGCAAGTCTTTCCGACCACACTGCTCTGTTATGGTACTGAAGACTCTTCGTTACAGGCGTGCTTACTCTAACTGCGTCACCCTATGCGGAGTCTTTGCTATACGTAAGCGAGACATCGACAAATCCGACATTGCCGTTCGAGGGGCTCTACCATGCATGACCTAATTGTACAACATATTAAAAAATGTTTGATCTTCTTTTCAGTAATTAAGATATTATCAGACTTGTCAAATGATGCATGATGAAAACAGTGAGAAGGAGTGGAAAAGACAGAGCACCGGCTACCAACAGAATTTTGTCGGAGAAAACTAGCCTTATGAAGCCTAATAACATTCCTTTCGTACTCAGCGCACATTCTATATTCTTGCTGGATCATGCTCACAAAATTCAGTTGGTCGTGAGCGTTCAGTTTCTACTGTCCTCCTTTTACTTAGGCTATTTGTTACACCTGTTAAGTTGAAAACTCTGTAGAATTACCAACTCCCCCATAGAGAGGGTGATACGGTTAATTATACTGCCCCTTCAAACAATCTCTAAATACACTCATGCAAACAAGCTGCTCATTTATGCACTTGCGACTTTCCGTGGCTGCTGAAGCGGGCTTCCTTCTCACTAATTTAAGCTTATTTGGGCCCTACCCCGTCGGAGTTCAGCTGCATTGATCGCATAAACTGAACAAGACAACAAATTCGATTTTACAACCATGCCCCGACTGTTTCACAACTATAGTATATACGCGTTATTATGTCATCGCAGGGAGCAGGAATATCGACACTGCTCATGCTAGCTGCTCAAGTTGTTGCACTGTGGAGGTCAATTCACAGTGGCATCAAGCCGCCACATATGCCCGTATCACTTCACTACTGTCCAGAAAACTTCAACGTTACGTCGTATGGCACAAACCTCACAGTGTCCCTTTCGCCGGACAGGTATGTGTACAAATAATTCCAATCATGCCACTAGGCCTGAGGTATTAATCGTGTTGTGTATTTTTTCCGGCAGATATTTACGTGTCAAGGAGAGTGGTGGCAACACCGTGTTCAGGAAGAATAGTTAGGCGAAAACAGGCATACTCAAGCGTTACCTTTGCAAAGAAATAGTCCAGGAAAGTTAAATCACATTACGTTTTTCTTTAGATGCCAGGTTTTATTGCGACTATATGGCATCCTTACAATGAACCTTTTTTCACAGTATCCAGAAGCGATCCCTTAGCTACTGTATTCAACAAACCGAGCCCGCAATTACAGAAAACCATTGCTACATCTAATATTCACTGCATCTGATTATTGAGACTATGTTTGCGTAAAGTTCCCTCAGCTATTGAAAGAAGACAGAAGTTCAAAGGAAGGCAGCCTTGAAGAAAACAAGTGTTCTTGTTGAAGCGTTGCCTTAAAGCGACATTCTTTGTTCGACTATTGCTCAGCGAGTTATTCACTTGTGACATAGGAAATACAGTCACCTATATTTAATTGAATGGTATTGAATAGATTAGCAGAACTTTGGCACAGTGTGGCCAATGGCTGGCTCAAGGGTGCAGACCTCTAGTAGAAACATAATAGTATATATAGTTGATCATCGATATTAACAAAAGAGCGAATAGGTACAAGCTACGTATATAGTTTTCCGTACTGCAACTTCATCAACGGTACCCTGCACGTCGAACGCGAAATCAAAGTTTTGGCCAACGTTTGCCTAAAACACCTGAAAGCTTCAATGTGAAAACCAAACAAAAAAAGAGAACACAGGAAAATGCTGAAAGACTAAAGTTTAGTATATCCTCAGTGCTTTTAATATTTCGGCGCCATACCACTGCCACGTACGAACGGTAGTCGCCAGCGTTGCGCTACCAATATCCGGAATTCATTGCCCGCAGAAGAACTTTATTTGAGGAAGATTCAGAAATACACTCTGCTTACAGTCTCGTCGGTTTCCCAATGGGCGGCAATTGCTTTGTGGCCAGAGATGTTACTGAAGATTCAGCCTCATAAATAATCTTTACCAAATCAAATCTATATACTCTTTTCTAGTGGCGTCGTAAAATTTATGTTCAGAACTTTTGATTCAGCAGTATTTTTGTGCTCTTCTGCAGGTCACAGAGAAATACAGCGTCCGTTGCATTATCACCATTATGGAGCTCTCTCCTAGGCACGTTGGGAACAGTTCTGCTCGGCATACTCATAAGTGTAATCACAGGTACATAATTACATATTGTTACAAATGGCCCACAATTGTGTATTTTCCAAGACGCATCAGGCAAAAGCTTTTTTTGTGTGTGCCAAAAAGTGCAATATAGGCCTCTCAGTAGAAAGAGTAGACAAAAGCTATAGAATGCCTAGGCTAGTTTCGTCTACAGAAATACACTGCAATCCACCAGCGTGCGTAAACACGCGCGTCAGAATGGTATGGCAAAATATGCGCTGTATTCCTGGGCGAAGTTCTGTCAGAATAGGTTTCACCTTCCTGCAGCACATTTTCTACATTAAACTACACATCTGAACAAAATACTTTGAATACTTTTTCCACAAAAGGAACTATCAGCTGCTTGCATGTAAGATAAAACCCGCGCTCAATGCACAGACAAAAAATTGATGCGTAGAAGTCTCGTTATAATCCCGATAGACTAGGATCAGAACAAACTCACGAGCAATTGTACAGAGACAAAATAACATTACATAGGCAACGCTAGTTTGCTTAAAAACAAAGCAGCTATGTGGCGCTGAATGAGAGAAATTGAGCAGCTATAATACTATGTTCCTTCTAGAGCTCTGCACGGGCCCGGGCCGGCCCGAAAGCGCGGGCCCGGCCCGGCCCGTGGGCCGGGCCGGGCCGTCCGAAGCGTTTTTTTGGCGGGCTCGGGCCGGGCCCGGGCTTAAAGCCACGGGCCCGGGCCGGGCTCGGGCTTGAGGCCGCGGGCCCGGGCCGGACTCGGGCTTGAAGCCACGGGCCCGGGCCAGACTCGGGCCCGCTCATTAAAGGACTTAAGTAGGCCTTCGAGCACACGCAACCGTTATGCATTGCATGCTTCAATGCATTCTGTGCCAAGCTGAAGTCACACGTGAAAAATGACTGTCATCATCATCATCAGCCTATATTTATGTCTACTGCAGGACGAAGGCCTCTCCCTGCGATCTCGCATTAACCCTGTCTTGCAATAGGTGATTCTAATTTGCGCCTGCGAATTTTCTAACTTCATCACCCCACCTAGTTTTCTGCCGTCCTAGACTGCGCTTCTCTTCTCTTCGTATCCATTCTGTAGCTCTAATGTTCCATCGGTTATCAATCCTACGTATTACATGGCCTGCCCAGCTTCATTTTTTCCGCTTAATGTCAACTAGAATATCGGTTATCCCTGTTCGCTGATCCACACCGCTCTCTTGACTGTATATCTTATCGAAGAAAATAGTAAAACCGGTGATGTTCTCATTTTAACAGCCGAGCTGTTTCAGCCGGGCGCAATGTGTCTGCTGAATCCAAAAAAAGTGTGCCGATCCTGGTAGCAGTGTAGAAAGGGTCCAAGCGCAATGGCACATACACCTGTGAACTAGCGAAGCTGAGCCTGGATAAGTCTAGCTAAGAATGGTGGGGACTACTTAAACGTAGTCAGTCATCGATAGGCAATTGATAGCCAATCAATAGCTGGTCGATAATTGATCAATAACCAATAAATTCCGGAAACTTCTGTAGGTGACTTGGTAGTGCTTAGCCTAGCCCAAATACGTGGCTAATATCTTGCGATAGAAAATCGAAAGCCAATAAATAGCTAATTGATAATCAATCAATTATAAATAAATTACGGGGAATGCTGGGGATGACTTGGTAGTACTTAGCCTAGCCCAAAAGCCAGGACTAGTTAGGTGCCCATCAGGTCCGCTGTCTCTTTAGCATTGCGCCGGCAGTGCTACGCTATTTTTATTTTCCACAAAAACAAACATTGTTTCCGCGTAAGGAAAAATAAATTATACAAAGAACCACTCCTCAAACCATTTCCTTGTTACCGCTTTTGCGATTGCACTATTACCAGTGTCGATACTATTGCATTATTTTAGCGCTATAAGGCCAGTTACTTTTGTGCTTCAATGCATAAAACAGCGTTTTCCTCAAAAAGTTAACCGGAACGCCCATTCATTTCGTCGGACATTTTGAAAATTAATATCTCGAAACTGGTTCAGTCCTGAGAATTTATTCCAAGTGGATACGCCTTGCGAACGCAGCGGCTATAATTCGTAAATTGAAAGATAAGCCGTCAAATGAATATTTAAAAAAGTTATTTAGCGTAAATATGCTAAATATTAAATTACGCGTTTTGACCATTCATTAGACCAGGCGCCTCAGAATTAGCTTGGAACTACATAAAACAATTGTCCTCCTTAGAGCGTCGTCACATTAATGCGAACACAAGAAATCCTGATATATGGTCAATTCCATACTTCAGGACACTCTGTAAGCATCAGTCGTTAATACATAACCTACCATTCACTTTGAACAAATACAAAAATGTCGATAATTTCAGTAAGAAAGAACTCAGCCCATACGTTGGTAGCTTGTAATAGATCTGATGTGATTATTATTCTGCCTTCGTGTATGGCTCTGAGTATATAATCTACATCCTGTTTCGTTTTATTAGCAAATGTTAATCTTGTAAAATTCAGTCTCATGCTATGTTGTATAGCTGGTGTTGCCTTGTTTTGTATAGCTATTATTGCTATTGTATACTTTATATAGGATGATGATTAAGATGATTGCTATTGCAGTGTGGTTTAAAATGCATTCTGTTAAAACTTGCTCTAATTCTCTTAACTCGCCGTGACGGAAAAATTCTGTTTTTCCGTTCATAGCTATTTCGTCTGTGAGGAGGAGGAGGAGGAGGAGGAGGAAAAACATTTATTAAGAAAAAGAAAAAAAAACAAGCAGGCGTCTTCCTGCTTGTGTTGGGAGGTGCCCTCAGTCCAGGGCTCCTGCGGCTCTTGCTGTCTCCCGGGCCCGCCTCACCAGTTGTTGCTGGTCACGAGGGTCCGAGCTAGTCAGCACGGCCTCCCACTGCTCGGGTGTGGGGTTGGGTATATGCGGGACTACCTGTATATTGGGGCATGCCCATGTGGTGTGATATAGGGAAGCGTAGTCGTTGCAAAGGGGGCATTTGTACGAGTATCAGTGCAGGGTGTATTGCGTGTAATCTTCTTAAATGGGGGTATGTGTTGGTTTGTAATTGTCGCCATGCTACTGCGTCTTCGCGTGAGAGGGTCTTGTGCGGGGGTGGGTATTGACGTCTGTTCAATCTGTGGTGTTCTAATATGGCGTGATATTGTAAAGATACAGGCTCCATAGATGCGATCGTATCCCTCTCCTGTGGCGCCCGGGTGGCATGAGCTCGGGCTACAGCGTGCGCACGCTGATTTCCATGGAGGGACTCGTGTCCTGGAGTCCATACTATTTCAACGTCGGGTAAATGAGAGGCTTGTTTGAGGAGTCGGGCGGCGATGGAAGATATTCTGCCTCTGGCATAGCTACGGCAAGCTGATTGGGAGTCGGCAATAATTGTAACGTGTTCTTTGATTTGACTAGAGGTGATGGCTAAGGCGATGGCTGTCTCCTCCGCTTCGAGGGCGTTGGCTGTGCGGACCGTCATCGAGACCACCTCTTGAAGGTTATGGTCGACAACGCTGACTGCCATGGCTGCTTTTCGGGGGCACTGCGCGGCATCTGTGTATAGTATGGTGGGGAGGTTACCGTATCTTCTTTGAAGAGTCTTTGCGCGAGCTTTGCGACGACCGGCATGATGTTCCAGGTGCATGCTTCTGGGGCTGGCGGCTACCTTGATATGCTCCCGGATGTTTGGGGCCAGATAGATTGACTTTTCGTGGCCTCGGCCCTGTGTTGGGTAGCCTAGGTGCGCTAGGAGCTTCTTGCCTGTTTGTGTGAGGGCTAGGCGTTCTCGTTGGCTTGTGAGGTGGGCGTCTATGATTTCTCTTACTGTGTTATGGACTCCTATGGCTTCGAGCTTGAGTGTGGCTGTTCCCGGTGGTAGGCCGAGCGCTTGCTTGTATGCTTTCCGCAGAAGTATGTCTAGCTGATCTTTCTCTTTGGGAGTGAGGGGAAGGTACGGGGCAGCGTAGGCGATGCGGCTGATTATCAGGGCCTGGACGAGCTGGGTCACGTCGTCTTCTTTCAGGCCGTGTTCGTCCGTGAGGAATTCCAGCGACAGCTGGAAATATATGTGAATTATTGTACATGTGCGCACACTGTTTGCTGACGTACTATTGCCTTGCGTGGTGTTTCGGGTCACGTCAAGCTACGTATGTAGCTTTTAGTCCAAAATGACCGTCAAGCATGTAAATTGGAGAATAAATTGATTTGATTTGATTGATTTCGTCGGACACTTTGAAAATTATTATCTCGAAACTGGTTCAGTCCTGGGAATTCGTTCCAAGTGGATACGCCTGCGAACTCAGCGGCTATAATTCGTAGATTGAAAGATGTGCCGTAAAATAATTAATGAAAAAGTTAATTAGCGTAATTATGTTAATTCTTCAATTAGGTGTTCTGTTTTCTCTTGGAAGTAATGACCGCCTCATCGAGTAGTTTAGATCAAGGATTATTATATAATTGTGCAGTCTGTAACAGGCAATTTTTAAAAATTTTGTTCAGCTAACATAAAACACCCTGCATATTTGCATACTAAATGACATCATAGAACCATATCGTACAAATCAAGGTAAGTGCATGGGCACCAGCGGAAAAATAGCAGCACAGGCAATGGGCCGGATTACTGATGTTCCCGTGGGAGAAACAAAGATTTCGGCCTTTTATTGCTTATATACTGCAGCTGATTAAACCTCGAGAACGTGAGGCTGAAAGATGCGGTACAATCTGTAAATAAAAAAATATTTTTTTTTCTCTTACGGGCCGGGCCTGGTCGCGCACACGCGGGCCCTAGCTAAGCTAGGCCGGGCGTTCATTACTAAATGAACGCCCGGGCCCGGGTCGGGCCCGGGCTTGGAACGACGGGCCCGGGCCGGGCCCGGGCTGGTCTCAGTCATGTACGCCCGGGCCCGGGCCGGGTTCAGGCTGTGTATTACGGGCCCGGGCTGGGCTCGGGCCTTGTAAAGCGGGCCTGGGCCGGGCTCGGGCCGAAAAATCCGGCCCGTGCAGTGCTCTAGAACTTCCTACCATGATCAGAATATCCTGAGGAATGCGCGTAATGACGTAATTGTTGGCACATTTCATTAAGTTGATGACATGTGCGTCGTTCAGCCTCTTGAGGACGCACAGCGAAGTGTACTGTCATGAAAGCTTGTCCAACTATACCGGTCACTTCGACGCTCAGAAGTGTTAAATTGAGCACGCATTTTGCTTCCAAGCCTACAATATATTCATACATACGCAAGCTAAAGTTGAGCATTTTGGGGGACTGTTCACATAAGACAATACACTGCCGAGTTTTTATCCTACACCAGGGTATAAATGACAGCAATGTAGCTTTGTCGCGCTAGTAGGATCCCGGCGAGAACATATTGAGATATGTTTTGCTTGCCGAGAAAACATTTTTGTAATCTTAAAGGATTTACTCTTTTATAGTTTTCCTTTTAACAATTACTATTAGAGCGATCGGTGGTTACAGTATTTCTCTTATACTTAGAACTTTGCTTAAGCACTCGATGCTTGACTGGCTAATTATTGGAGGCGTTTTCGGGACCCAATTGTTACGCAGATGCTTTCAGCACGGTTAGGGTTACACAAGCAAGCTTTCATTTACTTTTTCGGCAAGACGGTACAAATGAAAAACATATATATGTCGAGTGGAGCAGTTCCAGTTTTCCTTTGAAAATGTTTTGCTCTGATAACGGTTCCTCCTAAGGCTCATTTGATGTTACATTGTGATTTACTTCGAATACCTGTCATCTGTAAAAAACGGTAATTGCTGCGGAGCCTGTCTAGCACTAAGATCGTGGTGTCATTTAAGCTGACTGACGTGACTTACAATGAAAATAAAGTCAGCCATACTCGAAACATAGAGTGACCTTTTTTGCCATGTATTCGAATGTTGAGCTCTAAATATTATCTCACCACATTATATTTACACTAAGGAAACACTAAACAGAAACAATAAAACAGTTCAACCTAATAATTCAAAACACAAGTCTCGGTGTATTCGTGGTAAAATGCTCATTACTAAAAAAAATGACGGCCAAACTTGCATTCTTTGAACTGCATGCCAAAACGCCAGTGCTTGAGGACACTGCGAAGTCATAAATTTCAAGTGATTTCTAATATTTCCATCATGGTAGAGTAGAAAAAGTTCTCAAAGTCTTTTAAGCTGAGTCTTTCGCTCATTGGAATATAATGTGGTGCAACTTTTTCGGTAAAAACGAACTAGGCCTCAGAAGGCGCCGCCCAAATCCATGTCTTCCCGGGAATTTGGTGCGTTAACTTGGAGCTGGTGTCGCTACGAGTAATTCATTTTCGCGCCTGTCGTGCTTATCAAGCCTCGTGTGGCAGTGAGGGTGACTATTTATTGTGATTGGCATTTTTGCCTACTTAAGACATCCAGAGAGAGAGAGAGAGAAAAGGTAAAGGAAAGACAGGGAGGTTAACCAGAGGTTATCTCCGGTTGGCTACCCTGTACCGGGGGAGGGGTAAAGGGATGCGAAAAGAGAGAGAGAGAAAAAATAAGTAAAAGTAAAAAAAAGAAAAGAAAATGACACACACACATACACAAAACAGAACCGTTTCTGTGGGCACTGTCACACAGTCTGCGAAGGCGTTGTCGTGTTGCATAGTGTCAACCTTCCATCCTACGTAACACAGTGCACAGTCACAATTTCTCACTGAGTCCGGTGTCTTTTAAATAACGCAGCAGTGCCTTCAGAGCGGCTCGCGCCGTTCGTTGTGTAGGCCAGCTACCAAGGATGTTCTTTTCTGTCCGGAGGCTATCTATCTATCTATCTATCTATCTATCTATCTATATCGCCGTCACGCCTTCGCCGTCATACAGTCATCGTGATGCAGTGGTCTCCTTGCCATTGTCGTCGTCACATTGTCATAGTGACGTCGTCGTCACCAACGTCATTTTAGAATCATCCTCCAATTGCCGCCATGCCACCATCGTCACAGCACCTTCGGTTCCATTAGTGCCCTTGTTTCTTCTTGATTCCATCATAGTCACGCAGACATGATAGGCCGATCTTGGCAAGCCAGTGTTATAGCAAAATTGGCCGTAGAGGAAAAAGTGTATGCCGCATGTAGCCCAAGCAAGAAAGTCTGAAAATGATCACTACAATGTCTATAAGAATCACCAGCCCTTCCCCTGTCGAGAAAATGGGGGTAGGCGAAGCTTGTCGTGTGCGTATCTGATCTTCGTGGTGATTTTCTCTGTGTCTTTCTCTCTCTCTTTCTCTCTATCTTTCCTTCTCTCGTTCTTTCTATCTCTCTCTTTCTCCCTATCTTTCTTTCTCTCTCATTATTTCTTTCTTGCTCTCTCACTTTCTTTCTCTCTTTCCTTCCTTCTTTCTTCCTTCCTTTCTCTCTCTCTCTCTGTTTGTCCCTGGTATGTGCCATTGAGCTTGGACCCTTTCTGCACAATCTCCAGGATCGGCCCACTATTCAGCGCGACACCACCACCACCGCCGACTCTTGTGAGCCTCTAAAGCTTCGCTTAAAACGTGTCATCAGCAATATGCGACGTCATTACCTTTTTTGAATCCTAGTCGCATTACCATCTACCGTGATAGTGAAATAGATTCTGCCGGAATCTTCTTCGTATTACGATTTAGCCCTAGTACTCAGCTTAATTTTTTTAGTAAACCGTTAGTATAGATGCTTTATTATTACTCTCGCAGGTGAGCACAGGCAACCTCACGCTGACGTCACCCACTTGAACAGGTGGTGCGTTCGATTCTGGCGTAGAGTGGGAGTTATGGAACCCGATGAAAGCTTCTCAATATTGGTAAATATTTTCCTTCTACTCACTGTACGTTGTGAGGTACATATAGACAGTCATTGCAGCATCACTTACACTTAGAGAATATGTCAATGTGGACATACCACAAAAGGAGATTTTTACACATTTCACTTGTACTGCTCATTATTTTACATAGATTTTACTACTGTCGCTTGCTGGAATACATCCAGAGCCAATATATAATGCCAATGGATCATTGACAAAAGTGTTTTTTGCTGTGCAAAGCTGATTTTGCTCTAAACACTTTCGTAGGCTGCTCAACTTAGAGTGAATTTAAAACTGAAAAATACCGTTAATTTAGTGAAATGTCGCACGTACAACTTTGTTATTTTGCCTATATCGACTAAGATACGACGTCTTACTCCCGAATTTACGGCATGTTTATCACATCCTCCTGAGATCCCTTGTACAATATATCAGACATTGCCCCCTTTCAATTCCTTTACATAATCACATAATTACGAACTCTTTTACCTAATTAAATAAATAATATCTTCCACATAAGTCTGCCGAACTGTGGGCAAGGGGTTTAGAAATATTGTTACCGTGCGCGTTCGAGAATATTGACGCGAATTTGATCGCGACCGTTTCGTCGTCAGAGATGTGGGAAACAGCCATTTAGGTGTTTCGAGTTCCGTGAGATGCCTGGAAATTGCAGGAAGCAGCACATATCAATGATGCCCTGTTTTCACATTATTTGGAGCAAACGACCTGCAGTGGTCGGTCACGCCGATGTAAACAAAAGCACCACTTTAGTAAATCGGCATTGCAACACGGCAAACTCCGCTCTAAGCCTCTTCCATCGACTATGCGAAATGTCTAGAGAGTGAGTAAACGGTACACTTGAGTTAGCTGCAACTGCAGAAATAAGTGATTAAAATGTCCTAGGAAGCCGCGTCGGCAGACGAATATCAGCGGGTTGCCCTAGCGTGACCACGCCATTATCCACCCTAGTGAGCACAAGGGCTCACTCAGACCTTTTCAGCCAGCAGTCGGTGATTGCAATACAGGTTTTAGGAGAAATATGGTGTCCTGCAAAGGAAAATAATAGTCATTCGCCATCTTGGCGACTCCCAACCAACGCACATTCAACAGGGCGGCAGGCGCAGAAATTAGCAGCCAAAAACCCCTTCCGGATCCTCCCGAAAACGTTTCCACAGACGTGCGGCTGAGGGCAGCACTGAAAAAAATTAAAAGGCGATTTGTGACACTGCTTCTTAAATTCCCTCGGTGGAAGCATCTGAAGCTTAAAGGGGCCCTGAACCACTTTTTATCGAAGCGGATAAAGACTTTTGAAGTGAAAATAGGCTATTTCAGAATCACTTTGCTGCAAAAAGTACTTCATTGCGTTCAGCAGAAGCGGAGTTATCGGCAATCAAACACGGCCTCCGTTGTGCTCCCCTTCCTCCTCCAATGACTTGCACTGCGGAGTCTTCGGCGGAGACATCACCGTGACGTCCGAGACGTCACCGTGGCGCGAATTTGAAATTTCATTTTGGATTTCCGATTATGGTGCCTACGAAGCGCTAAACGTAAGTCAAACGCGGCTGTCCTCAGAGAGCCGCAGTGCGCTTAGCCACTGGCATCGTGCTGGCACCTCACGGCGGCCATGGTGTAGCCGACCGCAGCGACCAATAGCAGCCCCTTATTGGAGTGTGCTTTATTACGAAACAAAGCACACATAAAAGAGCGAGGATCATGGGATTTTTTAAACGAGAGCGTTTGAGAAAAAGGTGACTTCGCGCTCCACTTGCGAGCTAGGCGGACCGCGTACGACACCAGAACTTGACTGAGATGTTCACAACAGCGTATGCTACCCGCGGACTATGTTATTTCATCACGCACGAGGGGTGGTTCAGGGCCCCTTAAATCCAAGCTTGGTTGGAGTCATTCCTCGCTTGCTAGATTTCAATATAATGATGGTGGGGAAATTGCGACCACTAAACAGAAAGGCGTTCGGAGTTTCGCTCACAGCTGTTGTCGGGAAGTTATTTATAATTTTGCTATATTTTCTCTTACTGGACTTGATTATGGGGTGCCTCTAATTTTGAATCAAGATACCATTTGCTGTTTAGAGGTTTTCACATCGTGTCTTTGATTCACGTCCGGAACCTTGAGCCTCTGAATCCCTCCCCCTTCCTCATTTATGGATAATTAAAATTGCGATTTGTTCCCTAGTCTTCGCTGATGTTTTAACTCTAATCAGGGTGAGGTCTATTTAAAATGTACTCTGTGTATTATTCATTTCTGAGCATTACAAAGACTTCTTTTTTTGCAGAACACGGAAGATAGAAAAGGTGAACCACAAACAACGAAGACGCTTTTACCTTGCCAAAGTGAAGACAAGCAGGAATCAACGGTCTGAAGTTTCAGAGCCAAATGATATCTTACCACACCAAATTACCTCACTGCGCATTCATACAGACTACGTCATCTGCACGATAGTTTAGTTGTAACGAAATCCTCAATAGATCAAAGATAGTATGTATTAGTATCAGGATTCTCATTTTGATTCGCGGATCCTGGATTCAGTGCTCCAGCAAGGAGCGCATTGTCAGCACTCAGTCACTGAGTCGCTCCATCAAGGAGCGACTCAGTGACTTCAGGAGGTGCGCAGGATACCCCATATCACTTGGTTATCTGCATGTAGCCTTGTATCATGTACCATACGTAGCACGACGACGACATTGGCGTTATCGCGTTATTTGAACCTTATTGGCTGAACGGCAACTCGGGCCATTCTGTGCCAAGACCAATGCGATGTATGACCTTGGCCGTGGCATAGTATGACTTCAACTACAGTTGTTTAGATCTTGAGCATTTCCTGAGCGGCCTATAAGTGAACCTACCGTAGGCACCTCAGGTCATAAAAACACTTCTGGCTAGTTTAAACATTATACCGAGTACCTATGGCAGTTGAACGCGAGTCACTAATACAAGAGGCCAAATCGAAGAAGTCATTACGACAGCAGCCATCTCTGTGATTATGCACGACATTTTGAAGGACTGGTACGTTTTGTTTATGTTAAAATAAAGCCATTCAGTGTTTTTTTACTTCTGAGAATTAGGCCATCATTATGAACGGAATAAGTTTTCTTGCATAATTTGTACACGCTTAGTAGCTAAACCGCAGTCCACGGTAGTAGTCAATAAATGTGTGCGTACATACTTCCGTATTTGCGCTGTGTCGAAGTTAGTATATGCGAACAATTATTGACTTTACACGGGATTGAACATATTTAGCTGGTCGAAAGCTATTCAGGGAATCTGTTAATTCTTTGCGTCACAGTTGTTGAGCGAGTATAATTTTGGTCACTCAAACGAAGTACTAGTGACACTCGGGGTCCGGTCCGGGCGTACGTTTTTTGATAAAGGTGGCATTGGTTAAGGCACTAACGCTACAGAAAGGGTTTGTGATGCGTTGGAAGCGCAATAAAATTATAAAGTTTAAGTTTGCGGATATTTTTGTACTCGTCGCCACATTGACAGCAGTGCATGACGAGAGAGCCGTCTCCACTATAGTGGAGGAGGCTAGGCTGTCCAAAAAGCTGGACCACGCAGTACCGAGAAAACACGATTCAATGTGCAGCCGCACTGCTATCAGAATCCATGGTGATCGATCCACCTGTGTTTAAGTTGATGTAGTTCGCATAATCTGCGTGCAAATGCTCACGCACTAGACAGCGGGTCTCGCCTTGTGGTGTTCCTATTGATTCTTTCCTGGAACTTCTAACCATGTACCGTCCGTCAACGATTGTTGAATGTCAGAATGAATTGTTTGTGCAAAATAATGGTATGTGCATAGGGTCCAATGTGGCACCTCTCTTAGGCCACATGTTTTCTTTCAAAATTTGAGAAAGCTTCGAACAGCTCTTTAAATGACGATAGGGTAGTCAAGGTCTTCAGGTATGTTGATGATATTTTTGATCTGGTTAAACCTGAAAGACCCTTTGAAACTAGAATCTGTTTCAAGCGATATTTATAGCTCATGCAGTGCTGCGCGAAGGCTCTAAATTTTACAAAAGAACTGGCATCAGACACTGCATTTATGTTTTTAGACTTAAAAATAACCTTCTCTGACAATGATCGCGCCTGCTGGATGTATGCGCCTCGTACCCAGGAACAGCTTCTACCATTCGAATCGTCGCACTCTGAACTAGTTAATCATGGCATAGCCACCCTTTGCACCAACAATGCCCTGAATAGAAGCTGCCATCATTTAATGGAGCAAAGTTTTCATGAGCAGACTAGGCGTCTACAGGTGGCCGGCTTTCCTGACACCGTTCTCAAGGCAGCAGCCGAGACAAAACTGAAAAAGTTGAAAAAGGAAACAGAAGGCAGAGTACAAAGCACTGCCAATAAGGACCGTAAGCGAGTGGAAGTCATTCCGTAAATCCACAAGGTTTCACACAACGTGAAAGAAGTTGTCACAAGGCACGGCGTTCGGGTGGTGATCTCGGCGCAATGCAAGATGTCAAGTGCATCGAAAATGTTGTTTATCGCCAACCATTCACGTGTGGTCACGTGTATGTAGGCGAGACGGGGCGTTGTATTATTGTCCGCTTAAAAGAACATGGCACGTCTGTCAGGTCAGGAGGAGGCGCAAACCTGCCTGCTCATTGCCGCGCGTGGAGCGGTTTACTTGTCTCAGAAGACACATAAATTATTGGCAGGGGAGCCACACTATACAAACGAGAACTGATTGAAATATACCGTATCAGAAAACATGATCACAATCAATGTGTCTGTGTAAACTCGTTATCGCTGTCAAAGTAAGAGATAGCTTATTTAGAAAAATGTGATTACCAGATGTCGTTCTGTGTTTTTTCTTTGATATTCGCGTGGTATGTACGACGCATGCGCGCTCTGGCTTCCCTGCGAACTTCTGTGTGGTTGTTTCACTAAACGTGTTGCTAGTCCCAGCGTGTCTCCGTCTATTTCTCTCCTGGTGTTTGCGCCTTAAAGGCTGGGCTCCCTCGTTTCTCGAAGTACGTACCAACAGGCCCAACAACAGACTCTTCTCCATACAAGTAATTATAAGCTGAGCGGCGTTTTGCGCATTAGGGATCACATACCTGCCAGTGAAGATGGCAACACGCAGAGGCCGCCGTCACGTCACCCATGTGAGCGCGCATAACACTGTCTATACGAGATCGGGCCCCTTTGTTCTGTCGCTGTACTCGCGATCGCTGCGCTGAGTTTTGAGGGCGGGATTCAAATCAGATCCTTGATACAAAGCAACACCAAACTGCTCTCTACTCAGCGAAAGTACCAAAGAGCTTCCAATAAAATGCCCCAAAGCCTCAATGCAAATGCCCCAAAGGCAAGTAGACATAGAAAAGAATTGCGCTCTTGACGACATATATTTGTGGGAATCGAGGATATTGTGGTATCATTTTGTTTTATCAGAGCTATTGTGTAAAAAGCAAGGCAAGCAGCCAGGGCAACTGTAAGGTGGTGAAGCTGATAGTGCTGTGCTGCGTTCGAACGATTAGGCAAAACAGCAGCACCAAGCTATTGTCATAAAGTCGAGAAGGGCTGGCAAAGAAAGTTTCGCTTTGAAAATAATCTTCGAGCATTACGTTTCCGACACTTGTTACTGTATCCTGAGATCCAAGCATAAATATTGTTCGCATATATTGACATTTTTTGGGGCATGCGGGTAAAATCAAAGCGCCCCGGGTGATATACTCCGAAAAATGTATCTTTTTTCCAAGACGTACAGCACTAGCATGTTTGCTGAGGAAAGCACGTCTGTGCTTTAAGATATTGCAGTTAATACCCGTAGATTGCATTTCGGTTGTTATGGATTCCCAGTACACAGATGTCGGCCTCAGAAATGTTTATGAAGACAGCAAGGATTAAAAGTCCATCTTTGTGGTGTTCAGTAGAACTCTTGATATCGAATGCGCTTTCTTTAGCCCTCACTCGCTGTATAAAACCAGTCAAGCATACGAGAAACTTCCTCTTCTGCATCACAAACCAATTCAAACTGGTGCACCATGATTTCGTGGAAAGTCATTTTTATGTGACTTTCACCATACAAGAGGTTGGAAAACCAGGTGATACCAGGGTATATCAGTGACATCTCTCCTAGTTTCCAGAACGGACACCACCCATGCTTCTTCCGAAAGCTCTGGAATATCACCTGTGCTCGCTGAATAAGGCAAGTATGTCATAGTCTCGCGGCTTGTGCAGGTTCGTTCAAGCAGGGTTGAATTTTTACGACTAAAGTTAGTACCTACTCCATAACGTAGTGATAAGCTGCTTAGTGCTGATTCCAGCAGCCCATATTCCAAAGGGGCGTTGATCTGACAATAATGAAGAGGTAGGTTTTCACACGTGGTCACCATTGAACTGCAAGACGAGGAGACGCCTGCGAAATCTTCCGCTAAAACGGCTAGTGTGTTTCACAGCTTCAAGGGGAGGGCTTCGAGAGCTCTTTTTTGTGAAGTTTAAGGTGCCAATATTTCTTCAGACTCTTCTGTCGGTGCAGTAAACACCCAGAAGCTCTTGCAGAATGCTGCCCACTGCCCACTTTCAGGTACTGACAAATAGCGATACTGATGCGAATAAACGTGGTTTGCAGTACCGGATAGCACCCTTTTCTCAACACGATACGTTCCAGTGGGCCCAGGCCTCAAACACACAAAGATGGCACAATGAACACAGAGAGGCTTTAATGACACTGAGGCGGGACTAGGACCACCTACAATTTAACACACACAATTCACTTCTAGTTGTCTGTCGCTTATACAGCGTCACTTTCGGATGAAGTCTAATAGCGTGTCGGTATCACACACTCACATCACGAGAAGTCGCAGTGATGGCTCTAGCAGCGGGTGGCGCAGCGGATGGAGGCCGGAGCGGAGGCCCAGCACACGACGAGCCACTCGAGTGACAGCTGGGTCGGGACGTCAGCCCTCCACGGCTGCACAGGAACACCCCTCGGCTGCACCGGAACACGCCAGTGTCATATCACCACACAGCAGTGGAGCAGGCCGGATCAGGCACAGGAACAGCCAGACCTGTTTTTCCAGCTCACCCAGGAACACCGGCCTAGGGTAGATGGACAGCTCGGGTCATGAGGCACGAAGACTCAGACCAAGCACAGTCTCAGACCGGGCACAGGCTCAGCCCAGGTACAGCGACAGCCCGGACCGCTCTCCTCGCTCACCCAGGAACACCGGCCTTGGGTAGGTGGACTGCTCGGTTCGTTCGGTACGAAAGCCCAGACCCGGCAGCTCAGACTGGTGATATGGCTGCCCCTTCAGCGCCAGGCACCGGCTCTCCTTCTTCCTCGTCCATAGCGCACCAGAACAGTCACGCAGATTCGGCCGCGCAATTCAAACATAGTCTATTCCTATCACATTTTTCCCCAAGCTCAAGAAGTCGAGGAGGGGTGTCGCATGGAGGAGTATGGAAAGTCACTCACTTCACGCTATAATATTCACGTGCTTCGGGGAAGGGAGGTATCGCAGCGGTTTGTGCTCCGACTGCAGGATGAACGGGAGACCGTAAAGGTAAACATGAAATTTCTGTACCCCCTACACTATGGCAAGGCACTCTTTCTCATTTGTGGAGTAGGCAGCTTCACGCGGGAGAAACTTACGGCTAGCGTAGGACACGGGGAACAAACTTCCGTCGTGTTCTTGCGAAATAAGTTCTCCGAGACTTCTCCAAGAGGCGTCCGTGCGTAACAAAAATTGTTTGCTTAACTCTGGAGCCTTTAAGGCAGGCTGCTGTAACAGCTCCTTAAGGCCTATAAATGTCTCTTCGGGCAGTGTCATTTACCGTCGTCGTCTTTAGTGGAGCGGGTCCAACTAAATGACGTGGCACCATTCGTTGACAGACGTCACACGATTTCACAAACCGTTTCGTCTCCGACTGGACCACTGGCAAGAAAAATTCAGCAACTACGCGATCCACCGTTCTCGTCACACCCTGGTGACCGGCGAGGGTCCCTTCATGCGCCAACTTCATCACAGTCACCCTAAGATCTTTTGGATCCACTAATTGTTCAAGTATTTTTCCACCTGACACTTTGTGTCTCCTCTATAAAATGCCATCATGTAAGTAATATTCGTCTTCGTGGCCATCCGGAATCATCATCTTGCCGACCTTTTCGAAGCAATGCCTCAGAGAGTCATCGTCCTTCTGTAAAGCGTTTAATTTGCGTTGCTCTATTTCAGTGACTGCGATTTGCATGACAGGCAGTGTGGAAAGAGATCGTATCTTTGTTTCCTTTCAAACAGCGATGAGCTCGGCACCAGCTTCTTCGTCATCTTCTGTTTGTCTCGAATGGGCGGCTGTGTTTTTAGCTTGGGACAACGTGTGGCACTCTATGGCTAGTAGCTCTGCATCATTAGTGAATGACGTCCTCGTGGTAGGGTAACTCTTCTTCACGCTGTAATCTTTCTGTGGAGACCATAAACTGGTCGGATCATTCGGGGGGCGGGCACCCTCAATGTTTCCCAGTACCACGTCATACAGGGGGTCTCGCATACATTCAACTCGCGCGACGCCTGTAAAGAATGGCCTGTCTAATTATACTATTGTTTCCGATAAGTAGTGAATCGTGCGGTCAAGTAAAAACACTGTGATTTTTGTTCCTGACATTTTGTCCTCAGGTACCAAAGAGAGCCGCACTACCACGGTATTGCAGCCAGTGTCTCGTAAGACAGACACTGGTTGTGATTCGAGGAATCCTCTTCCCACTGGCAGATTTCCACCGTTACATTTGGGGCCCGGTGACATGAACGTCGCGGTGACTAATGAGACTCTTTCGCCGTCTTGATGCACGACGTATCCGCCACTCTCTTCTGTCTGTTTTTCGGTTTGCGACGGAGCCAGCATACACGAAGCTTGTCCTTGATTTTTTCTCCTTGAGGGTTCGCCTTTTCCCTTTCTGCCGAACCATTCGTGGCCATCAGGGTTTTCTTTAGTCCGCGACCAGCACTCCGAAGCTCGATGTTCTGCTTTGTCACAAAGGAATCACCAATTAGATGTCCGCAGCGCCGCCGTTGGGGTTGCAGTCTTGCGAGCAGAGTCTAACGCGAATTCATTGGAGAGCTTCTCTCCACCTAAATTGGTCAGGTTATGTGCCTCTTTAAAACAATCAGCATGCTTCGACAATGTAGCGAGGGTCTTACAATTTATTTCCTTCAGGAAGACCCACAGCGATGCAGTACATGTTCCCAAAAAACTGTTCAGCAATCGTGGTGTCCCTGAGCGAGTCGAAGGTCCTCTCAATGTAGTAAATTTCAACGCAGCGGTTGAAGTAGCCAGATATTCTTCCTGCATATTGCCGGCCAGGCTCGTGGTCTTCGGGTCTTGCGGCTCGAACCTTTTCTCGGTATCCCTCAGCGGTGCACGGTAACCGATGGAGGAGAGCAGCCTTCAGCTGGTCGTAGTCTAGGGCTGCATTTGAATCAAGCCGACTTATGACAGTCAACGCTTCTCCTGTCAGGCAAAGGTGGAGGTAGAGTGCCCATTTTGACCGGGGCCATTTTTGACTTGTAGCCACTCGCTCAAAACGTTGCAAGTAGGCGTCTAAATCATCTAGGTCTTCGTTAAACGGGGGGATCAACTTATAAGGACTGAATACCTCAGGAGCCGCCCTGGTAACCGACTGTTGCGTCGCTGTGTCACTCAACGCGCCTTGTGCGCCAGCAGTCTTTTCCTGGAGCTCGATCTTGAGCCTTAACACTCGTTCTTCCGCTTCCAATCGTAGGCGCTCTTGTTCTACCTGCGCTTTCACGTCCTCGCGATTTTGGGCGTGCTGGTGCCGTTCCCTCGCGATTTCTGTGTCAACCCAGCGCTTTAGCTCTGCTCCTGTCATTCCTAAGTCTTTCCCTATGATGAACAACCTCTCAATCTCCATCGTCCCTCCTGTGCGCTTGAGAATCCTGGCAGGCTCACCAAAATTGTGATGATTATGTTGTGGGCCCAGGCCTAGGACGCAGCTAAGCCGCACGTCGCTGCTACAGTGACGGGAGCTGGGGCGCAGCCCGGCGTTGACGGGTGACGAATGCCGATGACACCGTAGCGCGGCCTATCTCGGCCTAACAGGAGTCGGGGCACAGCCCGGGCTCGACAGGGCAGGACGGCGCTGGACGCCGCAGCACAGCCCGCCTCAGGAACGTCAGGGAGCCGGGGCGAAGCCCGACCACGGCAGGGTGCGCCAGTTAGCTCGGTCTCCAGGGACAGTGAACCGGGGCGAAGCCAGGCTTAACAGTGTCGGGATCGTTGACGTCAGGACGTGGCCCTCCGTCAGATCCGCAGAGCCCGTCGAGAGCCCACCGAGCTGGCCCGTTCCGCTGAGCTTGTCGGCCCCGTCGTTCCAGCTGCTCTCTTGTGGCACGCACATCGACCACGCGCACTCCCGCGCTTTTCGGCCCACGCCGAACACACGCACTGAAAAGCCCGCGCATTTCATCTCTCGGCCCCGCACACCGAGCACCACATTAAATTGCCGTCCCCCTACCACAGTTCCGCTGTTTTGCGGGTGGCCCAGTGGTACCATACCTTCATGTCTGGAGCAGGGAAATAACATGGCAGTTTCATTATACTGACAGTCGCTTCCTTGCTGTGTAGCGTATCTGCAAATAAATCCACGGGTGCACCCATCAAGAACGTCTCTATAGGTATCCCACCATGTGACAGGGAATGCTTTAGTTCACTCTTTTGGTATCCAGCAACGCTCGTTATTACAAGAAAGCAGTCACAACTGATACAGCTCCATGTGTCTAAGCAACAAGATTGCTCACTGTAAGGAGACCATCCACACAGTCCTGTAATGCCAGCAGTATGTGTGGTGATAGCTGCTTATTTGACGAATCAGTAGAGCCTTCCATGAAATTGTCTTGTAGCAAGACGCTTCTGTTCAAAGAACTAAGCCAACATGTGGAGGGGTGTTCCATATTTAGATGTTCACCAAGTAGCCATAGAAAAGGGAAAGAAGCAATAAGACACGGCCCCAAACGTTCTTAGTCTATCCGCAACACTGCCTTTGTGCTATTATAGATGGAATCATCGGCATTACACCTTAGAAACATCTGCACCTCAACTGTTTTTGTCAAATACATTACAAAGCTCCAACATGGGGTATTGAGTAAGGAGGGCATAGAACCAAGTGCACACTAAAACGTACCAAACTCGCGACAGTCTCAAGGTCGAAAAAAACACCACCAACCAGGTGCACAGTCTAAAAATTACAAAGACATGTTACCGACACGCAGCCGTCTATTAGAGCAATAAAAACAACTCAATAAGTTTGTAAGCGCTACTGTGCAAGGCAAAAGTAATAAAAGAAAACCAAACAGTGAGTATGATAGCATGGGTTAACAATGCATATCCGAGTTGAGGGAGTGCCTAAATTTTTCACGGTCAATTTCCGCAACTATGTTATCTGGGAGGCTGTTGCAGACATTGTTAGACAACTTTCCGTCAAAAAGCCGGAAATTCTGACAGTTGGAGAAGAGTACTATAGACTTATGCACTCATAGTGAAGAATGTTGTTACCACGTTGATGTTTCCTCGTGATACATACGTAAGAAACATCAACGTATACCGGAATTTTGACATTAACGCGTGCCTTCCATCATACAAATACGTCATGAAGGTGAAAAAGAGAATTTCAAAACTTAAGTGATAACCCACCACTTGCTTACATGCATACGCCACGTTTTGTGGGCGACTAACCTGCCTCATGCAAAATGAGCGTGTGGAGTAGAGCACACAGACAGTTGTAGTTACGTGTTACTGGTGTGGTGACAACAATGCACTAAATTTGGTAATTCCACAGTATATGGTTTATATACCTCCACTAGCTGCTTCATGATTCGCTGAAGTCAGAGCCATTTTCTTTGTTTTTTAGGTTTTTACCAAACCTCCACATTTAGATAAGAAACGTGCTAATTTGTTGCTACAGGTGAAACCTGAATTGAAGATTTCTTTGCATCACGATGCAAAATACCAGACATCACACCGACATCGATGCGCTCCGATAGACGGTCGCGAAACATATGGCGAATATCATTTTAGGATTACGTGCTGACCAACCCACGGCACTTTTATACCGTGACCCACACTATGGTGCAAGAAATTAAGGTGAGTCTCAGTGAACTACAAAAGGAATGCAGAAACTCAACTGGAGTTCTCTATGTATGTGTAAGCATACCCCAAAATTTAGGCTGTCCGAGCCCCAAATTTAAGTTGGCTGGCCCCAAAATTTTTGTTGACTCACCCCCAAATTTCAGTTGGCCCGCCTTGCAAGTTTTCAATTTGGCCAACCCCATCGTCGAGTTGGCCTAGCTCCAAATTTCACGTTACCTTCACCCCAAGTTTCAAGTTGACCCAGCTCCAAATTTAAATTGGTCCATGTTCAAATTTCAAGTTGGTTAATGTCCAAATTTCAAGTTGGCCCACCCCAACCCTAAGTTTAGGTTGCCCACGTGAAAATTTGAAGTTGGCCTACCCGCGCATGTGAAGTTGTCCATTTGCTAATTTCAAGTTCAACCCCCCCCCCCCCCCAAATTTCACCTTGTCCCACGCCTAAATCTCAGGCGGCCCAACCCTACCATAACCTTCCCCATGCATGATTTAGAGGGCCCTATGGGTATTCTCTCGATCAATTTTTTTGTTTTAACTGTTCTTTTTCACTTATAAAACCTACCATTCATCTACATTCACATCATTATAACTAATAAATGGCTCAACTTCTCTAATCACGTCTTTCGCGTGTGTTCTCGCGTGACCGTGTTGTGGTAGCCGCAAAAGAACGGGGCTACCACTTGCGAATCAAAAAGGAAAATTTGGGAAACGCTTAAACTTGGCCTTTAATAGTAGAACGCGATAACTTCCCGGAAACTGCAGCTTATGCAACCATAACCTTTACTGAGAAACTCTTCCGGCGAACGCTATGCACGCTATGCTATTTTACCCCGCTGGGACGGCGCCGCGACTGCCGTGGATGTGTGGAGGCGAGTGCAGGGATAGGACTCCTGCGCCATTTTAATACGAAAACAAATTCCTGCACCAAACTCCAAAAATTGACCGTAATTGCACCACCCTTCACCAGAACGGCTTCGGCATGTGTACTCCAGCAGTGGTCGCGACAGCGAGCGGATCCGTATTCCGGAAACGAGTGCGCCCATTCACATTCAGAACAACGCACGACGGCGCCTGCTGCCTAGTTTCTCGTAATTTGGGCACTTCCGGCGAATGGCCCGTGCACGCGTGGTCACTATATTCTGTCGTATCTGCTGTCGCAAGGGCCAGGGCGGCTGTAATTAGAGTGTAGTAGAATGCGGCTTAGTGGACAGAGTGGCGCGGCGCTCCCTAGCTGAGGCGCAAGGAAATGAAAACTAGGCTTACAGTACTGTGACCGCACTAGATATTAGGGAGGCACGCGGTACAGCGGGTTCAGCAGGTGGGCGTCTCTGTCCCCACGACCGGTATAACGTAGAACTAATAAAATATTTTTGGTCTATATGGGCAAGGCCTGAGCCATTTTTACCTATCACGAAGGAATAATGGTGAATTTGGAATAAAAAGTCGAGGTTTTGCCTGAAAGGCGGAGCACTGATTGCGATAACAAATTAGTACATGAAGTATAGTAGATTTAAAGTCCATCAGTGTCGACATTTGGGCTTGTTGGTGTAACATGTTTGCAGATTTTCTTCTTGTAGCGCAAAAACACATGGACGTAGAAGAAGAACGGAGACACACACAGCGCCTGTGTGTGTCTCCGTTCTTCTTCTACGTCTGTGTTTATGCGCTACAAGAAGGAAATAGTAGTTTTATCGGCCATATAAACGTGTAAACATTCGCTTGCAGTAACGGGCTACAATAACAATTACTTCAACACAAATGTCATTGATTACAGTAGCCACTTACGGCCCCGCGAAAGTTGCTGAGGAGTAATCGGTTACTTTTAGGATACTTTCCTCTCAAATTTTATTAACATCGCACAAATACAGTAAATAGAACGAGCTGGCCTGGGTCTTTCATTGCGTCCTCGGCAGCTCCCCACATGTTGTTTGTTTTCACTCTAACGGTTGCTTTTCAAAATTCCTACCGGCCATCTTGTTTTGTTTTCACCTGAATGTCATCAAGACCGACACTGAAAACTCTGTCGCTGAATGCATTTGAGGGAAGGGCGTTGTTCTAACGTACGAACACCGGAAGGGTAAAATTTCCAACAAGATGTAGAGAGCTGTCCAATTGCAATAGAAAACGTTGATGACAATCTCGCTAAACGCGAGTGTTTTGGAGTGGTGGCGCTCGTGACAAATTTGAACACGGAACTATGGCACCATGCAAAATTTATAGCACCATTAGTACAGGCCTTGCGACCTGCATTTAAAATGAAAGAAAAAAAATGCAGCCAGTTCCACGCAGGGAAATCTGTCACATATAAATATGTATTTACACTATTTACAAAAGAGACAACGATACATAAACAATATGGCTGTCGAGACCGAGTCCACCTCTACACGTCAAATCGTCTTCTACTGACTGGCGCCACTCTTAGTTGTGCCGTAACAATATTACAATTCATGCCTATGAAACCGTGTATTTATGTGCACGTACATGTGTTATAACGCGTTTGCGCTGTAGACTATATGGCGCATTCCGGGAGTTTGTGCGTGGGGCGTTTACGTGCGGTTTTCTTGAGCTCCCTGCGTTTTCTGTGTCCTTTGTTTGCCCCGCTGTGACCTCTTCGGTACATTCCAACTTGTTGCTCGCTTTTTAAGGGCTTCTCGTTGCCTCGAAGATCACCATGATTGTGTCCGACTCAGCCACATAAATGGTGAGTGAGTGTTTCAAATTCCCCTTGCTCGATCATTGCGACGTGATCAACAAAAGCGTGAAAGTGCGTACAGTGCCGTGCATGTCTTAGGCATGCCTCTACGCTCGTTTTCATTACTACTGATATCCTTGCATTGCGAGAATTGTTTATACAACACTACATTTGTAATATTGAACATGGAGTTCACAGTGCGTTTGTGACGTAAAGCAGCTATGTGGGCGCCATCTAAAGCAGGGATGTTATGCGCGCCACAATTTTTGGTACGGTGTTCGAACACCGATTCAATTAGCCTTAATAATGAGCACGTCTGCTCTGCCGTTTTGGTCGAAAACAATGCGACGTGAAATCATCCGAACTGTACTGTAATCACATATATTTCGCTCGCGCCACGCCATTCAGTGACGTGCATCTACTCCATGGCGTGCCGGTGGCCTTGCACCCTTGTAGCAGCGAGGGGCGGTGTGATAGGCGAAATTATGCTGACGTACCGGGCCTGAAACGGGCGGTGTACCCTGACGACGTCACCATGTGCACATATTAAGGGTCCATCGGTGAGCAGGAGGGCGTCTTACAAAGAGCCCTCGACATTCACGACTATGCCACAGAAACGGGTTTAAACACCGTCCCAGACAAAACAGAGTTCGTCGTCATTCATGGTGGCCAATCCACCTTTGGCAAACAGGAAGAAAAGCAATCTTTTAAACTCTAAATCGGTAATCGACTCATCATACGGAAATATACTATCAAAATACTTGGTATGCACCTAGACAAGAACTGCACAGCGAGCACTTGGTTCCAACGCGTTACGAAGACAAGCAAACAAATCCTGCAGGCTTTACGCAGAATCTCTAGCCACACCCGTGGAGTAAACGAACGTGAAATGCGGCAGTTCTCGCAAGCTTTTCTCGTCTCCCACTAGTGCAAAGCTGCCCTTCTTTGCACCACTAGTGGAAAGCTGCCCCTAATGTTTTTAAAAAAATTATTACAGGAACCTGCCTGAGAAATTTGGCATCAATTTAAACATTCTTTTGCCTGTTATCGATTCTTAACTTCCATCGGGAGTTTTCGCTCTGGTCCAACGCACGGCCATAGCAAGGTCAACGCACGAACAACGCCGACGACGCCGGATTTTCTGCGTGACGGGGCCCTTGAAGCTGTCGCATTAATAAAACATTCAGCGCCCTTTCCCTGTCGAAAACATGGGGGTAAGCGAAACTTGTGGCAAGACGACGCTGTCGCAGACGTTCCGCTTCCTTTGCCTTCAACTCAGGGTCCGCGGCTGTTCGTTGACGTTTCTCCTGGGCTTAAGAAGCCCTCACACAAGGATCTGCACGTCGACTACGAGCCCTTTTTCAAGCTAGTTCTTCTTCTTTCTGGGGTTTTACGTGCCAAAACCAGTTCTGATTATGAGGCACGCCGTAGTGGAGGGCTCCGGATTAATTTTGACCACCTGGAGTTCTTTAACGTGCACTACAACGCAAGCACACGGGCGTTTTTGCATTTCGCCTCCATCGAAATGCGGCCGCCGCGGCCGGGATTCGATCCCGCGATCTCGTGCTCAGCAGCGCAACGCCTTAGCTGATTAAGCCACCCCGGCGGGCTTCTCGAGCTAGTTCGCGACACCCTTGCTCAAACGCAGCCTGCTCCTCGGTTGAACGCACCACTAGGGCTTCCCATCCGCTCGCCGAAACTGATCTGAGGAGGGAAGCCCGGCAGAGTGCGGGCCAACCCCTTTTCCCTAGGGAGCCTACATGCAAGCGCTGTTTTAAAACAGCGCTTGCATCCAGGCTCCCTACTTTTACCTCCCTTTAACAGCCCACGACACACCAAACGAGCCTGACTGGTCGCGCGCGTCATGTGATCCAGCACCGGCGCAGCTTTCCCCGCTCCTACTCTACTCTGGGAATAGTCCGGGTTTCTTTCGTTCCTTCTTTCTTTCCTTCTTTCGTACTTCCTTTCCTTCTTGTCCCTGGCTCGCACACGCATATACAATGCGGGTATGCGCCCCACGTGGTCTTATTATCGTTAATCGTGACGTACCTGATGAGCATGTGAAGTTATTGATTCGTGCCCTTCCATGCCAATTTTGGTATAAACCAAGCGAACGAGACGCGAGTTTTCAACATGTTTTCGATAGGGTTTAACCTGACGCCACCACAACCACCGCCAACACTTGTGAAGCAATGGAAGCTTCGCTTGAAAAATGAGTGCACGGTGCTTGGTAAACTATCTATGGGCATGTATTATGTGTACGAAAGATTCATCCTGTCTCAAGGGTTAAGTGAAACATCCTGTGTTATTTGAACTACTTGACAAAAACTCATGCGCCCTATAGAAAGTGCGATATCACAAAACAATTGTTCTGACTGTTCTCCACAGCGAAAAGAAACTTTTTGTATATCTAGTCCACTGAAAACTTTAACAAGTATAATGGTTCCACCTGATATCTTAGAGGTGCGTGTTCGCTAGGGTTTGGCTTAATGGAGAGTAATCTGGTTCATTTCCCCACTTTGCCTGGAGTGGCGATTAATGTCTTGTATCCCCTTAAAAGAGCGATTGCTTGGCAATTATCTTAGGAATTTTACTATACAGTGGGTGTTCCACGCAGCTACGTGTATTTTATCTCTGTGCGAAGTGATGTTCCTCTCTCTATTCACCTTTTATATTCAAGCATAGAGTGGCTTTGTAAATATTGCGAATAACAGATTCCACAAAGCTGATCTTTGTAGTTAAACAACTTCATGTTATCCCTGCATTATTCTGGAAATTGCCTATCGTATGCCATCTATAGCAAATGGCTTTATTCACATTCAACATCATCATAGTGTAATGTAACAATTTGTATACATAATACCGTTTGTGTCATTTGTTAGTTTTAGAAGCGTATCTTCATCGCATATTTACTTGAATTCCGAGATCTTCGAGATAGGTAGATAGATAGAATTCCGATATAGGTTAAAACGATTAAGACAACTTTTCTGCTTTATTGTTGCTCAGCATGCTACCTAATAATTCAAGCGAAATCGCAGTGTCACCCCGGCCAAACACAATTGATTTTCAAGCTTTCAAAATTTAGCGGCGCTACACAGATTCGTGCCTACTGACAGTCACACCCTTTCGCCGAGCTGTTCGACTCTAGACAAAGCCCACATGGCAGCACGTGAGCACCGCGGTTTCTATAGGAGTACTTCGGCTCAATAAGGTAGTTTGAATCAACAGCAACAACGTGTTGACGGTAATGTGCCGTATTTCGTTATATTCGCGTGCATGTTGTCAATGTTTGCAAAATGAGAGTTGTCGGAAGTCTCGCCTTTTTTCGATGGACTGCCATGCTTGTTGTGCAAGAAAGTTTAATGCGAGAGTATTGCTTGGCTCATTGTGGGACCCTGCCATCGTTAGAAAGCCGTGGCAGAAAAACGGCACACAAATTACCTCATCGTCATCTACAAACAAAAGTGGCCACGGTGAGGATTCGATCCTCTGCCCCATCGCCATTGCTACCACTGCACAGCCGACCGCGCTAACCACCTCGCCAGGGTCGCACGGCGCCACCGTCACAAAAGGCGACAGTGATGAATATTGTTACGGCACAACCAAGAGTAGCGCAAGTCCGAAGAAGACGATTTGATGTGTAGAGGTAGAATCTATCTCGCCAGCCATCTTCTTTATATATCGCCTTCTTATATGTATATATATATATATATATATATATATATAGACGAGTGGCCCTCGTCTGCGGCGGTCGCATACCGATCGGCACGAAGAAGACAGGGGCCGCGCTGGTCGTTCTATTCCTGCGTTCCCGCGTTCGATCGCCGTAATAGCATCTCCTGCTTGGGGGGCTTGGGTCAAGTATCGGGTGGTATTTTCTTTGTTCACCTTGCTCTTTTACGTTACTCTTTCTATTTCCGTTTGAAGACTTCGTATGTGATTATGAGTTACTCAGCCTTGCTTGATGTCTGTCTCATCACCTGGCCTCGGGGCATCCCGGGGTCAGCCTCGGTTCTCCCCAGGAGCTACCGCTTGAGTTTTTTCTCCGCAGTGGAACCGGCAACGTTCCCGTGGCCATGGTGCCTACCGACGGGGGTATAATCAACATGAAAAACCCCAAGACGATTCAGGTGGAATTGCAGAAGGCGTCAACCCACTTTCGACAGATCACAGAGGTCCGCCAGTTCGGCAGGGGAGGTATATTATGTTGCTCGCCAGACCACAACTGTGCCAAGGAACTGCTAAATTGCTCAAGGTTTGCTTCACATCCGGTGAGATGTTTCGTCCCACCGCATCTTGCATGCTCTAGAGGCATTGTACGAGGTGTAGACGTCAGTTTAACCCCGGAAGAGATATTAGAAATGTTTTCGGTGGCTGGTGTCATCTCCGTTTACCGGTGTAGCCGAGTGACTGACAATATCATCATCATCAGCCTATATTTATGTCCACTGCAGGACGAAGGCCTCTCCCTGCGATCTCCAATTACCCCTGTCTTGCGCTAGCGTATTCCAACTTGCGCCTGCGAATTTCCTAACCTCATCATCCCACCTGACTTTCTGCCGTCCTCGACTGCGTTTCCCTTCTCTTGGTATCCATTCTGTAACCCTAATGGTCCACCGGTTATCCATCCTACGCATTAAATGGCCTGCCCAGCTCCATTTCTTCCGCTTAATGTCAACTAGAATATCGTCTACCCCCGTTTGTTCTCTGATCCACACCGCTCTCTTCCTGTCTCTTAACGTTACTCCTAAGATTTTTCGTTCCATTGCTCTTTGTGCGGTCCTTAACTTGTTCTCGAGCTTCTTTGTTAACCTCCAAGTTTCTGCCCCGTATG
Organism: Dermacentor silvarum; assembly: GCF_013339745.2. Taxonomy (NCBI): domain Eukaryota; kingdom Metazoa; phylum Arthropoda; class Arachnida; order Ixodida; family Ixodidae; genus Dermacentor; species Dermacentor silvarum. The sequence continues at coordinate 91,354,556 of NC_051158.1, forward strand.
TTAGCACCGGTAGAATGCAATGATTGTACACTTTTCTTTTCAACGACAGTGGTAAGCTCCCAGTCAGGATTTGGCAATGCCTGCCGTATGCACTCCAACCTAATTTTATTCTTCTGTAAATTTCTTTCTCATGATCAGGGTCCCCTGTGAGTAATTGACCTAGATAAACATATTCCTTTACAGATTCTAGAGGCTGACTGGCGATCCTGAATTCTTGTTCCCTTGCCAGGCTATTGAACATTATTTTTGTCTTCTGCATATTCATCTTCAACCCAATTCTTGCACTTTCTCGATGAAGGTCCTCAATCATTTGTTGTAATTCCTCTCCATTGTTGCTCAATAGGACAATGTCATCTGCAAACCGAAGATTGCTGAGATATTCGCCATCGATCCTCACTCCTAATCCTTCCCAGTCTAAGAGCTTGAATACTTCTTCTAAGCATGCAGTGAATAGCATTGGAGAAATTGTGTCTCCTTGCCTGACCCCTTTCTTGATAGGTATCTTTCTACTTTTCTTGTGGAGAACCAAGGTAGCTGTGGAATCATTGTAGATATTTGCCAAGATATTCACGTATGCCTCCTCCACTCCTTGATTACGCAATGCCTCTATGACTGCTGATATCTCTACTGAATCGAATGCCTTTTCATAATCTATGAAAGCCATATAGAGAGGTTGATTGTACTCCGCAGATTTGTCGATTACCTGATTGATGGCATGGATATGGTCCATCGTAGAATATCCCTTCCTGAAGCCAGCCTGTTCTCTTGGTTGACTGAAGTCAAGTGTTGTCCTGATTCTATTGGAAATTATCTTGGTGAATATTTTATACAATACTGAAAGCAAGCTAATGGGTCTGTAATTCTTCAGTTCTTTAACGTCTCCCTTCTTGATGATGATGATGATATTTGGTGTTTTGTGGCGCAAGGGCCAAGTGTGGCCAAAGAGCGCCAAGACAATGAATGGTATGTTTGCCATGATCAGTGAGTTCCGATGACAGGATGCAATGTGGCTGTAAAGGGGCCTAAGAACAAATCGCGGTATAGAAGCGTAAAACATATATCGAATAGAATTATGGCAGTGACGTGTGGAATGATCTATGGGTAGTGAACGGATGAGAAATGGTCATGGTGCTTAGAGTATTAAGAATATAAAAGCAGCACGACGCCTACCGGAAGCCTTTGTAGACAAAGACCAGGAGGCACGTGCTTTCTTTAAAAAAAAATACCGCAGCAGCGGCCTCTCCAGAGAGGCCGTGCTACAAGTCACCTGCATATATAACACGAAAGTTAGGTATATCCTTTAAAAACGCGATAACGGATTGGTATTTAAAAAGAGGTTCATTGCCCAAAAACATACATGGATGTAATGGTAGGTTCTGCCGTAATGATAATGAAAAATGTATTTTCCTCTGAGGCTCCAGTTCAGGGCATTGCAGGAGGACGTGAAGTACACTGAGTGGAGAGAAAGAGAGAAAAACATTTATTTAGACCATTCAGATCGTTGATCTTGAGGACGAGTGGGTGGTGTCCTCATTCCAGGACTCCACTGGCCATGGCTGCTCGACGTACTTGCTGGACGAGAGCTTGTTGTCCCGCCAGGGTATCGCCGGTCAGCTGTACCTCCCACCGCTCAAATGACGTGTTAGGCGTCTTTAAATGTTGAGGTTTGCCCCCGCACCCCCACGAGATGTGAAAGAGTGTAGGGCGTGTGTCGCCGCACCAGGGGCAGATGCCGCGATATGTTTGTGGGTATATTTTGCTGTATCTGTGTAGGTTTGGGAATGTGTTTGTTTGGATAAGTCTGAGGGCTATTGCCTCTTCAGTGCTGAGATTTTTGTGAGGGGGAGAATAAATCCTGCGGTTGAGTCGCTGGATTTCGAGTCGGTCGCAGTAATTTGATGGCAGGGGCACAAAGGTAAAGGAAGGGGATTGATAAGACGATTGGTTTTGCCCCGCTCGGTTAATTAGCGCTCGAGCTAAGGCGTTCGCCCTTTCGTTCCCCTCCAGTCCCGCGTGACCCGGCGTCCAAGTGATTTGATGGGTTTCTTGTAGCCTCGGGCCTAGAATTTGAGCCGCCAGCACCGGTGTTCGTCCGTTGGTAAAGTTTCGGCAGGCCTGTTGCGAGTCGGTAACGACATGAACTTCCCTGCCCACCCTGTCATGTTGTTTTATTACTAGCGCTGCGGCTATGGTCTCAGCCGCAGCTGGGTGCTCTGCCCTGACGGAGGCCGCGAGGGTTAAGGAGTTGTCTCTCCCGTTCACGGCGGCTACCGCGAAGAGGCCCCCTGCGGGGTACGCCGCCACGTCCACGTACTGTACGTACGGGTCACTCTTGAATTGTCGGCGCTGTCTGTTGACCCGCGCCTTGCGTCGTCCTTCGTGGAGTTCATGACTCATGTGCTTTGGTATGGGGTTCGCCGTGATCTTGCTTCTGACCTCGGGCGGGAGTGATCGTTGCCCATCGAGGGCACGAAGCTCCGTGGCCGTGCCGGTCCGGTGGAGGATGGCTCTGCCCGCCGCCGTGTTCTGTAGTCTGGCTTTTTGCGAAGCCATAACCGCGTCCGACAGCTCAGCGAAGGTGTTGTGGATGCCGAGAGCCGCTAACCTCTCGTTTGAGGTGGTAACAGGGAGACCCAGGGCCGTTTTGTACGCGCCTCTGATGATGGCATCGACTTGTTCTTGATCGCGTTTGTTTAGCGAGTCGTAGTGATACGGCATGCTAAACGTTACTCTGCTGATCACCAGAGCCTGGACGAGGCGGAGCGTGTCCTCTTCTCGCATGCCCTTGCGGCTTCTTGTTATTCGTTTGATAATCCGCGAGATCTGGTTGGTGGTGGACCTTAGGGTTTGGATGGTGTGGGATGCTTTCAAGTTGCTCTGGATCCAAAAACCCAGAATCCTAGTCTTTTTGCTTTCCGTGATCTTGTGGTCCTCTAGATAGAGTTCGATAGGGCCGGGTGACTTATAGATTCCTCCTCCGTGAACCCGTATCACCTCGGACTTCTCGGGTGCGCAACGCATCCCGCTCGCTGCCGCAAATCTCTCCACGGCCGTCGCGGCCTCCTGAAGGGTCGCCTCCTTTTGCGCGAGGGAGCCCTTGGTGGCCCAGAGCGTGATGTCGTCCGCGTATAGGGCGTAACCGAGGTCCGGGATCTTCCGCAGCTCTTTGGTCAGCGCTAGCATCGCGATGTTGAAGAGAATCGGGGAGACTATCGCCCCTTGCGGCGTTCCTTTGTTCGGCACGTCGATCGTATCCGATCGAGTCTGGCCTATTCCGATGGTTGCCGTCCGGCCCGTCAGGAACGATTTGACGTAATTAAAGATGCGCTCTCCGCAGCTGATGTCGTTCAGTCCCTTGAGAATGGCCTCGTGAGAGATGTTATCGAAGGCCCCTTTCAGGTCGAGTGCGAGCAGGAGGTGTTCTCCTCCCTTCGGGATGCCCTTGAGAACTTCTTCCTTCAGGATTAGGAAAGCATCTTGCGCAGAAAGTCCCGGCCTGAAGCCAAGCATGGTGTGCGGGAAGAGGTCACCGTCCTCTATGTAGTGTTGGAGGCGAGCTCCGATGACCCTCTCGTACAGCTTGCCGAGGCACGAAGTCAGCGAGATGGGACGTAGGGCTTCGATCGCGGGCTTCTTGCCTGGCTTGGGAATGGTCACGACTTCCGCGTGTTTCCACTCGTTCGGTACGTGGCCCTTGCTCCAGAGTTCCTCGTTTAGGTATTCGGTCAAGTCCAGGATGTGCTTCGGGCTCAGGTTTCTAATCATGGCATTGGTGATTTTGTCAGCCCCGGGAGCAGTGTTGCGCTGTGAGGCTCGTGCCGCGGCATACACCTCTTCCTCCGTGATCGGAGCGTCCAGTTCAGGTCTTGGTTCCCCTTCGTATTTAAGGAGGCAGGGTCGTATGGGGTCGCTACCCAGGTATCTGGTTTTTAGGGTGTCAATCAGATCCTGGTCATTCCCGGGGAATTTGTGAGCGATTTCTTGAAGTGTCCGACTGGTTGTCGCTTTGGCCTTGTCGGGCTCGATCAGGCAACGCAGGATGGCCCACGTCTTCGCCGTACTCAGGGTACCTTTGAGCGAGGTGCAAAACTGGACCCAATTTTGCTGCGTCAGCTCGGTCGCGTAATCTCTGGCTTCTTCTGTTATTTGAGCGATTCGTAGACGGAGTTTCCGGTTTAACCGCTGTCGCTTCCACCGTTTGAGGAGGCCCTCACGGGCTTCCCACAGGTGTAAAAGCCGGCGGTCGACTTCGGGTGTCTCGACCGTGCGCTGGATGGTTTTGGTGGTTTGGATGTGGGCGTCTCGGAGGTGCTTCATCCATTCCGCTATGTCCGTTATACCGCTTTCGGGTGGGGGGTACTGCCTGTACGCCTCCCAGTCCGTGAGCCTAATTTCTCCAATTGTTCTCTTGAGTTTCGGGGTGGACACCGAGATGCTGAGGATGTAGTGATCGCTGCCCAGTGTTTCGCCCAGGTGCGTCCATGAGTATTCTCTTACGTTTTTGATAAATGACAGGTCCGGAAACGTGTCCCGACTAACACTGTTGCCTACACGGGTTGGTTGGAGGAGGTTGGTTATCAATTCGAGGCCCGTCTGGTCAACCGCATCGATGAGCGACCTCCCCTTCTGCGTGTCTTGTTGGTAGCCCCAAGCCGTGTGTCTAGCGTTCATATCGCCCACCACTACCAGCTGGTTGCAGCCAGCGGCTCTCGCGCTGTCGTAAATGATGTTGCGGAAGTCGTCCTTTTGAGCCCTCGGCGGACTGTACAAATTCAAGATGAAAGTGCTACGTCTACCCCTCTTTTGCGGGAGGACTTCCACTAGCACGTGGTTAATGTCATGATGTTGATAATGTTGTCCCACGGCCGTCACCGTTTTGTGAACTAAAACCGCAACCTTTGGTGATCCCACGTGTCTAATTACGTAGTAACCCCGTAGCTTGATGGGCTGGTTCCCGACCTCTTGAAGGCAGATGACGTCGGGGGGGTATGGGTGGTTTTGGATGAAGAGCTGGAGCGAACTTGCCTTCTTGTTGAAAGAGCGACAATTCCACTGCCAGATCTCGAGGTGTTCGTGGGCGCTGCGTGTGGTGTTAGCCATTGCTGACGTTCATGCCGCCGCCGTCGCAGTTGAGTGGCTCGCCACATTCGTCACAGACAGGCGGAGCGCCACCGGACAATAAGTATGCGTGTGTACTGTATGTGTGTCCTATCCTGAGTCTGCAAAGTGTAACCTGTGTGTAGCGTGTTTTCGATTCTGACGGCCAATGAGCGAGATGAGGCTTGATAGTATGTAGTTTGTTGTTCGTTTCTCTGTCCCACAGACGTTGCCAGTAGGCTCTGACCTTTTTCTTGATAAGTGGCTTTAGGTCCATTACAGGGACGGCTGTGGGCGAAGTGGCAGCGTCTGTATGAGCAGATGTGGCTAGCTTCTCGGCCAACTCATTCCCTTCGATCTCGCGGTGCCCTGGCACCCAGCACAGCACAATTTGTTGCTTAGATGCATACGCGGTGCAAAGTATGGAATAAAGAGCTATAATGACGGGGTTTCTGTGCCTACTGAGAGTTTTTAAACATTTCAACACGCTCAAGGAGTCAGTGTAAATGACTGCCTTGCGTATGTCTAGCTGTTTGATCTGTTTAACCGCCGCCAGGATGGCGTAGGCCTCCGCTGTAAAGATGGTTGTGTTTGGGTGTAGAACTCCGGCAGCCCAAAAGGATGGACCGACCGCCGCGTAAGACACGCCAGTGTGCGACTTTGAGGCGTCAGTAAAATATTCCGGACAAGAGTATTTGTGCTGCAATTCGAGGAAGTGCATACGGATATGTGCGACCGGCGCATTCTTTGTAACATCAACGAAGGACAGATCACAGTCAATCAGCTGCCACTGCCATGGCGGCAGCTGTACAGGAGAGTACATGACATCGTGTTCGTGGAGCGACACATCCATCTCTTCGGCAAGACTTCTTACTCGCAGTGCGTAGGGCTTTCTTTCGCTAGGGCGGTTCTGAAAGGTTTGGGCACTGGACAGGTCATTTATAGTTGTGTAGGTAGGGTGAGTTTTGCTTGAGTTTACTTTCAGGAAATACATAAAGGACAAGTACGTTCTCTGCAGATGGAGTGACCATTCATTTGATTCTGCATATAGGCTTTCTACGGGGCTTGTTCTGAATGCACCCGTAGAGAGGCGGATGCCGAGATGGTGGACAGGGTCCAGCATCTTCAAGGAGCTCGGAGTCGCGGAGTGGTATATAATGGAACCGTAGTCTATACGTGATCGAATCAGGCTCTTATAGAGATTCAGTAGACATTTTGTGTCACTACCCCACGTAGTGCGAGACAACACTTTCAAGATGCTCATTGTCTTCATGCACTTGTTTCTTAGATACTTTAGATGTGGGATAAATGTTAACTTCGCGTCCAGAATTATGCCTAGAAATTTGTGTTCAGTTTTTACAGGTAGACCCTCACCTTGCATCTCGATGTTGGGATCAGGGTGCAGACCTCTCTTTCTGGAGAAGAGGACGCATGTGGACTTTTGTGGGTTAAGCCTAAATCCATTCTCGTCTGCCCACTTACATAGTTTGTTCAAACCAAGCTGAACCTGCCGCTCACAGATTGCAAGGTTACATGAGGTGAAACCTATCTGCACATCGTCGACATATACTGAATAAAATATGTTGCGTGGGATGTACAGACGCAGAGAGTTCATTTTTATGATAAAAAGGGTGCAACTGAGCACACCACCCTGTGGTACTCCAGTTTCCTGAACATATGGTACTGATAAGGCATTACCCACACGGACACGGAATCTGCGGTTGGACAGGTAACTTTCAATGATATTCAGCATATTTCCACGTATTCCAAAGTGTGCGAGGTCTCGCAGTATTCCGAACCGCCACGTGGTGTCGTATGCCTTTTCCATATCGAGGAAAACAGACAGGAAGAATTGCTTGTGGACAAAGGCTTCACGAATCTGAGCCTCTATGCGTATCAGATGGTCAGTGGTGGATCGGCCATCGCGAAACCCACACTGGTATGGGTCAAGCAGCTTGCTTGATTCTAGGAAATGTATTAGACGCCGGTTTATCATCTTCTCGAAGACTTTGCAGATGCAGCTTGTTAGAGCTATGGGCCGATAGCTGGATACGGACGATGGATCCTTGCCCTGCTTTAGGATAGGGATCACTATGGCCTCTTTCCAGGCAGAGGGGATCTCGCCGGAGGTCCAAATAAAGTTATACAGACAGAGAAGCGTTTTCTTCGTTTCAGAGGGCAGGTTTTTTAACATTTCGTATAGTATGCGGTCAGAGCCTGGGGCAGATTGGTTGCAACAGGTGAGTGATGCATACAGCTCTGCTAGAGAGAAAGGTAAGTTATATGGCTCGTTCCCGGTGCTCTTTCGGTCTAGGTTTTTCTTTTCTATTGCTGCTTTGTATTTTGTAAATGCTGGAGAATAATGTGATGAACTGGACACATGTTCAAAATGAGCACCCAGATGATTTGCTTGGTCCTCCAGGCTGTCTCCCTGCGTGTGTATCAGGGGAGGCGGATGTGTTTGTCGTCCTCTTACTCTATTGACCCTGTTCCAAACCTTGGCCTCATCCGTGTACGAATTAATGCTTGATAAGAATTTTTGCCAGCTGTCTGTCCTGGCTTGTCTGCGCGTTCTCCTACCTTGGGACTTAATTTGCTTGAAATTGACAAGGTTTTCAGCAGTAGGAGAATCGCGAAGCTGCCTCCATGCTTTGTTCTGCTGCCTACGCGCATTCCGGCATTGTTCATTCCACCACGGAACACGAGGTTTACTAGAAAGTCCACTTGTTTGGGGAATACACTTAGATGCTGCATCAATTATGAAGTTGGTAAAAAACTCGACGGCGTCGTCAACTCCGAGCACAGACATCTCAGCCCACGAGATCGTACTGGTAAGTGTCTGGTATTTCTCCCAGTCCGCTGCATCGACCTTCCACCGGGGAGCATGTGGTAGAGATTCGTGTTGTCTTGTTGCTCTCAGCAGTATTGGGAAATGGTCGCTCCCGTAAGGGTTTTTTATAACTTCCCATTCAAGTTCGGGTAATATGGATGGAGAAGCTATGCTGAGATCTATAGAAGAAAAAGTTTTGTTTGCAAGACAATAATATGTGGGTTCTTTTTTGTTTAGCAGACATGCACCGGATGAGAAAAGAAAGCCTTCAATTAGACGGCCTCGAGCATCGATGCGAGAGTCGCCCCACAGTCCGCTGTGTGCATTGAGATCCCCAAGAACAAGATAAGGTTCTGGCAATTCGTCTATTAGGGACTGGAATTCATGTTTGTGTAAGTGGTAATGTGGAGGTATGTAAAGCGAGCAAATGGTGACGAGTTTGTTTAAGAGAACAAGTCGAACTGCCACTGCTTCGAGGGGCGTTTGCAGCGGTAAACGTTGACACGCTATGCTTTTCTGAATTATAATGGCAACACCGCCTGAAGATGCAAGAGCATCATCGCGGTCTTTACGAAACGTAACATACTGTCGAAGAAAGTTTGCATGTTCCGATTTTAAGTGAGTTTCCTGTACACACAGCACTTTTGGATTGTGTTCGTGGAGAAGTTCTTGCACATGATCGAGGTTCCTAAGAATGCCTCGGACGTTCCACTGTATGATTTGTATATCCATACCGAAAGTAAAATTGGTGCTGTGTGTACAAAAAAGGAAGTGTTGCCTTAGATTACAGAACCTTTTCCAGGCCCTGTAACACGGGATTTGTCCTTTCTGAAGCGGTCGAGGGAGCCTCGCCGCTCCTTAGGCGCTTGATGCGCCATCGGGATGGGTGTAGTGTCCATTGCCTCATGTGAGGCGCTGGACACACGCTCTTGCGAGCGAGAAATTTCGCGAGAAGGTCTCACCGCGAAGGACGAGACCTTTGTGCCCACCAGCCCGGAGGTCGATGGGGCTGCCTTTGGGCCTGAGCTGCGCCGGCTGTTGCCAGCGCCAGAAGAGGCCAGAGAGGGTGAGGCAGCCTTGACTGCACCCACCGTGGGAGCTGCTGGCGGTCCTGCGGGTTCGCTACTCATATCGCAGGCTGTCGCCGCGGGCTCTTGTGCTACCGGCAACCCTAGAGTAACCGGGCCTGTTTGCTGGTTGGGTGGAGTAGGCTTAGATCCTTCCACCCCAGGGGCAGGAGCCACAAGCGACAGCTCGCTGCGCGCGGGCTGGGCAGGTGGCAGTGGCCGCTGCGACGCTGCCCCCCGACGCGCCGCATCAGCATAAGGTGTGCTGTGGAAAAGTGTGCACCTCTTACGGGCTTCCTTGAAAGAAATATTTTCTTTTACTTTTAGGGTGATTATGTCCTTTTCTTTTTTCCAGTTCGGGCAGGAACGTGAGTAGGATGCGTGGTCACCACTGCAATTCACACAGTGAGGAGTGCCACTACAATTGTCAGAGGAGTGGCCCTGGACTCCACACCTTGCGCAAGTTATTTGACCACGACAGGTCTGCGAGCCATGGCCGAATCTTTGGCATTGAAAGCACCGTCTAGGGTTAGGGACATATGGTCGGACAGTTAACTTAATGTATCCTGTTTCGATTGTTTCAGGCAGAACGCTAGATCCAAATGTTAGCACAAGATGTTTGGTGGGGATTTCTTTGTTGTCCCGTCTGATGATGATACGTTTTACATTGGTGACGTTTTGATCTTTCCACCCTTCCAGGAGTTCTGCTTCCGATAATTCTAGGAGGTCTGCTTCTGATACGACTCCGCGTGAGCTATTCATTGATCGGTGTGGTGATACAGAAATGGGTATGTTGCCGAACGTCACAAGGTTGCCGAGTTTCTCGTACTGCTGTTTCTGAGGGACCTCAAGAAGAAGGTCTCCGCTAGCCATTTTGATCACTTTGTAACCTGACCCTAAAGCTTCGGTTAAAGATTTCGCAACAATGAATGGTGAAATTGATCTGGCCGGTTTTTTAGAGTTCTCACTGTGTACAACATGGTATTTTGGATAGTTATCTTTTCGTCGGTTGAAAGATAGGCAAAGTTCATCGGTGCGTCCCCTCTTTAGAGGATGACGATCAAGTATGCGGGGAAAAGCTGGTGTTCCCATAACGGTTTGTTTTATTTCGGCGGCAATGGCGGCCACCCACCACGGAGCCCAACTAGGGGACGCTGCAGTACCTAACGCGTAAGGCTGCAGGCGCCAACCGTACATTGCCACTATAACCTAATATATTATACCCAAGGGAGGGCACATACACAAGGTTAACCCAAGCCGCCTGTGAAGATTTGGAAGTAACGGAAGAGAAGAGATGATAGGAGAGCAAAAGAAGGGAGATAGGAAAGCAAAAGGTTGGAGAGGGGGACAGGAAAAGGCGACCACCGATTTCCCCCGGGTGGGTCAGTCCGGGGGTGCCGTCTATGTGAAGCAGAGGCCAAAGAGGTGTGTTGCCTCAGCCGGGGGGCCTTAAAGGTCCGAACACCCGGCATCGGCTCAACCCCCAGGATCCCCCTTTCCCCAGACACGGCTAAGCCGCGCACGGCTACACGCGGGAGGGTCCAACCCCCATGTGCTCGGGTACGTGGTGTCGCAACTCACCAAACGCCTGCTCACGCAGACGCCCCTGCGGGGAACGTCTCCCTTCTTATGGATAAGTATAATGTTGGCGTTCTTCCAGCTCTCTGGTACACTTGAAGTTGTGAGGCATTGCGTATAAAGGGCCGCAAGTTTTTCAAGCATGATATCTCCTCCATCTTTGATTAAATCTACTGTTATTCCATCTTCTCCAGGCGCTTTTCCCCTGGTCATGTCTTTCAAGGCCCTTCTAACTTCATCGCTAGTTATAGAAGGAGCTTCTGTATCCGGTTGATCAATATTTCGAATGGAAGAAGCTTGGCTGTTTTGGCTACTGTACAGGTCAGTATAGAATTCTTCTGCTGCTTTTACTATGTCATCGAAATTGCTGATGATATTACCATGCTTATCTTTCAGTGCATACATCTTGCCTTGTCCTATGCCTAGTTTTCTTCTTACTGATTTCATGCTGCGTCCATATTTTACGGCTTCCTCAATTTTTCCCACGTTATAATTTCGAATATCCCTTACTTTCTTCTTGTTGATCAGTTTTGACAGTTCAGCGAATTCTATCTGATCTCTTGAGTTGGACACTTTTATGTTTTGTCGTTTCTTTATTAGGTCCTTTGTTTCTTGGGAGAGCTTCCCTACAGGTTGCTTTGGTGCCTTACCTCCCACTTCAATTGCTGCTTCTGAGATCAGCCTAGTTACGGTTTCATTCATTAGCTCTATGTTATCTTCATCTTCCTGTTCTAAAGCTGCATATTTGTTTGCGAGCACCAGCCTGAATTGGTCTGCTTTTACCCTTACTGCCTCTAGGTTGGCCTGTTTCCTCTTCACTAATTTCACTCTCTCTCTCTTCAAATTGAGAGAAATCCTAGACCTCACTAACCTATGGTCACTGCACTTCACCTTACCTAACACTTCTACATCCTGCACTATGCTTGGATCGGCAGAGAGTATGAAATCTATTTCATTCCTTGTTTCTCCATTAGGGCTTTTCCAGGTCCACTTCCTGTTGCTGCGCTTCCTGAAGAAGGTATTCATTATTCGGAGCCTATTCCTTTCCGCGAATTCTACTAACATCTGACTGACAATAAGAAGACTCCAACTGAGTCAGTAATAATCACATGTGCTGGGACAATGCGTCCGACAGAAATCAAAGTCTGGCCCCTAATATATAAGGTTGAAGCTCTGGCTCCACGCATTCTACAATGCGCCAACTGTTGGCGATTCGGTCACAATGTGAGGGGCTGCAGATCTGCGCCACGTTGCCGTAATTGCGGTGACAACCACAATTTTAGTGATTGCTCGTCCGAAGAAGAGAAATTCTGTCTCTGTAGTGGTGGTCACCCCACTAACTACTCCAATTGCCCTGTCAGAACACAGGAACTTCAAATTATAGAAGTAATCGAAAAGAGACGTTGCTCACGCCGTGATGCTGTTGCTGAGGTCCAGGGAAGATCTAAGGGATATGCAGGAGTGACAGCCCGCCAACAAATGGTTGCAGACTCAACCCTTTCCGATGCTATTGCGATAGCTGTCGAAAAAGCTCTGTCAAAAGCTATGGAACGACTAACATCAAACCTGTCGGAGACTCTCGCTCATGTGATGACATCTCAAATGATTCAGCTTTTCAGTTCTGTGGCGAGTTCTAACACTAGCTTACAGACTCCTCCACATCCCCTTACATCAAACGCTGGGCAGCTAATAGATCCCTCGCCAATCAATGCAGAAAACGTTGAAAATACAAGTCAATCGACTTCAACTCAGCAGACTGACAACGGATGCTTCTCTGGATCGGTGTCGGACAACAACCAGGATGTAGAAATGGGTCTTCCGACGCTGAAACGCACAAGATCACCTAATGATAATTCATTAACCTCTGTCCCGCACTCAAAAACCAAAAAAGTTGTTAAAGATAGTCTTTCCAAGACAGATGCTAACCCTAATTCTTCAAGTTCTATCCCTCAATAAAAACCCACTAAACACGGTAAAGACAGTCTTTCGAAGAGAGATTTTTTAAAAGACAGTATTTTAGAGCAGGTGATTTCTAAAGTAGGCATTAATTCATCATAGGTGTTTTAAAGGTATTACAGTGGAACTGCCGTTCCATTATTTCTGCAGCTACAGATTTAATATATTTTTGTTCGCAATTTTCTCCCGGCATTATTCATTTGCAGGAGACTTGGCTCTCAAATGGCCAAGATTTCCACATAAGAGACTATCGTTTATTTAGATTGGACCGTCCATCGAGAGGCGGTGGACTTGCGTTCTTGATAACAACTAAAATATCCCAGCTAGCACAAAAGCGATAGAAAACTGCTTCCATACCGATTCGCCAAGACTAAATGAACGTCTGAAAGACGCACTAAAAAATCCGTGCAGTCCGTTTAGAAGGTGATAAACGGTCGTATATCGTTGCTAATGTCCGGCGGATATGACTATTGCAAGAAGTTCTAGAATCTTGCTTAAAGTAGTTTCGAAAAATCCTGTCTTGAAATGGGATTTTGTAAGACCATTAGAAGCATTTAAAAAATACAGATTGAATCCTGCTACAATCAAGATTTTGACATCCGTTTTTTTTCACCCTCCCCTCTAGCGCCCCCCTCGTCTCCCTTTCCTTCCCTCTCCCCATGCCCCTGCGGCGTTTCGCCGGCCGGCGGCATGCAGGTTTGCGCTTGTGCAATACACGAAACACATACAGCAATAACATTTTTTATTGCAAAAAGTAAACACGACTAGACAAGCTAGCAATCAACATTAAATATGAGTGCCTCCGGGTAACGTCCATTACAGGTATCGACCTTGATAAACCTGGTTTCGAACAGGCTGCTGGGCTGTAGCTCCTTAATTCAGCAGGTCTTCTTACTGCAAAAACATTAGGCATGTGTAAAACGTATATTAATTGAAGCACACTTTTCTTAGTGAACGTACAGTTTTTCAATGCATTGGCAATAAGCACTGCAATATATCTTGGCAATGGGCAGCACTACAATATATTGGTCCAAGCACACAGTTTTCGAGCATTCCATCTTTATTAACATGGTTCTAACATTAACCGATCACAAGTGAAATTCCCTTCTGTTGCCTTGAAGACATACTTTACATCTAACTGAAGGTGTTGCATGTACAATCGCCAACCAGTGTAAGTGTCGGCTATTTTGCTAGCTTTCAGGAGGCTGTTGTCTTGACTAGTTGGCGACTGGTAGATGACAGCAGCCTCCTAAACACGTGCGAAGTAGGTGCCAATTAGCATTCAAAGAAAGGAATAGATAATGCATTTCTGATAATGTTGTACGAGAAAAGAGGTAAGTGTGGCTCTGCAAAGGCACAGCTTCAGTGTGACAGCATTGTTACACCACCGCAATTTTATTTGCCACAGATGACATAGCCAACTCAGAAATGGCGCAGGCTTGAGCATATACCTAAACACCAGTTTATCAAACACATCGCATACTTCAAATTGAGCAAATATATTGCGATTCCTTAAAAAATAAAAGACAGCAGACGAGTGCAACCTTAAGTAACAGCGACTATTTGCAGAACGGCTGCTTCAAGCATATACAGTAAGAACTTCAGTTGCTGTAATTAAACCATTAAAATGTTGCACGCCTATGACTTGCCTGTTTGAAAACCTCCACACAATAACATTGCCAAGCACTTGTAAAGAATTTTTTTTACAAAAACAGTGAGTCATCCACACACAAGGTGGGAACATAAGCCGTAATTTTCCACCCAGTTTCACTAACTTTGACCTTGGTGACATAATTATAGTTACGCAATGGGTTAAAGGTTAAGCTCGTGCAGTTTATATATCAATTATGATCTAGAGTGCTTGCATATGCAATTTATTGCTTACACCGAAATGAGCCCACACACTAAAACCCACACATGGCGCGCGGCGACGATTTCATCGCCGTTGCACTTTATACGGATTATCACGGCGACGACGACGGCGGCAAAAATGCGCTTGGAGTGCCCATATAATTTCTATCGCAATAAAAGAAAAAGAACCGCGGCGTAAATTTCTCTCTCTTAAATGGCATGGTCGCCGTTACGTCGTCGCGCCGTAACACGCGTGTTCGAGTCGATGTCTCAACGCTGCGGTTGCGACGCAGAGGAGCTACGACGGAGGCCCAGTCCCGCCAACGAAACTGCTCACAACCGGCCAACGCTCGCTTCAACGGCAGGAAAAGAAAGGGAGAGGGTTAAGCTGGCGCCGGGCCGGCGGCGGGCGCGCACGGAGACAAGCCCCGTTTACATGAATGCGACAGTAGCGCATCGCATCGACATTGCGCCTCGACTGAAGACGATGCGCGAGCGTTTACATGCATGCGCATCTAGGCGACCGCGATGGTGGTGACATGCGGTGTCGCATTTTAGAAGTAACGTGCTAGCGCTTCCGGAACTTCGTGTTTCCGGTGTCGATGTCCTCCGTCCGTGCGTATGCCGTGCCACATAGGAGGTTATGGCCGTGCGTGCACGTGTGGGCTAAGTGCAAACGACAGTAATGCTTCTAAACGCTACAGCCCGTTTGTGTGTCATGCTGCTTCTGACAACATGGACGAACATGCATGTACTTCTTATTCCTGTAGCGTTTTTGCGCTATCAAGAGCGTCGGCGCCGTATACAGACTATTTTCGCCCATGCGGTCTTGCAAGCAACCGGCGCCGTTTCGAGTGGGACGATAAACGAATGGACAGTCATGCACGGTAAGTACAACTAGAGCCGCTTAAATAATGCGCGCTTTTAGTTCGAGTATTAGTTTATGCGTCGCGATAACTACTGAGCTCATCTACTAGCGCTTTGGTTGAGCCTTAGCTTGTGCTTACAGGCTGCTGTATATAGCTCAGTGGCTATTGCATTGTGCTCCAAGGCTCGAGGATTCGATACTGGCCGCGGCGGCCGCGTTTAGATTGGGGCAAAATGTAAAAACGCTCGTATATTTAGATGTAGGTGCACATTAAAGAACCCCAAGTGACCAAATTATTCTGGGGCCCCACACTACTACGCGCCTCATAATCAGATCGTGATTTTGGCACGCAAAATTTAAGAACATATATTTTTTTACCGGGAATTTACATGTGGTTTTTTGTTGCCAAACGTGTAATATTGTCACGAGCGGCGATCCTGTGGTCGGTGCTTGGACGATGACGACGACGACGGGTGGTTTCTCTGGTGTGCACGCGCTCCCCTGCACGATTGCTGCAGCGTTGTGCGCCTTACCCTGTAAATATATCCATTCTATTTATATTCTCCCCGTAACAATATTACCGTGCTTTCGAGTCGTCAAATATTTTAATTTCAATATCGCATTCACGCCAGCGTTATCACCAAATTACGCGGACCATTTTTCTAATTTTCAGGTTTTTTTGTCAACGGAACGCATCCCACGAAGACTATGGGCAAAGACAGGCTCTGATGATTGGTGGAGGGATAATTTGGCGCAGGAGTTTCCACTGCGCTCAGCTTCCTGGTGAACTTGACATTTTGTCATCACGGCTGAGTGAGAAAACGTTTTCCACCTGCAATCAGCACACTTTTATCCAATGTAGTTAATTGCATGCATGTGCAAGGGAACAAGTCATATTTTCTTGCTAGTGTACGTAAGTGGCAGACAAAGTATGACATGCAAGACTTGTGCATGCACTACTGTGTAAACACACTATCAAGAATCACGACATGAACACGGCTTGTCATATTCAGTGAAATAAAATGACTTTATTTTGCCCAATTAAATCTTGTCATTCCTTGGTGCTGCTTGGTGCAGTGTCATTCCTTGGTGCAGTGGTGAATATTGGCCACGTAAACTGAAACAGCCTGCTCTGCTGGCTGTCTTGCTGTAGAGCCTGGCTGTATATCTGCAGAGGCTGAGGGTAAGCTTGCAGTGGTTGGCTCAGCAGCTGCGCCATCATTGCTTGTCTGCCCTGCAAAAACGATGTGCTTATAGTGCTCTTTATATCGCCGAGCTTTTTTTGCTTATCTTCTAAAAGCTGCCTCTGCTGTTCAAATATCAGCTCTGTATGTTTCTGTAGCGTCTCTGCAGTTCTGTTTTGCTGTTCTGCTAAGATCTCAGCGAGCTCCGAATTCCTCGTCCGTCGTGGCCTCTTTGCCCGTGGCACAGGAGTGTTGCTTCCGCTTGCTGCATACAGTGAAAAATAAAAAAGAAGTAATGAGCTGAGCATCACCAGACAAGCAGGGCACACTAATAAGCACGCCTTGCGTATTTGCATAGTAGTAAGCGGGAGAAAGGATATAATTTTCCAAATTAAAATTACCTATAAAGTGTAAGTTCTCTTACTCGTGGGAATGTTCTTAATTTTGACAACACAAACCTCTGCTAAAAACTTCACTCTTTAATTGCCTTCATATGCATATCAGGGCAATTATTGCAGATAAGTTAAAACAATCTCGAGCCCTTCAAATATTCGCAATATGTCTCGAAGCAAGGAAGAAAAATATGCGCAAAATGTTACTGATAGTACACAAAGTGAGGAAAATCAGAAAGCAAACTGTGACATACAGGATCCCGGGGTACTTTCATTCGCCTGTAGCTCCTCGTCCTCGCTTAAATCTGTCAACAAAGAAAACAGTAAGAGTTGTCATGACTGTGCTGACATGGTTCATTCGAAAACAATATCAATGACTTTCAAAGCAGATGTATCAGTAAGGTCTTGATAAGGGCTAGTTGGTCCATGATTTAGAAATGAGCTTTGAACAGCGCGAATAAAACAAGGACACGGAGAAACAAATACCACAAACAAGCGCTGACTGCCAACTGCAAGTTTATAAACTTCCAGTTGGCAGTCAGCGCTTGTTTGTCGTATTTTTTTCTTCGCAATTCGCACCTCAGTTCTAAATCAAAGCAGGTATGACAGAGTGACACACACACAAGCCCTTTCCTGCTTCACTGTGCTGTTTATCACATTTCATGAGCCAGTAGCCTGCCAAAAACCTTAACCAAACGTGCCAAAATAAATCTAACAAGCATACTGCCTTTTGACATATCTTGAATAAGTCATTGGTGTTGCATTAACTACAGTTGATTAATAAAGACCGCAAATTTTAAAAATAAATTTTTGGAAACGATTTGTTTCGGCATCTGCAATTACTATACACTGTATGAATACAGTTTAGCTAAAAACACATTCTAAGTGTCTGAAAAAAATATTTTTCTGCCAGCGCCTACGGCGACAAAAGAGCTCAAGTTCAAACACAATGGAGTTCACAGAGCCGCCCCAGGTGGTCGAAATTTTCCCGAGTTCCCCACTACGGCGTGCCTCATAATCAAATCGTACTTTTGGCACGTTAAAACCCATTATTTAATTTTAATTAGTTCACAGAGCCATCTCTCGTCCTTCCAGCTGATGAGCATCGGCATCTTGTGTGACCTAAGTGTTTCTCGAAGCACTTTTTCTTTGCAACAATAGAGCGTTCGATCTTCCTACCTGTCCGACTGTCGTCACCGAATGTCCACATGGCTGTCAATGCCGTATGCCTGAGCTTCTGTCATCGGGCGGTGAGACAGAATCGCACTCATCTCGGCGTACCAGAGCCAGCTCGACGGTGCCGCGCCACTGCGGTTTTGCTCCACTCTTTCCTGCCATGTGAAAGCATTCTTGAAATTCGCAAGCTAGAAAACATTATCGGACGCAGAAAACAAATAACATGACACCTTACCTTGTTATATCGCCCCTTCAAGTTATTCCAGTGTGTTCGGAGCTGCTGCCACGTCCAGTGAAAACCCAAAATGGCCATTTCAGACTGAATTTTCTGGAAGTATACTTGATTCCGTTGCCTTCTAAGGTCCAATAGCTCCCCAATATTCATCTCGCTAATGATAGCGAGAAACGTTTGCGTTTGCTCAAGTGAAAAAACCACACGAGCCGCGGTCTCGTTCGCATTCACCGCCGCCATGTTAGCAAGTGTGAGGAGGTCGAGGCAGCAGAGGCCCGCAGTTGCAGCGGCGCGGCAGTCCCGCAGCGAATGCTATCCCATAATCCTCGATGCGATGCGCTCCCGTTTACATGCGTTTTGCGGATGCGCATTTGCCGTCTCAAACCACCTCCGTCTAGCGCATTAATGCGATTCGCTTTCTTATCGCATTGGCGCCGTTTACATGAATGCGATGCGCTAGAAAGGTGATACGATGCGCCACTTGTCGCATTCATGTAAACGCGGCTACAGCCGAAGGTGGGGGAGCTACGAGGGAGTTGAGAGGGAGAGTGAGGGGAGCCACCGAAGCGACGGGGTCACCTCTGCTCAGCCAAATCCGCTTCCCTGACGCCCTCCTCCCTCACCTTTGACGTGTCCGCGCGCGCCCGGCGCCGCCGTGCTGGCGCCGCCCGCTCCCTACAGCATCGTTTTCTGCGAGCGTTGCTCGACGTGGGCAGTCTCGTGGCCCCTACTCGCCATCTGCTTGCGCGCCGTGATATCTAACGACTCCATTCGTACGTCGTGCTGTGGTGCACGAATACTTCAGAAATAAGTCTTTCCTTTAATTAGAACAAACTTTCGGGCTCCTTCGAGTTCGAATTATCGAGATACGACTGTATATGTATCACGCTGAAAATTTAATTCGTACGACTTTAATATAAAATAACAGTTACCTGGGTTCTTGGAGTTCAGGAGTTTCGTGGTGGCCCTTTGGGCGGCGGCGTTTTCGTCTGCCCATTTGGCACCTGTAGAGGGTACATGATCGGTGTCTTCACCCTCACGCGCCTTCTCTCTTGCACGTAGGTATGTGCCTGCATAGTAAGTTACAAAAAAACTCTTTATTGTTATGCTGATAAACTCGGAGTATCTATGTTTATAATGTAACAGCAGTGCCTATTACAACTGTATATTGGAATTTTTCTTTTTTTAACAGAATTTTGTTACTGCACAGACTTGCAAAAAGAAAACGCCAGTGCGACCTCAAAATTTATTTGTTGCATGACTGAAGCCAAAAAATGTTAGGTATCCTAAAAAAAAGATGCTGTAAATAGCTACACTGTCAGGATTATGTTACAAAAAACAAGGCAACAGTGCACTACATGCAGGGTGTTTCATTTAACTTTAGCCAAACTTTAAAAATATGCAAGTGCCACGTACCAGGACAGAACCAAGGTAATGTTGGAGATACTCAGATTATTTTTTGCATTCCGCCTAGTTAGATAATTAGTTCTAATTAATTAATTAACTTCTCAATTACTATAGTTAGATCAAAACTGTAAATGAGAAGATTGTAAAGCAACATGAGAAACCCCTGATACCGCTTTCTGTTTCTCAATATGAGCTACATAAAGTGTTTTTACAAGTGTGAAAGGTGCCTGCCAATACACGCAAACTGCCTCGAGCGGCCAGTCGTTCGGCAGTTTTGCGTGTATTCGCGGGCACCTTTCACGCTCGGAAAAACACACAAGTGATCTCGCACAAGAGCGTTGACGGAAGAACGCTGTGGCTACGCGAAGATCGTAGCACGTCTAATCATTCTGCGCCAAACGGGAATGTCATCGTCTTCCTAACGATCAATGGTCAACGAAACGTCGCAGAGGTAATTTTAGACAGCTTTGGCAAACCTGAATACGCATACAATAAAAGAAACGTACGCAGACGTAAACATGCCTCTTAAACAATATTAGAGATTGCAGTTAAAATCAAGGCGCTTTCATTGAAAAACTTCATTACCGCCTAAAACTTCCACCTAAAACTCCCGCCTGAAAACCGTAAATAATTAAACACGACAGGTGTCAAAGTGGCCGTGACTACTTACGTGAGCAAAGATGATGTGGAAGGCAGTCTGGCGCTCCGCAGTTCATGAACGAATACGCGTCAGGAACTTAACGGCTGGTCCTGACAAAAATAACGGTCAATGTAACGGCGGGTTCAAAAGTTACGCAATCTGGAGGGAAGCTGCGCGGAGAGCGCAGTCCGCTTGGCTGCTCAGACTGCGTCGGCGCAAGCGATGACGCCGATGAGCCGTCGCGCCACTCCTCGCTTTGTCAGGTAGCCGCTATGACACGTCACGGCGCTGCATCCTCTTGCGACACACGCTGCTGCAATGCAGAAAAATACTCAGTGTGGCTTCGTACTCGGTACCTGAAGCACAGAAATGCTAGCTAATTTAACTAAGAAAATACAAAATGCGGCTGCTACCATAATACTAGCGCCACCTTACAAAGATAATTTGAAATAACAAAAGTCGAACTTTTTAATGCCTCATTCTTGGCACTTTGCGGTAGGTAGGTAGGTTCCTAACTCGCTTTATAATACAAACAAGTGATGTGCAACCTATAATGGAATCGAACTTCTGCCGTGGGTCACAGCAGCCGGTTCTCTAGCAACTAGACTACGGTGTCTTTTTCTTCCTTTCGGTCAAAGTAAAACAGGTTAACCAAACAGACAAAACGAAAACTGCGACAAACAATATCAAAACATTTTACAGTTTGAACCGTCAGTCCAACTTGGCTGACATTGTCATTTAACATTCTCTGAGCGTTGTCAAGGGATCTACCCTCGACAGCCACTCAGGAACACAGCAATCATGCGTTCTAAATTTTCCTTCACAGAAAAATGGTAATATTCGCCAGGAGGGACAGATCGCGTTGAAGTGTATCGAGGACTATTCAACAATGTCCTCGCGTCGATGACAAAATCAACGTCGAAAGTGGTGCTTAGTTTCCGGAGAAGTTCAGAAACTGGGACAAGCGGAATTCGGTGACTTGTAACCCATCATAGCCATCCTTGAAATTCCACACATTTACGTGGACAAAGACTTGCCTGATTTTCTGCAGATGATGATGCATAGTCCGAAGAACCTCCATTTTCGATGCCCACGCTCATAGGAGGGTCGTTTTGTGGAACAAAATATTATCTAGAAATGTCTTGCGTGTGTGCTTCTGCATTTTCTCCTTTCAAGGCAAGGTCACTTTCGTGAAAACTGTCCTCGGATTGAGCATCCTCATGTGGCGAGGATACTTCACTAGAAGCATGGTTACTACTTTCATTAACCTACCATGATACTTATTGGACGGTACTCGTGGCAACAGGACTGGCAGATATCGGTTCGTCATTAACTCTACGCCTCTTCTGACGGTCTGAAAGGTCAGCGTAATTTTTCTTCTTTATTGTGGACTTCATTATGAGCATGAAGAGCAAGCAGCTGCCCCTTCAGTGCTCACTCACCACAATGCAAACACCCGCGCCAGGGTTGATTGCACTCTCTTCTAACAGGGCGAAGCAAAAACAAAAACCAATGTCCGTTTTTCCCGCCAAAAAGCGGAAGAAAACAACAACAAAAAAATCAATAATTGTAGGCCGCTAGAACAAGCGATTTTAAACGTCTTCTAAAATCCGCCTTATAGAAAGATTTTTCCATCCCAATTGAATCCTTCTCGATGTTGACTTCTTCAATCTAGATTTTTGACGGTCAAGGCGAAATATCCATGAATAAGAATGATTATATCTCTTTTGTGCTAGCTGGGATGCCACAAAGCAAACATATCATATCAGTATATGTCTACGGAGTGCGAGATATTAGCATTAGATGTAAATATTCCTGGTTGTTCCCCGTTTTCTTTAGTTAGTGTATGTATATTTTCCCGCAGGTGTTCAAGACATTAGAGTTCTTGATAACGTTGTAAAATCTTGTAGGAAAGAAATTGTGCTAGCGGGACACTTTAATTCGCATCATGTGGCTTGGAGTTTCAGAACAGACTCATGTGGAAAGAGATTGTTCGATTGGGCTAATAATCAAAATTTTTGTTGCCTAAATACAAAAGCAGTTACGTTTATTCAAGGCCTTTATAAATCAGCATTGGATCTAACATTTGCCAGTTCGGGGATGTCTGTCACTTCCTGGTCTACAGTCGACTCTGCCTCAAACAGTGGCCATCTACCCATTCGGTTTGATATTGTGTGCCCTCTTACTTCTTTAGATTCTCCGGCGCGCACTTTTGTTAATTACCAGAAATTTCAGTGTATTTTAAAAGCGACCCTCAACTCCCAGATAACGGTGCCGGATGACATCAAAGCCATTAGCCTTTGCGCTGTATCAAAAAGTTCCTATAAAAGGTCTCAGTTTAATGTTACCAAAGATAAAAGTACTCATTCTCCTTGGTGGAATTCGGAATGCACGCGGGATTATAGACGACGAAAAGCTGCTTGGAAAAAACTACTTTACAATCAGTCTCCGAATAACTGGAGTGATTATAAGTTTGCAGCTGCCACATTCAAGAGAACAGTATCACATGCCAAAGACGAATATGATGAAAAACATCATGCATTCCTCTCTAAGCCTAACAACAAAAAAGCTATATTCAGATTCCTTCGGTATAGAAAGATTATACCAACACCAATGAATATTGCGTCGGTAATTCTTTCACCACGCGAGATGTCTGCTTCATTAGAATTCATAGCAAAGGGCTTAGCACAACGCTTAACATCATGTTTGCCAAATGGGCCATAAGACCTCCCATCGCGGATGACTTTGTGGAAGTCACAATGCCAGAGCTTGCCAATATCGTTAGATCTTTGCCTGCCTCAGCCCCCGGTCCTGATGGCATTTGCAATGCCATGCTAAAAATTTTGTTTGCAATGTCTCCTGAGGAACTTCTGAACACAGTAAATTATTCTCTAAAAAATGCTTGGATTCCTCAAGAATGGAGGACAGCCAAAATAATTCCGCTACTTAAAAAACAAGGAGCTGGCTACAATCTTGACAATATTCGGCCTATTTCTCTTACGTCAAATATGGTAAAACTTATTGAAGGAGTTCTATATGATCGCATGATGGATCATATATCTAAAAATTCGTTACTGAGCCCAAGTCAAATAGGTTTCCGACATGGTCTCTCCATTTGGTGTGCGCATGTAGACTTGGAAAGCCGTATTCACCTTGCTCGGAATAGAAAAGAATTGAGTGCTTTAGTGACTCTTGACGTGGCGAAAGCTTATGACAGTGTCGAGTACCCTCTACTACTAGACAGATTACAGTCCTACAATTTTCCGAAATATATAACGACATGGATTTTTGCATTTCTAAGAAACAGAAAATTTTATTGTTTTCAGAACGGATTTTCTTCAACAAAGTTCGATCAGACAAGAGGGGTGCCCCAGGGGGCTGTTCTGTCTCCTGTACTATTTAACCTTTTGATGAGTTCAATTCCACTGTGCCGGGAAGTTCATCTTTATGTCTATGCAGACGACATCGCATTTTTTGCGACAGCAAGAGACATAAATTCCCTCTACGTGTCCTTGCAAACGTACCTATGTATTCTAGAGAAGTGGCTTCACACCCTTCACCTGTCACTAAACGTAAACAAAAGTGCAGTCCTTGTCTTTCCGCTTTCCGGACCGATACATTTATCATTAGTATATGATCAGAGAACCCTCCCACAGATAGAGTCGCTTAAGTACCTGGGTATAACATATGATGAAAAACTAAACTGGCGTTCTCACATAGAAAATATTGCAACGAAAGGGACCCCAGCTGTAGGTTTATTACGTAGAATCAGTAACCGGCGTTCTGGTATGCGAAGTGACACATTAATTATTATTTACCGTATGTATGTACGACCGATTCTAGAATTTGGCTGTGTTTTGTTTTCCGGAAGTGCAAAATATAAAATAAGACCACTTCTTCTTTTAGAAAGAGAAGCTCTTCGATTATGTTTACGTCTGCCTAAATTCGTTGCTAATAACGTGTTATACCAGGAAGCACGATTACCTTCTCTTCACACGAGATTCCGCATGCTTACGGTTCAAACCTACTTAAGGACTTATGAATATCCTCTTAGACGTACAGAATATATATTTATTAGTGAACCAAATTTATTTTTTGATAACACGTGGCCCCGGTTACATACCCCGCAGGTTGTATTTGTGCAGGCACAATGAGCTCCTTTAAATGTTCGCATTAGGGAAATCATTCCGTTTGATAGGTCCCCATTGTCCCTTAAAATAGAATTTGCGGACATTTTCCCCAATAACGCAAAACTACTGCCACCAACATATTTGAATGCCCTTTTGCAAGACTATTTGGACCATTTCCCAATAAATGTAATAGCGACTGATGCTTCCTCGTGGGAAGAGAAGGCAGGCGTGGGAATTTACTCACCATCCCTCGATTGGCCTTTTTCACTTCGCCTGCCAGATTAGACATCAGTTTTTCAGGCCGAACTTCTGGCAATAGCCTTCTTGCATTGCGAAAGTAACCGCTAAATGTCACAAAAGTTGTTATCCTGAGAGATTCCCTTTCTGTATGCGATGCGCCTAACGCGTCTACAAATTCAACAGCATTGAACACGTTTTACACATTAGCTCCACCCCACTTAAGGTTAGTTCATTTAGTATCGGTACCAGGCCACCGAGACATCCAACTTAATGAAATAGCTGATTCTTTAGCACGAGCTTCTTTAAAAGGTCCAGCAATATCTGTGCTGCCGGCAACTGCGCATATCACTGCAGCCAGATATAGACAGTTTTCTTTGAGCGAAGACAAGAAAAGCCTCGCGTTAGCAAATTCTACAGATTTTATACATCTAAATTATTCTTGGAACCGACAGTGGTGTCCTAACCGGCAATTCGAAGTAACATTTACAAGGCTGCGTTGCCGTATTCCACAACTAAATTTTTACTTGTACAGATGTGGTCTGGCGGCATCCCCAATATGCTACCTCTGCAATGAACCAGAATCCATCGATCACTTTTTATTATCGTGTCGGCGCTTTTCTAATCATCGACAACGATGTTTGGAAATCCCACTTCGCAATCTAGGACTGCCTTTAAGCAGTCCAGTTATACTCTCACTTGGAGCCACGGTGTTAGGATATGGCCACGGGAATGTTTGCCGAGCAATTTATAATTTTCTTTGTGACACAAAAAGATTGCCTTATTAATATTTTCCCATCTTTCAATGATTTATTTATTTATTCTTCAATAAATTATAGATTTAGCAAATTCAAAAAGTAATGTCACAAATCACAATTATATTAGTGTTGATATTATTATTCAAAATTTACGTCTGTCCTTTACTGTATTTAATTAATTATTAAATTCATATTAATACTCATATCTAGGTAAGGCTGACTAACTTGGTATAGACTTCTTAATTCTTTTATTATCGGTTTGTTTCACATCTTCAATTATTTATTTATGTTCCTTTATTTTTATTACTTATTTATTTCTAAACTAATTTATTTTAAATTTCTATCATAATACCACCCGGTTCGTGGCCTATCTCCCACAGTGGGTTGTGCCATTGATTGAGGCATCATCATCATCATCATCACTTCGCCAGGGTCGCACGGCGCCACCGTCACAAAAGGCGACAGTGATGAATATTGTTACGGCACAACCAAGAGTAGCGCTAGTCCGAAGAAGACGATTTGCCAGCCATCTTCTTTATATATCGTTGCCTCTCTGGTATATATTGTAAATACACCTGCATCTATGTGCGACTTCCGCACCGTAAAAAATTGGTGAGAGGGGCTGGGTACGCACGAGGAACAACAACGGAGCCCTGCAGCGGTCGTCACCTCGGAGAGGACAACATGATAGACGAAACGGGACCTGAATTGGTGCGGCCCGCATAAACGCATCAACGAGGAAGAGCTTAACGAGTGGGACACGTGGAAACAGACGCTGAGGGGCTTGTTCGGCCGTCCCGCCGGTCGGAAGAGCGCCGCTACAAACATGCAACCCACGTCCAAACGTCGAAAGCATGGTACGTCTCTTATATCCAGGACGTGCTGGCTCTGTGCCGTAACGGCCACAGCGATGTACCCGAGTCAGATAAGGTTGGCAATGTACTGAAGGGAATCCTGACGATGCGTTCAACCTGCTCATGTGCAAAAATTATGAAACGGCACAGGACATCATAAATGAGTATCAAAGCTTTGAGTACAAGGACGCCGACTGCCTCTCTCCTCATCCTGTCGACCACCCTGAAGACGATGCGCCGACTCTAGCGTCCTGGCCATTTCTGATCTGCGCGCCATCCGCACTGAACAACGGCATGATGACTGCTTACGTGTTCTTATCGATCGTCTCAATTCTGGACATTCGGAGTGCACGCTGCGCATGTTCGTGCTCCACGACGACGTTCTCTGCCGTCGCAGCTTACGCCCTCAAGGACCAGCATTCTTACTCGTTGTACCAGGCCATCTCAGGACCTCACTTCTTGAGCAGTTGCATGACGCCCCTACTACAGGCCACCTCGACGTTTCGCGCACCTAAGACCGCGTACGGCACCGCTTCTACTGGCCAGGCCTGTACCGCTCTGTGCACCGCTACGTTGTAGCCTGTGCGCTTTGTCAGCGCCGCAAAAAACCTGCTGTGCGGCCCGCTGTATACGCCTTTGCCCCATCGATCTGCCCTCTGAACCATTCTTTCCCGTCGGTCTCCATCCTCTCGGCCCTTTTCCGACGTTTAAACCTGGCAATAAGTGGGTCGTTGTCGCGGCTGATTACGCGACCCGGTGCGATCATGCGAGATTTGCGCACAAGCTCTGCAACTGAGGTGGCGGATTTCCTTTTACATGACGTCATCCAATATCACGCCGTACCCCTTGCAGTCCCTCACTGATCGCGGCCGCACCTTCTTGTCCCGAGTTGTTGATCACCTACTTCGCTCTTGTTCTTCCGAGCACAAGCTTTCCAGTGCCTACCATCCGCAGACTAACGGACTCACGAAGCGGCTCAATCACACATTGACAGAAATGCTGTCTATATACGTTTCTGACGACCACGGTGATTGGGACAGTAAGTTACCCTTCGTGACCTTCGCCTATAATTGGTCCCGTCATGAGACTGCTGGCTTTTCACCCTTTTACCTTCTGTTCGGCCACCACCCTACTTTGCCCTTTGACACACTACTTCCTTCCTCGCCGAACACTCCCACTTAATATGCTCAAGGCGTCTTCCAGTGGGCTCACACGGCTCGCCAAATTGCCGGCTCCCGGTTCACTGAGTTTCAGGTCACACAGAAGATCCGGTACGACAGCCGACATCGGGATATTCGATTTCTCCTAGCTCCAGTTGTCCTCCTATGGACGTCATGTCGCCGCATCGGCTTGTCTGAAAAGCTGCTGCTGCGCTACACAGGGCCCCACACGATATTTCGTCAGCTTGGCGGTGTGAACTCCGAGATCGCTTCGCTGGACTGCGTGTCCCCACTGACGTTGCGCATGTTTCCCGGCTGAAACCTTACTTTGCCGCAAGTTCACCTCCCTTATTATTAGCGCCGAGACGGCGCCTTTGCAGGCGGCAGGTTATGTTACGACGCAACCAAGCGTGACGCCAGTCAGAATAAGAAGGCGATTTGACGTGTAAAGGTAGAATAGGTCTCGCCAGCCATCTTGCTCATTTATCGCGGCCTCTCTTGTAAATATTGTAAATACACCTTAATATGTGACTTCCGCAACGTAACAACATCCTCCTTCCTGAGCCTCTAGTTAGTGTCAATACTGAACAACTGAAAGTTCAACACATGCGTGTGAACACATTGCTCATGCAGAAGACAATCCTAGCGCCAGCGAATCAACCTTTTTAGCACACAAACTAGTCTGAATGAGCGAATTCCTGTCCTTTGGTAATTAAACAATAAACCGCTGCAATATACCTCTTTATATAAAGTCCGCTCTTAGGTATCTCTAACGCGCAGCTGACTTTTTACATAAGATTGCATGACATTCAATTGTTTCTTCAGGAGGAGGAACACTTAAGTTGGTAAATTACCCGAAGTTTACATGCAAAAAAGGCAAACTTAGAGTACCCGAATACGCGCTAACGCGTTTATGAACAACGTTTTTGGGACAATATGAACATGGCCTAAAAGGAAAATTTTATCACATTGTGCCGCATCTACTGTTGAATTATTCTGAGATACGCTGGGTATTTGTAAAGGATCTTGTAAACCAAATAATAGTTTCAACAAAGTAAAATCTATGTCGAACGATAGTAAACAATTCGTAATTATAAACATTTTTGACTAGCAATACGATTTCCAGAAGTCTCTGATAGTTGCCTCCTCTGATTTATAAAGAAGCACAATACTTTCAGCCCCTTGACAGCTTTTCATGTCAATGCGTAGTGAGAACGAACGGCACCAGCAATGCATCACCCGATGTTTCGCACATCCACGTAGAGCGAAAGAGTAAAACTGTGCAATGACTCATTTATAGTACTTGCAGTGAAACATCTGACAATGCATGGTATGTTCAGTTCGTTCTCATTGCGTGTTCACATGAAAAAGTGTCAAGGGGCTCAAAGTATTGTGCTTCTTTAAAATCGCATTGCCAGTCAGAAGTTTTTGTCATTACGAATTCCTTACTATCGTTCGACATTGACTTTAGCTTCTTGAAACTTTTATTTGGTTTACATGATCCTTTACAAATACCCAGCGTATCTCAAAATACAATAGTAGATGCGACGGAAAATTTTACAAATTTTGTATTACACCATGTTCATATTCTCCTAGTCACGTTTTTCTTAAACGCGTAAGCGCTTATTCAGATACCCTGACTGATTTAGCCTTTTTGAATGTAAACCTGTGGTAATTAAACAACTTAGATATTGCTCCACCTTAAGAATCACATCAATATCATGCAGCCTTATACAAAAATGTCAGTGCGCTTTGTGAATACCTAAGAGTAGCGTAGTTTATTGCTGCGATTTATTGTTTATTTACTAAATAAGCAAGACTGCTAATTAGCTGGTTCGCTAGCGATTGAATTGTCTTCTGCACGAACAATGTATGCACGGGGATGGGTTCGACTCGCAGTTGCACAGTACTCACGCAAAACTATAAGCTCAGAGAGAAGGATACTTAACCAATGCAGATTTCTAGTCCGCACCTAACCTGGTGTTATATAACTGATTGTTCCCTGCTGTAACATTTGCTGTTATGCATAACCAGCTGCACATGTAGTGAATCAAGTCGTAGCTACGATGGTGTAGGTTGACAACTGCAATTCGACATGTTTAGCTTGTCGTTTGCTATACGTTCTTCGCAGAACACTGTATTATAGCAATTTGCACACAGTTTCTCAACAGGATCTTTAGTGAGCGTGGGCAGAACGCTCATGGCAGCAGCAGATGGCATAAGGCTGCCCTCACTCGGCCGCTACGCATCCGAGTAAGGGCAGCTCCGCACTCGCCTACTCTAAAGTCCCTATATAAGAAAAGTACCGCCATCCTTTGATAAACGCCGCGTCTCTCTCTCCTGTATCTCCGACTGGACGATGATAGCGCGCGCTTTTCACTTCTTTATATTTTCTTTTTTTCCGCCTCAGAGCCATGTTGAAAATCCTCTGCGCAGCCGCAGTCGCCGGCGGCGGCGCGTGCCCGGCCTGAAAGCTTCAACGTGGACTTTCTAGGTGCGCCCCCGTCGACTTGGCTTTCGCAAGCAAAAAGTAAAGAAAAAAAGCAAGCGCTTTAGGAGAGGAGGCGGCGGAGGAAAGAGTAGATGGCGGTACTTTTCTTATATCGGGACTTTAGCCTACTCTGGCAGCAACTGCGGATTTCGCGACCGCGCGCATGGGTAGAGTGACCTAGAATATTCTAGGTCACTCTAGCATGGGGAACCGACGATCACGGCTCAATCTCGCGAGCGCAGGGAAGGAGGCTGCGTGGAAGGGAGAGGAGGGGCCGGCTTATACGGCGGAGAGGAGGGGCCGAGTATACCTACTTAGCGCGGCCGCGCGCGCCTTATCTTGAAAGTGATCTGCAGGCGGCTCATTCCATTGTGCATGCGGTGTACTCGTCGCTTAGTTTGCGTTGAAGCGATAGACAGCACGAAGACCACTTCGCTCGCTGCTGCGCGTTTTTACAGCGAGTGTCCGCGGTCATCGAGTGTGATTTTTTCATGTTTGCCTGTGCGTGCGCACACCATGCTTGTTCATTTAGTTAGTAAGCGAATGTTTACAAGTTTATACGGCCGATAAAACTGCTATTCTTACTTCGTATAGCTGTCGACTATTCTGCTATCGCAATCGATGCTTCGCCTTTCGGGTGAAACTGTGGCTTTTTCTCGTTTGGCAACGAAATGACAGCTCGTCGTTTCGCTCATTAGGAAGACACACTTGAAAAGATTGTGAAATCAGCGCAGTTAGATGGATTGATAGCGGACATAAACTGTAAGTGTGGGTTCACCTAAAACATTCTATGAAATATTTTGAATAATATAATTGCTGGAAGCTGTTCTCTGGCTGTACTCTCCGAGTATTAGTGATCTGGAAAAGACTTGTAGCTATGAGCGCCTGGGAACGGCGCCGTAACACCAAGAAAAGAAGACAAACGTACAAAATAGACAGGACATGGCATAATGACGGACTTATCCTGTCACGGATAAGTCTGTAAATGCTTGGAGGAACTGCGGAAGCTAGTGTTCTTGCCCAAGAAAGACAACGCACATATTTAGCCACGTTCGACCTTTTGTAAAGCCATTTCAAATAACAGACAACAGGAGATGCTAGCTGCCGGCGGATTCGTGATGGTTGTGCTCTTGTACACAAGAATTTATTGAATAGAAGTGTGCGCAACTCTGTAAAAGCTATGTGAAGCAGGCGTAGTGTATCGTGTTTGAAGATTCCAAGGAAACACCCTTTCAGGAAAACAAGCTCTTCATGCAGTGTCGACGGATGTGGACGTCTACAGCACATAATAAAATGCACACTTCTATGGCATGGCACTGCAATTAATTCACCAATGAAGTCTATGCCTTGTACGTACATAGCCAAACAACTGTTACGCGCTTACATGCGTCATTTTCAGCAACAAACGTAGAGACGTGGTCAATTCTTTCCCTCAATAAGGAATCTTCTCGTATGCCTCGAGTTCCAGAGCACATGATTTGGCTAGCCCAATTTGGGAATGAACAAACGGAGAACACGTTACGTACCGAATTAAACGCGAGGACCCTGCAACTGTCCTAAGCTTGAGTGACCGGCTTATGCGGACACATAGACTGAGATTCCGCTGGTAGGGCACAGCTGCATTATCTTTGTATAGTGACGGATCCCACTATTCCCGCGTATGTGCCATATGACGCACGTACAACATAAAGTTGTCAGTACTAAGGCAACTTCGCTGTGTAGTGCATTTTCCTGTGTAGTACAACGCTCTTTATAAACCACTACAGCAGGCATACATCAAACTGTCAGTACTAAGGGAACTTCTTTTCTGTAGTACATTTTCCTATTTAAATTGCCACCTGCTCTATCGCATACACGCGTTGCATTTGAGCGCTCGTCGCTTTGCTGTGCTGCCGAGTTTGTGGAACAGGAAATCCGTCCAAAACAGTTTTAAAAAAAAACGACAGTGGCAATGTGCGTCCATAGCTTCATAAGACTGACCTTATCAGGGACAGGCGAGTAGTGCCTCGTTCCGACACCTGAAATGGAGGACAGTATCGTGGAATACGGGGTCTTCGGTTCACTTATGGCCCTCAACTTCGGACTGGGCCTTTACTTCTCGCTGCGTCGGAAGGCGCGCCTGGCCCGGACAACCGTTGAGGTCTTTCTGGGCAGCCGGGCACTGCGAGCACTACCCCTGGCGGCCTCCGTAGTGGCGACCATCGTTTCGTCTGCGGGAATGGTTGGCTTCACGGGGCACTTCTACGCTTATGGTTTCCACCTCATGTGGCATGCGCTGGTGGCTGTTGTCGTGGCGCCCGTTGCAGCCCACATTTTCCTGCCAGTGATGTATGGGCTGCGGATCACCTCAGTGTTCGAGGTAAAGTTGGTTGCAGTTTACAACAGCGTTCCATGTGTGTTAAACGTTCACTCAGTAGTAGAAGCGCGGCTAAACATAAATTTGTTGAAGAGCTTCCAATGTTTACAATATTTATTTGCCACCTGCCGTGGTTCTTAGTGGCTACGGTGCTGAGCTGCAAAGCAAGAGCTCGCGGGATCGAATCCCGGCCATGGCAGCTGCATTTCGACGCGGGCGAAAGGCGAAAAGACCCGTGCACTTATATTTACGTGCCCGTTACAGAACCCCAGGTGGCCCAAATGATTCCGGAGTCCCCCACTAAGGCGTGCCTCATAATCAGATCGTGGATTTGGCACATAAAACCCCATAATCTAATATTTATTTAGCATTTGGTGCATACTTATTCTCAAGTATTTTTTCCTACACAAGCTATCCGCTGTTTGTTTACAGGAAACTGTACACCCAAACATGGAAGCACGAATAAGCCCAGAGAAATTTTATATGTTAAGAAAGATCTATACTAGTACCATGACGAAAACATAAAATGGTAATGCTTAACTCATATACTAAAAAGGCTGGCATATGATTTATTAAGGAACGCGATTGCGCCGAGTAGGTCGGACGCGCTCCGATTGGCTCCTGCTTTTTCTCGATCTCTTGAAGATTCATGAAGTGGTTGCCCCTGAACTTTGAGTGCATTATTTAAGAAAACAGGATAAGCCCTATACCCGCCATGTATTTTAGGCGATGTTTATGTACCTTTTTCTTCATAACCATAACAGTTATAGTAATTCTTTTACTATCATTGTGATGATAAACCCTTCCTCGTCTTACTGAAGCAAATTTAGCACTAAAAACGCTGCTGCTCGTTTTTGTAATTTTTATTGCGATAGCAATTATATGGACACTCCAAAGCAGATTTCTGCCGTCGGCGTCGCCGTCGCCGTGAGGTTCCGTATGACGTCAGTGGAGATGAAATCGTCGCCGCGCGCCGAAGGCTGTATGTGCGAGTGAAAGGGCGCGAGGGACGCACGCTTTCACAGGGAGTGAACGCACGGCGAAGAAAAAACGCGCGTTCTGCGCCGTGCTCCCTTAAGGGCTGCAGAAGTAGGCGTCTCTTTCCTCCTTTACAATCCCTTTACAATCACCATATATGTAGAACAAACGCGCCTTCTTCCGACGCGCGAAAGGCCGTGGCGGGGAGGGGGGGGGAGGGGGAGGGAAGGGAGGCGACGTTTAGCTGCGGCATCAAGTGCCTATTTATATCAGAGGCTCCGGCAACAGTCACCAACGCCGTACGCATTTTGTGCGAACGCGGGCAAAACGCCGACGGCGTCGACAACAGTTCTGCGTGTTGCCGGTGCTGCTGCATGTCCAAGGTTATACACCTGATAAAGCTACTATCATTACTCCGTATAGCTCTCTACAAATTTGCTATCGCAATTGATGCTTCGCCTTTCAGGTGAAACTGCGACAACTTTTTTTTACTTCACGTACGTCATTATCACTCTGTAATAGGTACTAGATGTCGTGTTGAAGAAAAGCACTTTCTCGCAAAAGAATAATTCTGCTTCTGTATATTCTCTAGCATGTTCTCTAATTACTGGCCAAAATATATGTTCCTAGATACGGCGGTTGCTGAGATAAAGGAACAAAAGTACAAAAAAAGCATGTTTTGAGATAATCGCGTTTAAAGTGGAAAATGTGCTTTATTTCAAAAGTGCCACAAAATAACCGCCAATTGAAAGTCCCTTTCAATAGGCACCAGCCAGATACTCATCACCAATATCAAGTTTTCTTTTTGTGCTGAGGCGTCCTGACTGGCGAGCCTCCTTTGTCGCCTGCTGTGC
Source organism: Dermacentor silvarum (assembly GCF_013339745.2). Lineage (NCBI taxonomy): Eukaryota > Metazoa > Arthropoda > Arachnida > Ixodida > Ixodidae > Dermacentor > Dermacentor silvarum. Next base: position 91,388,652 of record NC_051158.1, read on the forward strand.
AGCCCTGTCAGCGAAGTGCTTCCGAGGCAGGTCAAGGGTGCGTAGACCCTGCACTGTATAGCGCCCTGGCGAAATTCCAAAGTAGTTGAGCACATTCACACGGGCTATATTGCCATCATTAAATGTGAGCACAGCATCGAGACTGCATATTTTCAATGGTTGGTGTCCGAGAAACACGTTTTTCGGAGCTCGCTCCCACACGACATTGTTGAATGACTCGTTGGGGTTTTGAGTTTTGCCATGGAGGCATTTAGCAAGTAATTCGGGATTAGCAAGTTACTGATAAATTGGCTTAACAGCCTCAAGAACAGATGCTGGAAGGTGTTCTTTGTGAACGTACGGTTCACCACTCAACTGGGCTTTGTGGAATTTGCACCAGGTGTCGGCGTCCTTCGGGCAAAGACCGTGGGATGGATTGGTATCCGTTGATGCCAAGTGGAAATATGTGGCCCAGACAGCTTTTCGCATGTCCTCCAAGCTGCCTACATTTCTTCTAATGGCCAAACCAAAACCTAAACACCTAAACACTTTCCTAAACACCTTCTTCGATCTTGGCATCGCATCAGGTTGCAAACCGCAAACAGAGCACTCTGCGAACGCGCGCAAACTACCTGTGCAAAAAAACGCGCGCAAAACGCGTTCGGCTACGTCTAAACATCGACTCGACTGACGAAGCACTTGTTGCCAGACCAAATCACATTCCCACTAAACTTGCATTTAGCGAAGCGTAAGGGAGGGGGGCGTGGCAGGCCGCCGCAGAGGTTTCAAAATATGTCATTTTTAGACAAAAATAAGTCGCGCTGGAACAAACAAATGACTGATTCTGATTCAGAAAAGGCGCAGATTTCAAATTGCGCAAAAAGAAAAAAATGATTTTTTTCAATATTTTTGCTTACCCTGAAGTGAAGTACTGCCAAACAGGTGGATACCATTTTTTTGGAGGTGGGTCGACTTTCTGAGAGATTATGGCCGATCTTGTAGCGACCACGCCGGACTGAGTGCTAACACTAACTCTAAACGCAACGGCGCCAGTCCCGGCGAGACGCTGGGCTGCTACGGCTGGCCTGCGTTAGCCTGTAGGCGCTAGTTCACCGCTTTTTGTGCGATGGATAGACAGGACGATGGGGACGATTTAGTTCCCGAAGGTTTTTGGGAAAGATTCTGGCTGGATAATAGTCGCCAAACGGCGCGTTTACAAGAACGCTGCCGCACGTACTGGCGCCAACTAATCCGCGGCCCACCCTGACGGCCAACATACGCTGCCGAGCCGAAATATATATAACGATGCTAAAAGCAAGATTCTGCGGGGCAGCAAGATGCCACCACTACCGCAGGACGAAATAATGATTGTGGTCAGACCCAGAGGCGGACTGAGCATTACCAAGGCAGGGCCCACAGTGGTCGCAGAAGCCATATGGGCTGCAACGGGTATCAGTACGACGGAAAGAGAATAGTGCCCCAATCCGATGCAAATTGTGATGGTGATCAGCACATCTAGCCACGAACACGCGGTTCGTTACACCGCTGTGGAGAAAGTACAGTCGCCGGGCAACAGCATGAGGTGAGCGCTTATGTAGCTGCGCCGCACGCCACTTGCAAGGGGGTGATTCGGCGCATTGCTATCGAGGACGGACCAGAGGTAAGTGACCGGAAAATGGTCAACCGGAGAAATCCACTCGCGCTAGGTGCCAAAAGAATCAAGGATACTGGAAATGTGGTGGTGCAATGACCTTCGCCAGCTTTTCGAGGGATACAAGGTTCGAGGAATACAAGGTCCCAAATTACGTTGCGTATGGGGGCACTCTGATCAGGTGCACGCTTTACCGCAAACTGTTGCATGTTTGTTACACTTGTGGACGCCTTGAACACCGCTCCGATGTCTGCCCGTCACCAGAGGAAGTGGTATGCGGGGGTTTTGGAGCAACCAATCCCTATGAACAACACAGCTGCGATCCAAAATGCAAGTTATGCGGTGATGCCCACCTCACCGCAGCTATGGAATGGAAGAAACGCTTCCAGACGCCGTACGTGGTTCGACGCAGAAGAGGAGAACGTGCTCGCAATGCTGAGCGGGAGGAAGGAAGCAAGCCATCATCACCCTTCAAGGATGAGCAACACTTTCCAGCTATCTCCAGTGAAAGGTACCCACGCTCTCAAGAATTGGACTCATCAGCCCCCTCAGGCACCCGAGGCCTTTCCCGATCCAGAGGGCGCTCCATATACCGGGGGAGCTCCAGATCCAGAGGGCGGACAGCGTCCAGAGAGACGAGAATTCGCATCAATTCCGGAAGCCGCATTAGGCCCGACAGCCGCACCAGGTCCACTTCCAGACCCACAGGGCACCCGACAGGACCGGATCCTGGATCGTCGGGACCGACCACCTGGCCTGATATTATCCGTGGACGACAGGCAGAGGTGAGGTCGGGGGCATCCTTAGAGCATGCGACAGGAAGCGCGCATAAAATAGCACAACTTAACGCGAGAATGCGAATATGAGGGAGGTTATTAAAAAGCGTACGTCCGAAATCGCGGAGATCAAACACGCGAGAGGAATGCATCCTCCGCCTGCGTCCGCTCCGTTGGAAACACCCCAACCTATGGAGGTGCCCATACCGGAGGGCGAGCATGATGAGGCGAGACCCTCTAAGAAACGAGCAGTGGCTTATGAGCAGGATAGTCTTCCGGGACGCGCAAAGTCAGAAATTCACGAAATGTTTTCAGCGCTCAGCGACAGCGTAAGGCAACTGACAGAGAAGGTCTCCGAGATACAAAGTGAGATGGCCTTTCAAGTTTAAAGTATGAACGAACGGGTATCCAAAATATAATCCTTCCTAGAGAACGTGATGTTGCCAATCTCTGGTCCTAGCGTCAATGTCGTACCACATACTACCATTGGGCCCCCTATAACAAGCGACAATCCAGCCGCAGAAAATGGGTACACAGGTCGATAGAAACAATATGGTGGGCTCAAATGAATCTTTTCGCATTTAGCAATGGAACTGCAAAGGCTTTCTTAAGAAGAAAGCACCTCTGCAGCAGTACATTCGCAGCAATCCCGAAACACCGCATGTAATCCTGATTCAAGGGACCCTGTCTGCTGAAGTGAGTTTATCGGGATATCAATCGATTATCGGTAAAACTGTGGGGAGAGTTGTATGCACCCTTGTACGTTAAGCTCACGTACATACCTCACGACCTGGGGACGGCTACCTGTAAGGCGGAGCATGTGATGATAGAAATCACACCAGGCCAATTGAGACGCCAGAGCGTTTTCATTCTTAACGTGTATGACCTTCGCCAATGACCTTCGCCAGCTTTTCAAAGCACTTCTAAGGAAGGCAATCAACCTCGCAGGGACTAATCCTTTGGCGATAGCCGGGGACTTCAATGCCATGCACTACACGTGGGGCTACATGTACAACACGGTCAAGGGAAAGGAGTTATGACAGAATGCTACAGACTTGAACCTTACGCTCGTCACTGATAAGTCTTTTCCGACCAGATTTGGAACATCTTCGTGCAGGGACTCGACTCCAGATTTCACGTTTGTGAAGAATTTGGACGCAATGGACTAATACTGCTGTTGATCTTGGCAGCAATCATTATATCCTTGCTACACACTTTCCGACAACCTCCAAAAGGCAGAAGGAGTTCTTCTTCACGGATTGGGACAAGTCCCGCAAGATAAGGAATGAGCGCCCACCTCCAACCACAAGACTGAGCCTTGAGCAGTGGATGGACCAGATCAGGGAAGATATCAAAAGTAACACTCACAACATATGCACGGACCTTCCCGTGGAAAAGATGGATAGTCGCTTCGCCCACCTACTAGAGGCTAAGCAGTCACTCCTCAATCGATGGAAGGGCCAAAGGCTAAATCGCAGACTACACAAAAAGATTGCTGAACTTAACAGAACCATCGAAGAGTACTGCCACACCCTCTCAAAGCAACAATGGGATGAGGTGTGCAACTCGGTTGATGGTCAAATGCGCAATGGTCGAAACTGGAATCTTTTAAAGAATCTTCTGGACGACACCAACACAAGGTTCAACCAGCAGCATGTGATGGCAAAGCTTCTTCATACAGCCACATGAGCCAAGATCACTGAGGAAGTCCTGAACAGCCTGGTGGAGCAGTACCTCCCCGTTGGTCCCCGGCAAGAGACATCAGTCGCCTACGTAGACTCCCTTGGGCCACCCAACTCCGAACTGGATGCAGAAATCAGCACGGAAGAGGTTAGGAGGGCGCTACATGAGCTTAATAGCAAGTCTGCCTTGTCCCGACGGCATCACAAACAGGACCCTCGTAACCTGGACGATCAATCGATAGAATACCTGGCAGAAGTCATCAACGAGGCATGGAAGGAAGGCAAGGTTCCGGAAGCATGGAAGCGAGCGCTTACAGCACTCATCCCCAAACCTGGCAAATCATCAAGCCTGGACAACTTATGACCAATATCGCTCACATCCTGCGCAGGCAAGATCGCGGAGCATCTCATACTCAACAGGCTCACTTGGTTCATCGAACACAAGGAACTCTACCCCCCCACGATGATTGGCTTCAGGGCAGGTCTGCCCACACAGGACGCCATGAAGCTCATCAAGTGTCAGATAATCGAAAATGACATGCGGGGCACTCGGGCCATCCTTGGATTAGATTTGAAGAAGGCTTTCGATAAGATAGCCCATCCATTTATACTGCAATCGATATCGGAACTTGGTCTGGGCGTAAGATTTCATGATTACGTTAGCTCATTTTTTCACCGAAGATGGGCGACTCTCCGCGCAGGAGACATGATGGCGGAATAGGTGGAGCTTGGAACAAGGGGCACTCCACAGGGCTCGGTGATCTCGCCGATTTTGTTTACCCTGACCTTGATCGGCTTTTCCAGGGCACTCTCACGAGTCGAGGGCATCAGGCATACGATCTATGCGGATGACATTACCATTTGGTGTGTTGGAGGAAGTGACGGGCAAGTTTAGAGTGTATTACAGGAGACTATCGAAGTCACGGAGGATTATCTTCGACCCAAGGAATTGAACTGTTTGGCTAAGAAGTCAGAGCTTTTACTCCACCGCCCCATAAGGAGAGGTCGCAAGCCCATGGGCTGGATACCTCTGTCTGACAGCACCATTTCTCTTCGCACGGGCAAGGGAGACAAGATTCCTAGGGTTGACGCAATAAGAATACTTGGCATGGTAGTCGAATCTACTGGCTCTAACGCACAAACGATAATCAAGCTCACGACCAAGACGAAGAACGCAGTACGTCTTATCCGAAGGGTGGCTAACCGCCATCCTGGCCTTAAAGAAGACAATCTGTTACGGTTAATTAACACCTTTGTGCTTTGCCACTTTGCCTACGTGGCTGCTATGCACAGATGGCAAAGAGCAGAGAGGAACAGATTAAACACGTTGCTCAGGAAAATCACTAAGCGAGCCCGGGGTATACAGATCTTCACCAACACCAATCGTCTCCTCCAGCTAGGCGTGCACAACACTGTGGAGGAGATTCCAGAGGCTCAGGAAAAAGCGCAACTTGCCAGACTCTCCAGGACTACCGCTGGTAGGAGGATATTACAAGAGCTCGGCTACCCACCATCTGCAGAGGCACCAAGAAAATGCCAGTTACCACCGGACATACGAGATTTGATCTCCGTATCGCCGATACCAAGAAATGTACATCCTGAATATAACAAGGATAGCAGGAAAGGAAGAGCTTCCACCATACTCAAACAGATCCAGGCAGAGGGGCATAGAGCCTGCTTTGTTGACGCGGCCGCATGTCAGAATCGGTGCTCATTTTCTGCGGTAGTGGTGGATTCCAAACAGCGACGCATGAACTTTGCATCTGTATGAACCGGAGATCCGGCGATAGCCGAGCAGGTGGCCATTGCCTTGGCGATGCTTGATGAGAGCAGCGACGTCATCTACAGTGACTCACGGTTGGCCATTAGGGCAATTCAGTGTGCAGTGATCTCAAAACAGACTTTAGGGCTGCTTCGTAAGGCAGGTGCTGATAGAATCAAGCATCACTTGCTTACTTGGTTCCCAGCCCACGTTGGGTACATGGTGGGTGTCCCGACGAACCTCAATGAGACGGCCCACACTGCCGCGCACGCATTGACTGACCGCCCTGGCGCTGTAACTGCCGAGGAGAAAGTTACAGATGGTAGGACGCGCCCGCCACTTATAATGAAATTATTAAACACTTCTACATCTCGAGGCGACAATATCCTCCTCCTCACCCCAAGCTCACCAGGCCTCAGGCACTGAAATTCAGACTTCTGCAGGCAGAGATCTATCCCAATCTGTTCACGTTACATGCAATATATCCGGAGATTCACACTGATGACGCATGCCCTGCTTGCGGGGATAGATCAACACTTTCACACATGCTCTGTGGATGTATCTGCATAGCAAGCCCGGACCTCAGCTCCGCTAGGTGGGTGGCGGCACTCCGCAACCCATTCCTGGCTGAGCAACGTTGGGCTGTCCAGCAGGCCAACGATGCGGCTGGCAGGCTAGGCCTATCGGTCCCGACGGGGGGGGGGGGGGGGGGGGGGGGCTTCGACGTGCTAATACACGTTCTGCAGGACTGAAAAAATAAAAGCTATTCAATCAATCAATCAATATGATTTATTAGCAACGTACTACGAACAACATTTCCGACAACCAGTGACTGTAACAGAGTGGACATGGCGTTGTACCGCTCAACTCAAAGTCGCTGACCTTGCTTTAGCACTCGAATTTCGATATGAACAAAATGCAAGAACACCTCTATAGTTGAATTTAGGTGTGCGTTAAAGAAACCAACGTGGGCAATATCTAAATTCGGGTCCCCCACAGCGGCGTGACTCATATGCAGATTGGGATTTTGGCAGATAAAACCGCAGAATGTATTTCACTTTAAAACACCAGTGCGCAGAAGAACATACGCAATGCAGAACATCTACAACGGCAGGCAGCTTTTAACAGCGAAGCTGTTTAGGGCAGCCGTAATTTGTGGTTCGTATTAAGAAATAAAAGGAAATAAACTTTCTTGCTGAGGCGGGATTCGAGCCTGCGTATCAACGGCCCCAAGGCGAGCCTCGTAACCACTAGGCTATACTAGGGAGCCTACATGCAACGCAGTTTTACTGCCGGAACGCGTTGTCGGCTTTGCAACGCTGTGGAACGCGGTGTCGGTATTGCAAGCTACGGTATGCAACGCGCAGTGACCGCGGTAAGTGCGAGACGCTCGAAAAGAAATTATCATCATCATGAGTAATAAGATTAAATGTTCGCGCACTTCCGGGAAATGCTGGGCTACGATCACCCAGCTTCGCTGTTTTAAGCGTTGCGCGGTCGAGTGCAAGGTTAAGCGTTTTTTTTAAAGAAGGTGACCATTACAATCAGTAAATTTACCTGCGGATTAGTTTATGTTAAAGATACTGAAGAATAAAATAAGCGATAAATTGCGGCACAGTGGTCCGTATAATGATGAACTGCGCAAATAGCTGCATTAGTTCTACAATGATCATAACAACAATTTTAGGCTACCTTAACGTTCCATTTAAGTGTTTTTAACGGCGCTAGCCCCTGCACCTTAGGTTAACGCACGTCCTTGTCCCTCCACACCCAGAGGAGCAATTGACAATGTGCCCTAACGCGCCGGCGCCGCGCGCGTTAGGACACGAACAACGAATGGCTCATACCCCATTAAGCAATGGCTCATATTGCCGTAAACGCGGTCTCCCCATTACGACGACAGAGAGAGAGAGAGAGAGAATGAACTTTATAGAAAAGGATGGCTCAAGGGCGTAAGCAGGTTTAAGTGTCAATGGCGGGGTTCACAATGAAAAAAAAAACTACACATTCATAACCTGCCGGTCAAGCCAGCCTCGCGCACAAACTCCCATAAAGAGTTGATAGTTCGCCAGGGGTGGCGGGGTCCATGCCTCCGGTGAGGTAATGCCGCGTCCCTTGTGCTTGTCACTTACTGTCTCGCGACCGGGACAGTACCACAATAGATGCCTGATTGTCGGTTGAGCCCAGATGTCACACGTACTGCACGTCACTGGTGTTGACATCGTGTTCGCCTCCGTCTCTTCCTCCTACTCGTCCTCCGACAGAACAGAAGTTAAATTCTACACTGTAATGATGAGCGGCAACGGAGCCAGCTGGAGAGAAGACGACCACAAACGCGTGAGGAGTGGCATGAGCGCGCTCGTGCTATGGCGCCGAGGGGCGCCAACGAGCCAGCTGTGGAAGAAGACGACGACGCTAGAGCCATTGCTCACGATGATCTTTAATCATCATAATGATGAGAAAGACCTGACGGTTAATTGGGCCATTCTTTAACTAAACTAAAGCTTCTTTATCATATATACCCCAAACAACTCTTGAACAATTACCACCTTTTAGATGTGTTTTATATTCTCATGGTTTTGGAGACACCTATACTTCCGGTTGCCTCAGGCCGACTTCCGGCGTCCTCTTCGACAAACAATGTCGCTAGGTGCTAGCGCCATGACAAGGTGTTTTGTTTACCGTGGTCATATAAAGCTAACAATCAAAAAGCCAAAAAAAAAAAGAACATAGGTAATTAGCTGTGTTTGAAATTGACACGTAGGAGGAGGAGGGGGAGGAAAAAAATTTATTCAAAATTTAAGACAGTAGATCTGAAGGCCTTGGCCTCTAGGTTGCAGAGCCTAGGTTGCAGAACGCCTCAGTTGAGGCGACCTGCCGAGCCCAGGTCGTGAGATTTTCTAGGATGGTCTTGTCTTCTGACCTTAAGAGGGCCTCCCAGGCTTCCTCCGAGGGAGCTGGCAGTAGTTGTTTTGGAGGGGGCGTGGCAGAGCATCCCCGTAAGATTTGATTTTGAGTGGCCAGTTGGTTCTGGCAGCAATTTAGGCAAATTGGGTCTCCTGTCCGCACGTAATATACGCCAATCTGTGTGGGCAGGGAAAATCGTCAGTTTGTATCTGACGTAAAATCGTGGCCTGTCCCCTGGATAGCTCCTTATTAGGTACTGAATAGATTTTTCTAACCTGTTTGAAGAATCTGACAAATTCATTAAATGTGGTCGCTGACTCGCTCCAGAAGTCCACCAAGTCTGAGGTGAACCCCGCCCGGTTGGTTCAGCCTCGGGCTGTTTGGTGCGCTGCCTAGTTCTCGGCATTTCCCGAGTGAGCAGGGACCAATACTAGTTCTGTGGTGCGGTTGGTGCGGCACTTCATAATACCACTCAAATGTAGGAAATAATGAGCAAAATCGAAAATGAAAGTGCACGAAAAGATAAGTTATCGCCGGTAGGAGATCAACCCACAAGCTTCCCATTACGCGTGCGTTGCACTACCAATTGTGCAACGGCGGCGGCCCTCGTCACGTGCCGGGGTTTGGTGAACCTTCAACAGCATCTGCTATGAGCTCGAACCAGGTTCACCATCGGAGAGCGTCCGGCAGGGAAGACGAGGCGACGTAAAAACAAAAAAAAACAGAAGTTTAATAGGTTACGGGTGAGCGGTGTGCTCCAAAGAAATCATACGAGAAACGTTCAGCGTGCATGCAACTGCATGCTAGGGCAAAGCAAAAGTGTTCTCCACGTGGCTGCTTGCTGGCTTTCTTATACACTCCTCCATCCGGGCACTCTTACCCTCACCTGCCCCCCCTGCAGGACAGGGCAAACCAGACGAAGTGGTGAAGGTGGGATACCGTAGCGGGGTGAACGTCCCCAGCGGGGCTGGTATGGTCGCAAGGCGGCATGGCAGGTTTCGTCTCTGACGTATCTCTGACCCTCACGGTGGGTGGACACGTCTGTTCATGTTGATGGGCGAGATCGTTAGGCACGCCGTTTCCCACGCGTCTGCACGGGGTCAGGGCATAGCCGTTCTAAGCGAATCGTAACACCCTTAATACATCCTCTGTCTTGAGTATGTTTACGCGTACTAGATTTAGCCCTGGGAGAGTTAGTCAGAGAGGCCCTGGGCCATCGCGGATGGATGTGGAACATCCCGTTTTACCTTAAATTGGGCAGTCGCAGCTAGTTCACGCACAGCTAATTAACCCCATGCTTTCCTTGGCTGCGTTGCCGGTTGCGTTTCTATGGTGAGGATTACCAAAAATTCAAGCCCCTCTGTAAGCCTTCTGCTTGTTTTTGTTTCTCTTTTTTTTATTCGCAGTGCATAGTTTTTGGAAAAGAGTTACCATTTGTAGACTAGCTTTCTTTATTTGTGCAATTACGTTAGAGCCGGAAATATATCACCCAAGTATTCAATATTCAAACTTACCAACGCTGATATTGACCTTATACGAGTTTTTAAATACAATCAGTGCCACTAATTTCTAAACAACGAGAGTTGTCACATCGCCCCGAATACCCTATTTTAACAACAAAATACAGCCCTCGGTTACTGCGCTACGGCGATAAGCATTGAACCGACGTTGTGACACACCGTAATTACAACGCCGACACGTGTATGCAGCCGAGCACTTCTCTCGCGCTTACTAGGGCACATGCCACGCCATCTAGCGCTGCCACCGGAATTCCGAGCGTGGCGCGGGTTTGATGGTGCCGAGCTTGGGAGAAATCTTAAAAGATCATATTTGTTACGATAGAGCCGCATATTCCCAGTGACACGTGACCTAGTGACCCACGTTAACGTCAAAGAGGTTCGTTTAAAAGCGCCACAGACCTACTGGCACTCAACACGTGACCCAAGTTGGTATCAATAATGTTCATTGACGTCGCGTTCGTGACGTCACGGACGCAGCTTTGCACCATTATGGTTCTCCAGTGTGGCCCTAACAGTATGAAGCCAGTCTATATAACATATTGACTGCCGCGGCTAACCTGCTTCCATGCCGAAAGGAAAGCTTAGGAGTGACCCCCGCCCAACCAGCTGTGTTGGAGAGTGTTGAAGCAGCACGGAACGACAACGGACGCAGCTGCTCACCGTGCTCGTTCAACAACATGAAGCTTAGGATGACGTCAGTGCAAGCCACCCATACCATATGGTGGAATTGTTCTGCATGCTTTGCGTCAAACAGTTGAGTCATGCGGTGGCAATATGTGATGCAGTCGCATATCAACAAAACTTTCGCCACAGCACGTACGGAGTCGAGAAACGTACGCTTCTGGGCGTTTGCTCTCGGGGTGCGCCTTTTGCCGCATTTTCCCACTACTGGAAACAAATCTGACTTATAGCTCTCCCATTTGTAGATAGAGTTCATTGCCTTGATAACAAAGTGTGTTGGACCGCCAAAATTATTCGTTATACAGATCATTCCGTTGTAAATATCATGCATCGTAACGCTCACAATAGAGAAGGCTAAGCACGTTTAACAAGATAAAACCTTTATTTGGCATGCATTCAACAGAAGCTTGATGAACATATATCAATCGGTAATTTTGTGCACACCTAATATTACGGATTGTGCCCCTATAGCCGATCCTAATGCACCGATTTAAACGGCATGTTCCGGGGTGATACGCGGGAGTGACGCAAGCTAAAGCTGCAGATCATCTAATGCCGCTATCGCGTCTCTTACCGTGAAAAGTCTTGGTTCGTTTACAAACTCCTGCCTACCGTTGCCTTGTTGATGTTCGCATGCTTTCTGCCCTAGATGACTTTAAAGACGTTGTTGGACGTTGCCGGTTGCAGCAGGACTGCAACGCTCACTCACGTCGGCACGCTTGTCAAATGCGTCGCTAGCGATGCTGTTAGCGCTAGAGCAGAGAACAGCTCTGTGGCGCTTGCGAATCGTAGTGGCGGTAGCGGTACTTGATTTTTGTTGTAAAACAACGAATCAGTTTTTGAAGACGCCTAAATTCGTCCGTTGTCTACGTAAACTTGTTGCATTGGTCTTCGTTGTGAAGGTGTTCAAATTACTCCTTCGTTTTACTGGTCATATCGTAGTATAGGCGTTCGACTGTGCATGTTTAATAATGTTAAAAATATCAAATGAACACGTAAAGGCTCAATCACACCGCCGACTGGCGGAGGTCGCGTGACCAGTTGCGAATGGTGATCAAAAAGCGACTCAAGGTGACCGATGCTCACACCGGCGACTGTGACCCGCCAGTCGCATTTCTTCTCACAATTGCATCGCCGCGTAAAATAGGTATCAGCGGATACAGACGTCCTGTTCCTGCACATCCGATTTGATCGGCAATTTTGCTACTGCGGTCGCGCGACTGAGAAAATCGAGGCGCAAACGACTAGGCCAAAATGGTCGCTTTTTGAGGAAAACGACCATTTGCGACCAACTTTGCCAGGCTACCACTGTCAGTTGCCTGTGTGAACGAGCTATAATTGACGCTTTAAGGAATTGCAAATGCTCTTCCATCGCGTTAGCCGTGCTACGGCAAGTCAACCCGCAAGGTACGTCAATCGAAGGTTTTGGTTACTAAGAAAACTATTAAAGAGGCGCATGGCTAATTCCAACATATATAATCCCACGTTGAATAAAAATGCAAAAATTTCTGAAAAAGATTTAGAAATACGAACACTCGTAAAAAATTCACTCAGGGTTTTTTGACTGGCTGACGTATTGCTTCAGGTTCTCTGATGCACGGGTTGCATTCCGCCCCACGGTAATGCCGTCACTACGGCCAGAAATGACCCTCCGACTTCATGCTCGGCAGTTTCTAAATGCGTGTTACAGCAATCTGCCCATTCTTTATTTCTTTGCGCCATAGAATTCGCTTAGCTATTTGCCTATTGTGTGATAGGAAGTGGTATTTGTAACTTTATCGAGTGAGTTTTTTTTTTTTTACTCAGTTGAACAAATATTCCGCACTGCTATATCTGGTAGTTTTTACGCAATTTCAATGCCAAAGACAGCGGCACAAGACAGGAGCTGTATCATCTTGACAGCATCCGGAAGGAGGAATAGCTCTCTTTGTACTCAAAGAAAATTGCCACCACGGCAAACTAGCAGCTAACGATGACCCTCTTCTACCGAAGCCATGAGCACATGTGCCGGTGCAACCGGAAACAGGTGTTTTACTTCGTTGAACGCACGCTTTTAGAACCGCGATAGTTCACTAACCGTTTTACAAGCATTAAAATCCGTGTGTCACTGTTCGACTGTTGCTGCGTCGGTTTACTGAAAGAAAGAAATACTAACCTGAACACAAAAGCAAATTTGTTGTACCTACCCGATTCGAAACTAGGTGTAGGAAAGTGCTGGGAGAGATGGAGAGAAACTTTTACTGGAAGGAACGACAGAGGTCGAGATGAGTTGGTGCACTCTAGTGTTGGAGTTTGTAATTTTGCCACGTGGTATCGACAACATCCATTGCTGCTTTGATCGGTCTGCTAGGTAAAATAAAGATAATGTTGAAGCACATATACAAAAGCAAGAGTGGATCGCCATGACAAGGCAAAGCAACTGAATTTTTTTCATTTAAAATAAATGAACACATACATCCATTCTACATCATTAAAGACGCATGCGAAAGTTGGGATACCGACAAAATTGCACAGGTCTAGATCAAAATGTTATCGCGCGAAAATTTCATCTTCGTGTGCTTCGGAATGGCTCTACATTATTATACTTTTGTTATCTTAAAAATTGAGGCACACTAAAACTAATGAAGCCTGACATAGTGAAACCGCGCGTCCAATGTACACCGTACAGAGCTGGTTAAACCATTGACGCGTGCTACATTGACACACTGTTGTAATATTAGCAGTATTTATTTCTAATACTTGAGACCGAACGAGATGAAATTGTAAAGCGTCTTGCTGTACCATTTTCTTCGAATACGATATGAGCGAGTCCGCAGCAACATTGCTTCTTAGGGCATGTATTCTGAAACTAGCTGTACGCATAAAAAAAAAGTTTCAAAGTGAAGGTTCTTTCGTCAGCTGTAGAAATACATGCTAAACGTAGATCGTAGACAGTGCGTGTGGCTTCCTTGCAGAATGTCGGCGCGTTTTCATCAAGTACACACTGTGAAAGCCAACATTTTAAATTAAACATATTTAAACCTTCCAGTCCTCTTAAAAAAAGAATGGAATGAAATATATCCAATCGTATTTCATGTTCCCCATTCATTAATCATTTCTGAATAGAATGGGCGAATGTTTACTATATAGTATGTGTTCACGTAAAGAGCCTGAATACGTTGCTTGTATATTGTTTGCTTCTTTATTCCTTGAATAAGTCATTTTTATTTATAGTAGACACCCTGTGACAACCAGAGAAAGATGCAGAGTATGATGGAAAACAAAATACTGCTTGAATATTGTGAGTAAGCTCTCAAGTATTGTTATCGTACCGCTGTGTTACTTAATTCACAGTAAGTATGTCATCCGCTAGTCTATCCGTTAAAACGAGGTCAAAGAGACTAGGTGACTGTACATTACTAATAATGCACGCGTGGAGGAGTTACCTAGTGCAAAGCGGTAATCCCCGGCTAGTCCTTCCCCTTAATCTTTGAATAGGGAAAGAGATAAACTCAAAATAAATTTTGCGTTTAACGCGCCAATACCACGTTCTCATTATGAGGCACGCCGCAGTGGGGTATTCCGGGTTAATTTTTACCACCGAGAGACCTTTACCGTGCGTCTAATGCACGATAGGCATTGCCATTTCGTGCCCATTGAAATGCAGCTGGCGCGACCGCGGGATGTCACCCCGCACCCTCGTGCTTACCAGCGCAACGACAAATCCACTATGCAACCACGGCGGCTATGAAGAGAATGCTGTTTTCGAGTTCTCGTCTTTGTGTTAGTATAAAGTTTTGCATTAAAGGATCACTACGTGAGAGATCACTCCGGGGCATGACAAACAAGTAGACAAGTTTAATTTCGTGATGTAAAAAACGCGACACGATACGCAAAAAAAAACTGTGCAGAAATCGTCAACGATGATACTAAAGATAAGCGAATAGCTTAAATAAATGACGCATTTGCCAGCGTGTATTTGCTGCGGTGAGATTATTTAAGTAGCGTTTGTTGTTCCATCGCGTAATTCCCTAGTGACCCTAAAGGTTAGCGAGTACATCTGAGCGGCTCCCAAGCGTGCTCTTGCAGCAACAGAGGGTGATGGTGAGGGCAATCCATCCCGAGCGCTGCACCAAAGCGTCTAAACATTCAGAGGTACCAAAGCACTCGCGCGACAGCACGTGTCGAGGGGGCCGGTTATTCTTTTACACGCAGAATGATGTTACCAAGGGTTGTTTTAAGCGATGCCATGCATGTTCTGCCACCGCATTGTTGCCATTGTCTATTTTCACAACCTCCGAAATTGACCTAGACATTTAATAAAATTTCACTAAATATTGATCTTACCAATGCGAAAGGCACATCGAGAACTCCGAAGTTTTAGATTTTTCTCTATTGCGGTATAATACTATTCGCGACGACCGCGCCCGCCATTCACGCACCAGGGCATGTTCTATTTACCCTTCCTTGTGATTGTGTTTAGTGTGCGCTGCGTGACGTTACAAAAGTATGGTGACACACAAGTCCATGACACATCTGTACCTTGTTTCGCTCTATGACGATGACCACTTTTTAACCAGATCATCATTGTTAACAATTTATCGGTTCGTGCAAGACAAGCATACCGTATTCAAAATTACTTAAATGTTCTCGCCCAATCTACACCGACAGAGCCTTGACTAAACAGAATGTGCACGTGATCCTGGTAGCATTTTAGCTTTTCGAATCTAACCGAGAAGAGAGATTATTGTTGTATACGTGGTGACGCATGTATAAATAGCAGGGCGATTTGACACGCGAATTTCGATAGCTGCCGAATATGCTCGCCAGCTATCGTTGTTATTCTAGTATTGCTTGCTTTTCTCGGCACAAGTTGGCCCAATAAGGAGCTTGATTATTTATAAACAGTGCGGCACTGTTTTGTTTTTACAGTAACTACAACGCGACAATGTCAATGATGAGACAGGGAACAGTTTAGTGAAGAGCGAATGCCCGACGGAACATGAGCAATACTCCAGTACAATTGACAGGGGGATAAGTTCGCGTGTGTTTGCACTGTAAATGGGAAGTGAGTAAATACACGGACCACTCAAAGGAAGCGGGCAGAACGACACATGTGTTGTGCACATTTGTCGCTACAAATTTCACACCTTCAACCACTTACAAGCGTTGCGGCCTTGTCCCCGTAGTCTTTGTACTACGGAGTGCCCCGCCTCTGCATTTACAAATACAAAACAAGTCTTTCATTTGCCACAAGTCGGACGAGGAATACGAAACTTACGATTACACGCACAAGGTTTCTGTGCTATTAGCTTAGCGCTGTGGCGGCGAAAGTGCTCTATGGTACTCGGCTTAGCCATTACGTTGAATATTTTGACTATAGTATAATGCGCTCACTTCACCTTGACTGTTCGTTCCTAAAGAGTCAGACATTCGTCTCTTTGGCAAATAATTCGTCAATTTATGGAATCTGCAAGAGGATCTAGCCAAATAAATTACGGCGTTGCCCGGTAGCGGCTGATGAGGGACAACGTTTGAGTGGGTTTTCTCCTGCGGTTGAGTTCGGTCTCCACCTGGTGGACGGACTCTGGTGGAAGCTCCCTTAGTGTGGAGTGTCCCTCATGCTCTTTGCTAACCAGTAAGCTGTGCATGTGCGCATGCGGCGTGTACGCATGTAGCTTGTAGAAACTTGTTTTTGCAGCGTAAGCTGTTATGGGCACATTCCAATAGCCCTTTCGGGACGCGATGATCGCGCCGCCGGCGTCCATCGCGTAACCGCTATCGCCGGAAACGCGAAAAAAGTACCAGATTCCCGCCAGGATCGAGCCCGCGCCAGCTGCGTGGGAGCCGGATGCTCTACCAATGAGCAACGCAAGCGCTTGCTATCGGGCCGCGGAAAATACCTTAAGGCAAACGCAGGGGGAGACGACTCGAGCCTCCGCCAGTATGGTGGCGCCATCTAGGTAAGACGCCTGCCAACGCAGCGTCCGCAGGCGCAGACGATGATATGCGATTCAGACGAGGCGCGCAACCAACGCGCTCCCGAGCTGCCGAGTCTCTGCCAGTATGGTGGAGCCATCTAGTTAAGGTGCCTGCAAACGCGGCGCGCCCGACATGTAAGTTGTAGTTGTAAGGCTTGATCGGGCTCAGCAGACTGCTGTGGAGAGAACATTACAAGCCGCAGCTGGCCGTCGACGCCGGGCGGACAGTTCAGATCATTCTCGTCCAAACGATGCGAACAGACTGCCGCGAAGACCCTGTTGTGCGTGGTGCCCAAATTGAAGCTACTCTTGAGCCGATCCACCAGCTTACGCTGTGACTGTGCTGCGTGTGCCGCGCAGGCCTGTGAATTTTTGTTGCTGCAGCGCAATTTGAACAACTTCGGTGTTCTATTTGAATGCTAACACAAGCATCTGTCCTTGCCTTTTTCTTGCTTTGGATTAAGATCTATGATTTTCCATATCCAGCGCTCAGCACCTGACTCTGCCTTTTCAATTCCACTAAGAAGTGTAGCAAATGTACTGAACGCTTGAAATCCATTGCTATGTAGAAGCTGCGCCTCAAATATTGGGCCTTTCTTGTGCCCGACTTTTTTGCCCTTTAAAGAAATAGGTTTTTTGCCTACATGATTGGTCTCTTGAAAGTAGTCATAGATAAAAATGAGCATATTTGCCCGCAAAAGCGAGACAGCGACGGGCACTAATCAACCTAAGTAGCCCGTCTGGTTAAAATTCCATTTGGTCATTAATGTCTTTAAGTTGAACGTTCCTTCGACTAAAGTCTACTGATGAAGAAACAATGGGCTCAGCAATGTGGTACAACATTTTCGTCTACTATAAACTGAGTAGTCCTATCAGTAAAAAAAGTTGCAGTTTCACCCGAAAGACAAAGCATTGATAGCGATAGCAAAGTAATAAGAACCAGCAAGAAAGGTTAGTGTTTTTTCGACCATATAAACTGATAGTAAACATTGTCTTACAAATGAAATTAACAAGCATAGTGTCACGCACACTCAATTGAACAAGGTGTAACAGACTCTAATTTTTACCACATTCTATCCTGGTCAGGTGTCGGTAGTTTGCGTATTAAACTGTTTGGTGCGTTTTTTTTTTCAGTACATCCGGCAGCGCTTCAACTCAGCCATTGCGCTGACCGCCTGTATTAGCTACATTTTCCTCACGGTAAGAATGCTTTAATTTATTCATATGCTTCTTACATATTCATTGGAACAGAACATCGCCAACTATGCAGCCTAAATGAGGTACACTTGGTAAAAATTTGGGAGGCACAATGTAATTGTAGGGAGATTTCATAAATAGTGCATAGCGCAGTCCTTAGTCAAATGAAAACAAGCTCACGCCGGCGTGCATTTACCTTTAAATCATGACGCATCTAGATGAAACACAGTAGCTTTCAGAGTCATCGGCTTTTGAAGTTGTGTTCTAGTGAAAACAGAACATCTCCTTTCGTGCTCATGTTTTTTTTTCCACTTTAGCGATATTCCAATGTGGCTACTGCCAAGTACCCATAGCAAATCATTCTCACAGGTGATTCCTACAATGTCTCAGTCTTGGAATTATGTTTTGATGTATAGTTATATTTATTGCCTATAATACAAAACCTTAGTCCTAAGCTTTGTACAGCTTTCCAGTCTGTTTTTGGACGTAGTTAAGCAAAAATCACTGGAAGCGTGCCAGGCACGGCAACGAGGTTTACGCAGCCATTAGTAATCATATAGAGAAGGATGGCCCTAGGCATGAATTTTCCGCTGATCTTTTGCGGTGACGGATTTAAATGCCTTGAGCTTCAGCGCTGCCTTCGTATCTCGCTCTTCAGCCGTGCCCGACGACGATCGTTCCACTCTCTTGTCATCTGCGAGACGTGGGACCTTCTTAGGTGGACATGTGGTCCATTAGTTCACTCCACGGTGGCTGTGTCAGCCTCGCAATATAATGAAGCGAATTCATCGTAGGCGCTGGGATCTGGCATAATGATCATCACTGCCGACATCTAGAGGTACAGCTGTACTCTGTGGCAGGCGCAAAGATTCCATATAAAGTCAAAGTGCAACAATATCGCGCCTTATCGTAGCCTCATACTTTTCTGGTGGAGGTGCGGGGTACATGCTACCGCTCCCATATCGAACCTGGTCTGCAAGTCCAGTACGAAGTCCCTTCTAGCTGACTCCTGTAAGGCTGCGTACTTCACTATTCAGTACGTGTGAAGTCATACGTTTCTAGCTGCGACTTCCAACATTAACATCTTGTGGTCAAAAAGTGAAAGAAAAATACGGTTAATACACGAGCATAAGATACCAAAAAGCGTGGAGTTGTTTGCTTGCTTGTTATCAGCCGCTCGCACATCTATTCGCGAGAGCATTCACGTACCTTATAAAGCAGCCAGAGATTGTGGATAAGCTTCCACCTAAAGTACGCAAAAAAAACGCTCACGATTCTACTGCAGAGCCCTATTTCATTACAAATACCAAGACAAAAGCGGCACAAAATTGATCAGTCTATTTGGTATTGTTTTCAATGTAAAGTTGTGCTGATTATCAGCGCTTTTCATGGTTCATGTGTGTGTTTGTTCGCAGTTTTGCTGATTGCAAGGTGTTTCGATGGGGCGGTAACACCACAATGAATGCGCCTAAGTATATTTTACTGGTCTACGATTAAGCCGAGTCCGCGTCATATTTCATATCATACAGAAAAGTCGCGCTACCTATCTGTTTATGTTGCGAAGAGATAACAAAATTTAGGGGATGAAACTGCAGAGAGGTAGACCTCTATATCAGTGCACTTTGATGGCGGACTTGAAAAGTTCTTTTGACAAGTAGAAGCAGTGATTACTTCCAGAAATAACATCGCTCAACACTTTGTCCGATGCCCTCGCCGCAAGTGAAACGTCAATAACAGTGGCGAATGTAGTGGCGCCGGGCGTGACACATTTAATTGCACAGAAATAGACCTCACAACTTGACATATGTATAATCGCTAAGGTGCTATATGAAGAATTCACCCTTTTTCTTGATAAAGGATAACCACTTCGCCCTATCATCTCCTCCAAACATTAGCCAGAGCGGTGAATTGATAGGTCTATATTTGATCGTATATGTTTTAAAACGCCACTTATGATAACATCTATTTCTTTCAGCAAAGCATTGGCGCACTCGCTATCTTCGCGGCCGGCCTTACCATCTTCACAGGTGAGATGAAAACGTCTGCAGTTCTGCAGTTATAGTTCAAAAGTGTCGTCTTAAGGCACGACAAGCCTACTAAATGCAGTGGCAGAAATTCCACGCGGTCATTTCGTTCACAATACTGGAAAGTTTCTTAAGAAGGATTGCGTAAATTGACGTTCGGCAAGTCAGCATATGGGTAGCAAACATCACGGCAACAACTACATTGCTTTTATCGTATTCCATAAAGTGCTACTGGAGCATTCACAATGGTGCGGCACTACATCTTTAGGCACCGAAAATGCTCTTTTAGGCGTTTACAACAGGCAGCAGGTAATGATTTAAAGTTTACATAGGCGCAAAACATTGCCCTTTAGGTTCTCAATTAGTAAGAACTTTTGCTATGCATCTAGGAATGAGTCATGACTTTCGAAAGAACACGGCCTACTTAAACATGTTTTGTGAAATTCATTCGATTTTCTCGAAAAAAACGGAATAAAACAAGTGGCGTAGGTTAAGAGACGTGAAATGTAGTGTGACTAGTCACCACGACAAATGTTGTGAAAGCAGTGACAAACAAGCTGCACCTTAAGATTTTCGGGTGTCAGGTTTCGCCTTTTTCACCGAGTATTGGTTTTATGCAGCAAAAAAAAGGAAGAAGCGCCCAACATTCACCGAAGTTTGTTGCACATATGCGTACTTCTAAACTGTCGAAAATTCAATGCTATCTGGAATTCCAGAATATTTGCCGGTCAAAATTTTTAAAAGTTAATTTTGTGCAGATACCCGGGAATTTTCGTCCGATACCATTTAAATTCACGACCTAATTTAACAGCAACAGGTCCATTGCGGATGATGCTGAACCTTTCCTGAACTTCCAAATCAATGCCATTTTCCGTGTCAGAGTTGCTCCCGTGCATTCAAGCTTCCCGATGATGTATGTTAAAATACGAAAGGAGCGCATAAGTGCGCTTAGTCACGTGAAGTTTATCGTCGCGTTGCCCAGTTTGAGCCTTTCTAACAGCGATCTTCTATGTTCTCGTCTTCCGTACAGCTGTTAATAACAGGTTTTAAACTAGGAAAGTGTTTGTCGTAAAACTCGGCTGCCTACATCAAAGGTTTTGAGAAAGCGCTAACGGTATAAAGAAAATTAGCCTAACACAAAAAAAAACATTGTTATGCTCTGAAAATATAATAGCGAGAAGGAACGCAGGTAGAATAAATCTGCGACAAAAATGTTTCCACGGTCATATATATATATATATATATATATATATATATATATGCTTATATGGTAAGTAGGCACGATAAGGACGTAAGAAAATAACAGTAATTTTCCTTACGTTCCGGTCGCTAGCTAATTCCATTTTCACCTGTGTCGAACTCTAAAAAAAATTAAGGTAGTATTCCTCTCGGGGGTAAAACTGCATTACTTTAATCGTATTCGGGATAGTGCTGTCGCGCCATTATCAATGTCATTACCATTGCCAGATGTGTCCTACTCGAAGAAGCTACACTACCATTGCTATCGCTATGTTCCTTACATCAAGGCAGCGTTCCACAGCGTAAAACATAAGGGTAGACAGTAAGCTGCGACACGGATAGGTTTCGATTGCTGCTATGAACCTCTAGATATCTAAGTGCGTCACAGATTGGCTGGTATAGAATAGCTGTGTGACACTTCACACAAAATATATCACGGGGTAACCGAATAAGTACCCGAGTACCCGGTTGCGTATCGCACGCAACATTATTTGACATCTGTCTCGGACCTTCAGAAATAAGCTCTCACATCAATTGGAATATCCTTATACTCAGATGCATATTGCGCTGCGGTCGCAACCTACGTTGCTCAACGTTGCAGGTTACAGAATACTATTAACTTTGTCACGAAGTTTCTATAGACACGGGGAATGCGTGCCTGTAAAGCCTTGCCTATGTGTTCCTGCACATTGCCTATGTGTACATGGCGGTACATGTGGCGATTGCTGTAAGGCTCGCTACTTATGCAATTCAGTGCGTGTCAAGTCATAAATTTGTAGCTTGGACTGCTGACATTGACCTTTTATAGACGAAAAGTGAAATTAAAATTCGGATCATGCACGAGCCTCTGCCGTACGCTCTGAAGCTACGATGGGGAAGGCTCCGTGAGTTTTTTTACCCGTGGGTGTGGCACTCTTTGATGGTCTCCTGCGATACGTCTTCAAGTGCTCCATTGCCTTTCACAGTCTATAACGGAAGCGCTGTACGCAAACTGAATCCTTAAGAAGATGTGGAGGCAGTCAAAAGCAACGTTGCCGCTTCGCCTCAAATTACAGAACACTGACGTGATGCCTGGCGCCGTAGGGTGCGCAGTAAGCCTTCCACAGTTTCGTGCGGATAACGTTTGAAGTAGATATATTCGCCGATTTGCACGGGCAATCTTCATTCGAGAAGGAGAAATCTTCAACCAGTTATGCCTCTTGTCCAAATCGTCGTCGTTTCTATTAGGGGCGCTGCGCGGTGGTGAAGAGAAGAGGCAGGACCTCTTCCCTATACCACATTTCGCTTCATAGTACTGGCTTCGCTTATATTGTTTCGTCGGGCGGATGTTTTACGCGTAAGCTGCGCATTCTCGTGCCGCCAATGCTCGCATTCCTAGTTGAACTCGAACAAACATGCAATCACATTTGTGACAGATTCTCTAACTCAGAGTACCAGAAAAAAATACAATTCACATTCCTCATTATGCTCACATACGCGCGTAATTAGGGCAAGCACCCACTGGATGTAAACATAACACACGTACAGACGAAAGCGCTTTCGCGTCGGTGTACTTCTTTGTCGAAAATGTTTCACGTTTGCAGTGCTTTCAGGTACATCAACTACAAATGAAATTGAATTTACGTGATCCTCAATTAATCTGAATCGCTCTATTCACGGGTGATACTTTTTCAATCCGATCAGCCTGAGCCATGAAATGTGAGCAAAGGGCTCGTAACATTTCAATCAAAGTTTGAAGACGTCAACGATGAGGTTGTCAGTTTAGATTCTAATTCTTGTGCAGCGCACTTCAGCTACTCAGCTTATTATCCGTCTTGGTGGTTCAATGACGTTGCACTGCGAATCCCAAGGGTGCGAGATAAAATCTGCGAGATCGGCCTGATTTTGATAGGGATAAATGCAGAAACGGTCATGCACCGTGCGTTGGGTGCATCTTAAGGCGCCCCAGGCTAGTTGAATATGTGGCCGATTCCATGAGTTTGACTCTGTGACTCCGTTAGTATGGCGCTCGCAATTAAATGAATCTGAGTGACTTTGAGGCCGTGAGCCGCAGTGGGCCTGCCAGAGTCTGATTTTGGCGAGTCTGAGTTCGAGATAAGCAAAGTTTCTAATATATATAAAATTATGGAGTTTAATGCTATGGCACCGGCCAGATGGTGTCAGGGACGTAATGGTGGGTGGCTAAAGATTAATTTTAGCGAACTAAAAGTTCTTAACGTGCAAGTAAAAGAGTAGACAAGCATTTACGCATTCCATTCCAATCAAAATGAGGCCGCTCATGGGTAACCTTCGCAAGCGAGTGCCATAGCAAAGTGGCCCGATACCATAGACAATGTATGTCTCATACAGACCAAGGAACGGAATCTGTGATTAACTGCTCAGAGGGTAAATAAATACAACTTCAGAAATACGGTGAGTCGCCACATTGCTGGAATGCTAATCGCATTACCATCGACAGTAATTCTGAGATGAGTTGTGCTGTAATTTCTCGCATTTTGTCTGTTCCGAGCTAAACTGCTCAGTGTGTTGGCGCTGCGTTATGCCATACCGCTATAACCTCGGGCAATAGCCTCGTGATCACTTGAAAACCGTCACGATTTTCGCACCACATAGCCTACATACGTTGTAAACTGAAGTTGTGTATTCCTATACTGTATAATAATAATAAAACCGCATACATCAACCCGTTTTTCCAAAAATACGGGTACGCTAGTAAGCGAAGGTTTATTGATAACAATTCAAGTTAGGTTTGGTTTGGCATGCTACTGCAGGTTAAAGATATGTTGCCTCACTTAACATTAAACAAGCGGCTCAACGAAATAAAAATAAAAATAAACGCAGTGCTAGAAACTATCTCAAAGCCTACGGTGTTCAGTCGTGAGAGGTCGGACAACCGAACTTCGTAGGTCGCAAAATTGTATCTTGCAATCTTATTGCTTTTTTTTTCGTTGAATAGTGGACTATTGCTAGCTGGGACACACCATATATATAAGAGAAGAAAGAGAAAAGAAGCACACACAGACTCACACACACACATGCGCTTGCACACAAACTCGGAAATATAAGCAACAGTGAGCACCATGAAATGAACAAAGTAGAAGTTACAGACACATGGCAGCAGCCATAGACAAATGATGCATTGCGGTCCTCCTCGTAGCAGGATTCCGTATCGCATCTTGCTTTAAAATATTGTTACGGGGAGATATACAGAAAAAGGGTTTATTTACACTATGTACAAAGAGACTAAAAGTGGGACAGCAACAACAAAGATTGCGGACCGCAGCTTCACTTCTTCCTCGTCTTGTCGGCGCTACGCTTCAGCATTTTCTTTATCCGCCGGACAACTGGCTCGTAACACTACCCTCCGGCGGCGAAAGCACCGATTCGGTGCAGGTGAACAAAGGCTACATGAAAAGAAAACTAGCACACAAGCTATTTAGGTTAGCTGTACGGGGCACGATAGGGCTTGAGATGGAAAACATGTAAAATGTCGTTGCGGGGATGAGCAGAGGATGACGAAGGCAGCAGTGGAGCAATTTTTACCGGATACAGCTTACGTCACTGCATCGAAATTCAGAACGTTTTGCCTACGAAATGACTTAAGCAAATTGTCGCTGATCCCATCTCCAGACGTTCAGCATCTCGGTTTTGGCTGGAATAATCAGTGGTGTCCTTCTCGGCATTTAGAAGTTACATTCTCCAAATTGCGCAGTCGCATCCCGGAATTGAATTTCTATTCTCATAGAGCTGGTTTGACGATGTCCGCTCTGTGCCAAAATTGTAAGGAAATTGAAACAATAGACCACTACTTTTTATCACGACCACGTTATTCAAACCAGAGACACATATTACTCGAAGCTCCACTCTGCAAAATTGGATTAAGATTAAGTACACCAGTGTTATTATCATTTGGGGCCTCCACCTTCGGCTATTGACCCAGAGACGTTTGTTGCGCAGTGTTTGAGTTTTTAACTGAAACAAGACAATTACCATGCTAATTATTGTAACTTTATTCTACCTATCAGATCAGTATTCGTTTCACTGAAATTTGTTTCTCCAAATTCGTTAGTAACATTGTATTTTTTCTGACCTTGACAGTAACCTCATTTTTCACCCTTCAGTTAGTCTGACAGCTCGTTTGCACACTAGTCTAGTTATACCAAATTTCTTTGTTTTTATTTTTGCCTTCTTTTACTTTGCGTTTCTCATTGTCAAAGAGAATTTTTAGCTACCTACTGCCGTCCGATTCTTGGCCTATCCCCCTCAGTGGGTGCGAGCCACGATAAAGGATCATCATAATCATCATCTTCAAAGGTGACATCCGTCACTTGGCGGCACATGCAATATTGACCGGTGTACTGGAAGAGCAGTTTTTCGGATAATCCGACACGTCGTGCTGGGGACCACAAGAGAACAAGCGATCCAGGGACAAAGTGATGGCTGTTGTAGCGAAACTGGTGGTGAATTTGGGACTCAGAAAATCAAGTGCCAGCAACTTTACGTACATGGTCAGCACGTGCAATAGCCTCTCGAGCATATTCAGTGGGTGGGAACCCAAAAGAAGGCACCAGGGTGTCCATGGGCATTGTAGGGTTTCGACCGTATAAGAGAAAAAACGGCGAATACCCATGGGCTCATGCCTGGAAGTGTTGTACGCAATTGTCACAAAAGGCAATGCAGCATCCCAGTCATGTTGTTCGACAGACACATACATGGCCAACATGTCGGTAAGTGTACGGTTCAGGCGTTCTGTCAAGCCATTCGTCTGTGGATAGCAGGCCGTAGTCAGTTTATCTTGCGTCGCGCAGTATCTTAGAATGTCATCGATCACCCTTCACAGGAATTGTCTGCCCCAGTAACTGAGCAGTTGCCGAGGAGCTCCGTGCTGGAGTGTGACGTTATGCAGCAAGAAGTCTTATAACGTCGGTGGCACAGCTAGTCGGAAGCGCATGCTTAATGGCAAACTGCGTCGCATAATCTGTGGCAACGGTGACCCACTTGTTTCCAGAGGTGGATAGGGAAATCGCACGAAGTAAATCGAGGTCGACGCGGTGACAAGGCTCGTACGGAATGTCGAGAGGCTGAAGATAGCCTGCAGGTGGCAGAGTCGACTTTTTTCGGCGCTGACAAAGGTCGCATGAGCCTACGTAACGGCGCACTGAGCGGGACATCCCATCCCAATAGAAAGGGCGGCGTGTGCGGTCGTATGTGCGTGACACGCCGAGATGCCGCGCCGTTGGTGCGTCGTGAAGCTGCGCCAGGAAAGTGGAATGGAGGTGAGCCGGGAGGACTAACAACAGGCCAGGACCGTCAGGAGTATACTGCGACAATAAAACGTGTCATTTTGGAGTACAGCGAGGTGGAGGGAAGGATCAGGAGCGTCGGAGTGCAAATGTTCGATGATCTTGCGTAGAGACGCGTCAAGGCGTTGTTCGGCAGCGATGTTGAGTTGAGAGATGGAAAGAAGAGATGGACTGGAGTCGCTCAGGGCAGTGTACGGTGGATCTACGGGGTATCTCGAGAGGCAGTGAGATCCTAGTGCAAGCGGCCAGACTTGTAAATGATGGAATATGAGTATTCTTGAAGTCCGAGTGCCCAAGGACCAAGGCGACCAGCTGGATCTTTGAGAGAAGACAGCCAGCATAGAGCATGATGGTCAGTAATGACGGTGAGGGGTCGGCCGTAGAGGGAAGGGCAAAACTTGGCGATGGCGCAAACAAAAGCGCGAGATGGTGTCTCTCTGTGATCGAATAGTTTTGCTCAGCCGAGGAAAGAAGGCGAGTGGCATAAGCAACAACGCATTCCTGACCATGCCGGCGTTGGGCTAGAACAGCGCTGATACCATGGCCACTGGCGTCGGTACGGATTTCTGTGGGCGCAGATTCGTCGAAGTGAGCCAACACTGGTGGTGATGTCAGTAGTCCAAACAGCTGCGAGAAGGCGGGCGCTGGTGCGGTACTCCAAAAAAAAGTCGCGTCTTTCTTAAGAAAGCAGGTGAGGGGCCGTGCTATTTCTGCAAAATTCATTCACATACCGCCGAACATAAGAACACAGGCCAAAAAAGGAACGGACGACCTGAGTAGAGCGAGGTGTCGGAAAGTTGGCAACGGCGCTAAGTTTGGCAGGGTCAGGTCGTATACCTGTAGCATCGACAAGATGGCCAAATACAGTGATCTCTCGGCAACCGAAGCGGTATTTGGTAGAGTTAAGTTGAAGACCTGCATTGCGAAGGATGCGCAGAATAGCCGAAAGTCAACTTAGATGACTGGAGAACGTAGGCGAGAGAATGACGACGACATCGAGATAGCTCAGACAAATAGACCACTTGAAACCACGAAGAAGGGAGTCCATCATTCTTTCGAATGATGCTGGGCCATTGCACACGCTAAATGGCATAACTTTGAACTGGTAGAGCCCATCGGGTGTTATAAACGCGGTCTCTTCCTTGCCTTTTTCGTCAACGGTGATTTGCCAATAGCCGGACAGATAGAAGAAAAATACACTATGCGCCATGCAAAGAGTCGAAGGCCTTGTCAATTCGCGGAAGAGCCTACACGTCCTTTTTAGTTATCGTGTTTAGATGACGATAGTCGACCCAGAACCGCCAGGTGTTGTCTTTTTTTATAACAAGCATCACAGGGGACGCCGAAGGACTCGTAGATGGTTCAATGACGTCCTTTGTAAGCATTTTCTCGACTTCCATTTGAATTAGCACCCTTCAGTCGCAGACACTCGGTAAGGACACCTATGGATGGAACTGGCATTGCCGGTGTCAATGCGGTGAGTCACAACTTTTAGTCTCGCTGAGATGGGGCAAACAAAATGGAAAACTTCGCTGTAAGCGGCTAGCAAGCGACGGAAGGTCGTCAGACTGAACAGCGGAAAGGTCTGGGGCGATCATGGCGTCAACATGTGCATCAAATGAAGTACTGGTGGCAGGGTTCCAGAAGACGGGGGCGCATCGTTAGTAAGGGCCAGAGGGTCGTGTGCGTCTAAAGGTGCTACGCTGTCCAGCGTGATACTTTCGGGAAGAAACTGCGGTGTTTGTCCAAAGTTCAGAATAGGGATACATGCCTGGTTCGCAGAAACACTCACGACGGAGTGAGGGAGGGCTACATGCCTTGTTACTAGAGCATCTAGGGAAGGAGAGATGCCGTAGTCGCCGTCACAAACGGCGGAATCTGAGGTCAGTGTGGCATACGTCGCGGCGGCTGGTCGAAGGCGAAGAAACTCGGCGACACATAAACGCGGCGGTGACTCGGTGGAGAGATCGGGCACATAAGGAAGTTCCAACTGGAGAAGGCCAGAAGAGCAGTCGATGAGGGCAGAATGGGTACACAGGAAGTGATGGCCGAGGATGACTTCATGTGGACACTGGTGCAGAACGGCGAATAGAAGTGAGGTCTGGTGGCTGCCGAAGCTAACACGCGCAGTGCACATCCCAACGACGCAATATGTACCGCCGTCGGCTACACGAATGACAGGCGACGACGCGGGCGTCAGAACCTTGCGGAGACGATGAGAAAGGCGAGTGCTCATAACAGATAATTGCTCCCCCCCCCATTTCTATGAGCGCCGAAGCAGGCACACCGTTCACTTCTATGTCCAAAATGTTTTGTCTAGTGGTCAGGGTCAACAGAGGATTTCCGGGTCGGTTGGTCAATGCAGCATCACCTCCGGGAGCTGCACCGGTCAGTTTTCCGAAGAGGGACGGCGAGGGTATGGAGACGGTGAGTGACAGGCAATCGGTGACCGAGAACGCCGGTTCTGTGGGGACGGCCAGCGGTGGTCGTAGCGTGGAGTCGGAGCAGCAACATCACAGTGTGGCAACACATTGCGGGCATGAAAAGGCGAAGACCGGCAGTCTTCCGGGCGGTCAACATACGCGGGACGAGGAGACGAAATCCGACAATAGCGACAGTGGCGAGAAATATGACCTACTCCATTTCAATTAAAGCATATTGGCTTGTCATGTGTGCGCCACTGGTTCGGGTCACGGTATCCGAGCTAAGTTGATTGTGGGCGTGGAGGTCGAAAGAACTTGCCGACCATAGGGCTACTTAAGAACAGATCGGGCGGATGCCTGCGTTCGCCAACTCTTCACGTACAACAGCTTGAATCACAAATACTGCCGGGCGGTACTCGTCGTAAGAACGTGCCGGGGAACCTGATGGAGACGCAGCCTCATGCTCGCGCCGGACAAGACGTAGTAAGATTTCGGCACCAGCTGGCTGAACATCTTCACACGATGAGCTAGCGGCGGTATTAGAGAGCCGAACGAATTGTTGTGAGACACGGCGGCTCTTTGCTTCTTCAAAGCGCCGGCACTCTCTTTTAATGTCGTCGACCGTCGAGCAGTCCTTGTATACGAGTAAATTAAAGGCGTCGCCGGCAATGCCTTTAAGAATGTCGCTGACTTGATCAGCTTCGTGCATATTGTCGTCGACCCGCCGACAGAGTGATAGTACATCTCGAATGTACACAACGTACGCTTAAATTGCTGTTTGGGTCCGGCACGAAAGTTCCTTCTTGGCGGCTCGCTGACGCCCAACTGGATCCCCAAGAGTTCCTGTAGTTTTTGCTTGCAGGTGTCCCAATTGTTCAATTCCTCCTCGTGTGTTTGGAACCAAACATGAGCCGTTCCCATGAGGTAATAAATTATGTTGGCCAGCATTATAGTCAGGTCCCACCGGTTGATCTTGCTGGCTCGTTCATATTCGATTAGCCATTCTTCGACGTTCATGTTGTCAGTGCCCCAGAAGGTGCCAAGGTCCCGGACTTGGGTCAATACAATCGGTGCTGTGGTAGCCGAAGCCCAAGCAGCGGGCCTCTGAGTCGACATGGTCGAAAGGCCCACGAGATTTCTGCTGCGAAGTTCCATGATGTGCTCATGATGTTCCCCGCAACTCCACCAAGATGTCACAGGGAGATTTACAGAAAAGGGGGTTTATTTACACTATTTACAAGGTGACTAAAAGTGGGATAGCAACAACAATATGGCGGACCATAGCCTCAATTCTTCCTCCTCTTGTCGGCTCTGCGCTTCAGCATCTTCTTTGTCCGCCAGACAACTGGCTCATAACAATATGGAAACAAATATAGATAGCAACTGATGGCTTAGAAACGTAGCCTAAAGATTGCTTATAAAACCGCGATATCACGTATATTATTATTTATACTCTTGCTATACTGTTTTATTCACTATACTATTTTGTCACTCCCACACAACTGCGCCGTGATAGTGATGGAGATGCACCTCTGGCAATGCTCTAATGACTATAAGGCGGCACATTCATGACTCGAGTCCCTCAAAGTTACTAAGAGACCGACCAGTGAGTCTGAGTGTTAGTGAGCAAGACGGAGAATAATTTTGGTGAGCTTGAGTTCGAGGGAAACGGGCCGAAGAAAATTTTGGTGATTCTGAACCCGTGTGCGCAGGGCGCAGTAGAATTAAGATGAACCTTAGTCCGAATGAGCCCAGTTGAGCAAACGTTTACAGTGATATCAGGTGCTGGTGTATTTAGACCTTCGAGTTGCATCACACCATTGTATACTACTGGTTTTCCGCCCACTTTGAAATAAAAAGCCCGAGTGCGCTAGAAGATAATCACAGAACAAATCAAAAAGAACCGGTCAGAATAACATTTTCGAGGAATCTCGTGGTGATTGCTTTGTGAACTTTCACTGGGCGTTGAGAGCCCTCTGCGTAGCGTGACGCAGGTTTTCGAAAACAGACACCTCTACGAAACTCATCTGTATCGTGGCCTTCGTGTAATCCGAGGCATCAATTAAAAAATCCTGCATGCCTTCCCTACATCACTCAGCCTGGTCTGCACGAACCACTTTAATTGCCATACTCAACGCACAGCGCAGTAATGTGCTGTCTGAGTTTAACTTTCTTGGGGACTTCGAACGTCTTCTATTGGACTGCTGTCTTTACTAGATCAAGAAATCAATGAAGAATGCTCTACACTTGCAGTGCGACGCGAGCATGGAGCCCCGGGACCAACGCGCTTTTGCCTTTTCTGACGCCCATAAGGCTCCCCAAGTGTATATGCTTATTCGGGGTGTATATGCGGATTAAGAGTATATGTGCTTCTCCATGTGTGCAACCGCCGTTCGTTTGTTTGTGTGATCATATTTTACAGAGAAAATAAAGTAGCTTGCCAGGACGCCAGTCAGGCTGACGTCCCCAGCTTCTTAAAAAGAGTTCAAGTATTCCACTTTCGCTTACGTTTATGTTATAAATGCTGTGTTCTTTTCCTCCTTTCATTTTCGTTATTTCCCAGTTTTTGGAGCTCCGTTGGTGCTGTGCAACATTCTCATTGGACTCTTCGGAACTCTCTACACTGCACTGGTGAGCCAAACTCTTGCTATAAATTCGGAAGCAGCATTCCATATGCAATTTCGTGGTATTACATGCCAAAACTTCGATCTCATTATTAGGCACGCCATAGTGAGAGGCTGCGGACTAATTTTACCCACCTGGATTTCGTTAACGTGCGCCCAGTTCAGTGCTGCGCACGCTTTTACGCATTTCGCCGCAAGTGGTCGCCTCGGCCGGCATTGAACCTGCGTCATAGTGTTCAGCAGCACAACGCCATGACCACTGATCTACCATGGTGGGTACGCACATAAAGGCGAAAGCCTGAAACGCACAGACTATCGTGGTATTTTTTCAATCCTTTTTCATAGCAGCATAGTTTAGGAGAAAAAAAACTATTTAGTACATAAAAAGAACATTGAAAGTCCTGAATCGATGCACATGAAGCAGATGCACATAATTCCACTTCAAACTGCTACGTTTGCTGAAACTGTATGTCTTTGTAACCTTTATAATCAATCACATTCCCAAGTCGCCCAGACGGCTATTTATTTTGATTTATATTTATTTATTAATTAATTAATTTATTTATTTATTTATTTATTTATTTATTCACTCATATTGGAAAGGGGTGTATTGAAGAGTTCAGATGGTAGCATCTATTCGTAACTGAGAAGTCAGGTGACGCAGAGCAGGAACAGCTGGTTGCCCGAGCGGCTCACACTCGTGCTAAGCACTGGCGATCCGGCTGGCCCACTGGTTGCACTGCAGGCATCGAACAGACGATCTCGCTGGCCCTGTCCATGTACTCTTCTTCTTCTTGATTGCAATTTATTTATTTATTTATAAATACCTCACGGGCCTACGAAGAGCCATAGGGTGAGGGGGGGGGGGGCATATGGTAAAATACAATACAATAGGTATACATATATCGATGCTACAACGATTCAAACATTGCCACAAAACGAAAAAAAATTGCATATAACAAAGGCCCGATAGATCATAAAAAGAAAAAAGAAAAAGAAATGAACAGGTAAGCATTGCATGAAAACAGCAAGAAGGAAAAAAGTTACATTATACGTTACGTAGTTACACAGGACTTTATAGATAACGTAATATTAAGAAAGCGAAAAAGACTAAGAAAAATAGTACAGGTACAACGCGTGACAACGCATTGGAAACGTAAACGTAATCAGATTGGTAAGTAACCATGTGCCGACTTAACCCGGAAGAAAAAATCAGACTACGCGCAGTGTGGAGAAAAATGTTTCACCAAGTTACTGCAAAAGTCATCATAATTTCTGAGCGAAACAATGCTATCCGGAACACTGTTCCAGAGGCGGATAGCGCGACGTAGTGGTGAAAAGTTTAAAGCTTGCGTCACGCCATATACGTGGGCATAACTGAAAATATTGTGCAATCTCCGCGATCTGAAGACGTCGTGTTTCAAGCATGGTGGGGATATACCGTCAGAGCGAGTTTATTTATGGAATAATGACAGCAATACATTATAACGGTGAGCACTAAACGACTGCAACGATAGTTCGGCTTTGATCTGAGTTATGCTCTACAATTACTCACAGGGAAGCCTGATCATGAGAAATAAATAAACAAGAATAAAACTGGGTCGGAGTGCATATGGCAGGCATTACCAAATCCTGACTGGGAGCTTACCACTGTCGTTGAAAAGAAAAAAGTGCATAATCAATGCATTCTACCGGTGCTCATATATGGGGCAGTAACTTGGAGGTTCACAAAGAAGCTCGATAACAAGTTAGGGACCGCGCAAAGAGTGATGGAACGAAAAATGTTAGGCCTAACTTTAAGATACAGGAAGAAAGCAGTTTGGATCAGACAGCAAACGGGCATATCGGATATTCTAGTTCACATTAAGAGAGAAATAGAGCTTGGCAGGTCATGTAATGCGTAAGGCAGATAACCCGTGGACCATTAGAGTTACAGAAAGTTTAGTCACAGCGAAGTTGTGACTCCACAAGTCTTTCTGGCTGCTACAGCTAGGTATTAACTTGGTTCCAGCTAGGTCTTCACTTGGTTTAACTTAACTATATACGAATGTAGAAAAGGTATTCTCGAACGATCATTTTCGGAGGTACCTTCCCTTTCGCGACATTTCGCGTGACTAGCGCTGGACGCGTCGGCGCCTGCCTACGAGCGACTGAGTTCCTGGCATGCCACAAACGCAGGTAGGCAGGCAGGAGCCGTGTCTGTGTCGGGCTAAGCGAACGCGCACTTGCGCCGGCGGTTACTAGGCAACGCAAGGTTACGTCATCGCTACTGCTTCGGCGCATGCGCGGGTAGGCAACGCGGGTGGCGTAGGCAGCAGCTCTGCGCGTTGCCTCGTTGGTGCTTCTACAATTTCTTTCTCTCTCCATCTCGCTCTCATTTTGTCTTTCCCTCTTCCGAGCATGCGCCGCGCGCATGCTCTCCTTCCCTCTCCTTAACGTCCCATGTCAAGGCAACATGTGCACGGCACGTAGAGGAGGCGAAGTACACGCCGCAGTGACGTCATAGCTCGGTGATGTTTTGCGTCAGCAGGCGCCACTTTTTACGGTTAGTCTGAACAGCTTCGTTATTAAAAGAAACTTTTCATTCGCTATGTGCGCATCTGTGTCAAGCAAGATACATAACAGAATTATTTTTAACACGAAAGTGTTTTATGCCGGGGTCCACCAAGACTTCACTGACGTATTTCCGTCACGGAAATACGTCAGCTTACAATGTACACGAACATAATACAAAGAAAGAAACCAGAAGAAAAAGTTCCACAAACATGCAAAATTTGGAAATCGAACCCACGACCTCTCGGTCCGCGACGATAGATCGCCGAGCGTTTAACCCATTGCGCCACAAACGCATTTGCAGAGAGCTACACAGACGCGCCTTATATATCTAACACTCCTCCGTGTACCCGCGCTCTTGCTCGGGGCGGTGCCGCCGCCTACGAGCAGAAAAGAGAAGTACTGCATTATGACACTAACGCGCACCGACAGTGAACGCTTCGGTGGTCTCAGCACTACGACGCCTCGATGCCAGCATTCGAAGGGACGCTGGCATCAAGAAGCACTACCAACGCCACCTAGGTGGCGTTCACCGTACTCAGCACAGCGGAGCGTGGCCTCCGCAATTAGCTCTGAAAATGTTTCTGAAGTTGATCGCGGAGGCTGCAATTACGACGCGCTGTACGCGCTGATTTGACTCGGTGACGATTCAGTTACGTGCTTTGTCTTGCGCGTTGTATTAGTGTGTCAGTTACGTGCTTCGTCTTTCGCGTTGTGCTAGCGTGTGCAGCGTAGTGCAGCTTCCATATGCACGACGGTTGCTCATGGTCATCGACGTTGGTAGTCGTGATGGAGGAGACGTGCCACCAGGCGTCAGCGTGGGTGCATCAACGCCTAAGGGCGCTTTAGCCACAAAACACCAATAGACATTATATATCAATGTGCAATAAACATTACGCTACTTCTGTGAAGACACGTTTCACTTTCGTGTTCTATACCGATTCCTATATAGAGGGATCAACCACATTTTAACACGAAAGTGTTTTATGCCGGGGTCCACCAAGACTTCACTGACGTATTTCCGTCACGGAAATACGTCAGCTTACAATGTACACGAACATAATACAAAGAAAGAAACCAGAAGAAAAAGTTCCACAAACATGCAAAATTTGGAAATCGAACCCACGACCTCTCGGTCCGCGACGATAGATCGCCGAGCGTTTAACCCATTGCGCCACAAACGCATTTGCAGAGAGCTACACAGACGCGCCTTATATATCTAACACTCCTCCGTGTACCCGCGCTCTTGCTCGGGGCGGTGCCGCCGCCTACGAGCAGAAAAGAGAAGTACTGCATTATGACACTAACGCGCACCGACAGTGAACGCTTCGGTGGTCTCAGCACTACGACGCCTCGATGCCAGCATTCGAAGGGACGCTGGCATCAAGAAGCACTACCAACGCCACCTAGGTGGCGTTCACCGTACTCAGCACAGCGGAGCGTGGCCTCCGCAATTAGCTCTGAAAATGTTTCTGAAGTTGATCGCGGAGGCTGCAATTACGACGCGCTGTACGCGATGATTTGACTCGGTGACGATTCAGTTACGTGCTTTGTCTTGCGCGTTGTATTAGTGTGTCAGTTACGTGCTTCGTCTTTCGCGTTGTGCTAGCGTGTGCAGCGTAGTGCAGCTTCCATATGCACGACGGTTGCTCATGGTCATCGACGTTGGTAGTCGTGATGGAGGAGACGTGCCACCAGGCGTCAGCGTGGGTGCATCAACGCCTAAGGGCGCTTTAGCCACAAAACACCAATAGACATTATATATCAATGCGCAATAAACATTACACTACTTCTGTGAAGACACGTTTCACTTTCGTGTTCTATACCGATTTCTATATAAGAGGGATCAACCACATTTTTTTCTAACGCTCTGCCATTTTATTGATCTTATTTTGCGCACAAACATCCGGTTTAAGTACAATAATCATATGCGATATCATAGCCATGATAGAGTGTGAATGGCTAATTCAGGTATTGTTTTCAACAACATTTTTACACCATTATGTCGGAGCAAGCCATTAAATTTCTTTCGCATCGCTGTATAAACTAATGCGTGATTTTTATAAAAACTCGAATATAAATGTGGTATCAGTAAATGTACTATCAGTAACTTCTGCGATAGGCCCTGTGTATCTGCGCTCTCGTTGACACATCGTATTGAGCCTTATCCTTAGCTACAGCAAGTACATTCTTTGCTTGTTTTTAATAAAGCTTACGAGACATAATAATTTCAATCATGTGGTTTAACAGCACGAAATTGCACAGTGGGTTATGAGGGGTGCCGCACTGTTGGGATCTGGTCATCTGAGGTTCGTTAACGTGCAACCTAAGCACGGTACACGACCTTTATTGCATTTCTCTTCCATCGCAGTGCGGCCTCCAATGTGGAGTGTCGAACGCATAACCGTGTTATCAGCAGCGAGTCACCATAGCCCCGAACTACCGTGGCTGGTTGGGATATTGTCCCAACCGTAGAGAATATTGTGCTTTGAAGTTCAATTAAGAAAAAAGTCGAGTCCAGTGGTTACGAAGATGAGATTGGATGAATTTTTATGCGCAAATTGCCTGATTACGCAAATTCCTGCGAAATAACTTTGTACAATTGCAAAAAGCTGTGAGGTGGCTCTGATAGAGTAGTGATTAGTCTCGCACTTGTAGCCACTTTGCCTCGAATTCATCATATTCTTTCAAATTGAACATTTGGTTGTACATCAGGCCGCAGAAATCATTTCTCGGCTTTCTGCTGCTATGAAAAAAACATTTCTGGTAAAATTGTATCTACGTCCATGCCAACTAGAAACCGTTCTGAAGAAAAAAAAAACACTTTATGAATGCCGCTATTACGCCTGATGTTCTTTTCATTTTTTTGTACCACATACCCTTTTTAAGGGGTATGTGACAAAAATTAAATTTGATAATAATCATAGTAAAGTTGTCATGGAAATATATTACCTTTATGTATTCATAGGTAGCCTAAATAAAATTGGCGTTTCCTGCATGCAAGATTTCAAGCGTTTATATTTGGCGGCAGTCAAAAAAACACA
Organism: Dermacentor silvarum; assembly: GCF_013339745.2. Taxonomy (NCBI): domain Eukaryota; kingdom Metazoa; phylum Arthropoda; class Arachnida; order Ixodida; family Ixodidae; genus Dermacentor; species Dermacentor silvarum. The sequence continues at coordinate 91,425,977 of NC_051158.1, forward strand.
GAATTGTAGTGGGAGGTGCAATCGATATTCAACTTTCCATCTCATTTTGATACCACATCACTACTTTCATTTTGCCTTGTATAGATCGCACGATTTTTACTTACGACAGAGAATTATACTTAGCGACTGCTTTAATTGCTGAGGTGTATTGTCTGAAATGTCTTTTCGCGTCAAAGTAAAAAAACATAACTTCAAAAGGGACGAAGCGATGCCAAGATATGCACTGAATTCTCAGAGGAAACAGCCGCCATTCGAGAGTATATGTGCTAGATGCTCGTGCAAACCGCCGAGCAACATCCACAGAGGCTTAACCAGGGCACTTAGTATTTGCGTCTTGCTAACACACATTCATCAAGGTGCTCCTGAACTGTCAGCTGATGGGCAAGAACAAGCGCGCGAGCAGTATACTGGTGAAGAAAAAACAATTAAGAGAGCGTTATTGGAATCTATAGCTTCCTAACGCATGTTCGTTTAACCGCACTTTTATATGGTGATTGTTAAATTTTTCTAACATTGTAACTAAATATACGCTTATATATACGGCACTCATGGAATTTATAACGTTCGTTGTGGACGGCGTGAATTAGAAAAAAAAAGATTATATGACCTTTGAACCACAAGCCACGATAGTTAATATATTTTTTCATTACTTTTCTTTTGTATTTTAAGGGAGGTCTACGAGGCGTTGTGTGGACAGACTGCGCTCAGCTAATATTCATGCTGTTTGCTCCGGCCACTGTCATCGCCAAAGTGATCATCGACATGAACGCTTCCTACGGCACATTTCAACCTGTCACTGATTTTGACCTTCGTGCATTCGTTGGCAAGTAAGTAACATGCTTCGCCACCCTTTTCATGTGTACTTCTAACAGCGAAGCTGTTTAGGCCAGTCGTAAAAACTGCGCGTTTCACGAAACTATCAACCTCAGCATTGGCTCAAGCGTCGTCGTCTTCTTCCGCAGCTGGCCCGTTGGCGCTCCTCGGTTAGCGCTCGTACTCGTGCTCGTGCCACTGCTCCCGCGTTCGTCGTCGTGGTCTTCTTCCACAGCTGGCTGCGTGACCGCTAATCATTCCAGCGTGCAATTTCACCTCTCTTCTGTCGTAGTAATCGGGGGGCAAAGCTTGCACTAGGCCACGCAAAGCTCGAGACACCACGAAGCTGGCCGATCGATTGCGTCACCTGGTATAGTACCTAGGTTGAACTAGCTGTGTCGCGGTTGAACTTGGTTGTATCTAGGTTGAACTTGGTAGCAGCTAGGTTCCGCCTTGGCTATGCCCGAGTTGAGCTTGGTTATGCCAGGTACCTCTTAGTTTTGATATCGCGAGGCTTATAGCGCATGAAAAGACAAGGACGAGGAAGGACCTGACACACACAGGCGCTATGCGCCCGTGTAGCGCCTGTGTTTGTCACGTCTTCTGTTGTCCTTGTCTTTTCACGCGCTATAAGCGTCACGATGTCGTACCAACAAGCCCAAATCACTGCATTAGGTTATGGCGCAATCGATCGGCCAGCTTCGCTGTGTCTCGAGCTTTGCGCGGCCTAGTGCAATAATTGCCGTTTTATTTTTTTCGAACACTGTTTTAAGCTGCATGAAGCTTGTAAGCAGTACGGCCTGTTCAGTTGGATTACCTAAAAAGACGCAGGTTACTTGTAGTGCAAATCGCAATGTCAAGGTAGGCAATTAATAAATAAACTATTGGCTTTTATATTATTCTTATTGTAACACAAGTTACAAGTGTGGAATTTAAATGGAGCTGTCGTGAAACCATGTCTGCTTAGCGAAAGTTGTATGGCTAAGCTCACTTTTTAGGTGTCCGTCCCCAAAGTCAGGTAAATATTGCATTGGCGTTACAGTTGCGATGATGCCGTGCTGCGTGGCGCAAGATTTGCTAGACTGTTAACTGGAACACTAATGCATATCGCCGCACATTTTCTTGCTAATTGTCTTGAAAGTTGTGATAAGTACGTAGATATTTACAAAAACGGCAAGCAATAAATCATGACATAACACTAGCACTATAACTTATAGGGCAAGCATTGCTATTTTAGGCCCGCCGTAGCTGCCGGAGGAAAAAACATATCGGAGAGAATATTTCCATAAGGTTGAGGCGTGTGTCTGTTCTGCTGCAGCAAAGATCCTGAGACAATTCAGCGCGTTTTAGTTGACTGCGAAGACATTCACCCAGCCAGCACCGTAGAGGAGGGTCATCTTCCAGAAGAGCTAGGGTTTAAAAAGGATGAGTGTGCTAACTGACCCGTGGTCCTAATAACAATGCGACGTTTACAGTTGTGGCACAAAAGCAGAGAGGAGATGAGGCATCGGACATTTAGGCATATGTAATTTTACAATATTCTGTCAATGCCTGCTATTTCGTGGCCCCAGTCGTTCGCAATGCTGTGACTTGGAGAGTATTCGCGGCTAAATAACATTGCGATTTCAGGCTTCTGTCAGGCGACATAGTTCTCCAGCCCCTAGACGTGCATTTCGTTAGTACGTTCAAGCTCTGAGTGAAGACTAAGTTCGTGCATTGATACGCTGGCGCAATCGCGATGCAGGTGAAGTAGGGCAAAGATGACAAAGTGTCTCTAATGGCCTCACTGATGCAGACACTGTACGCCGCCTGGTTAAGTGCAGTATCACACTTCCTCTCTTCAAAGCTTGACGTTCTCTGTACAGGATTTGAGAGGACAAGCATAGCTAAAGCTACGCAGCCACATTTTAGGGGCTTTTGGCAGCAGAACTAGACAATAAAATAACATTCTTAGTTTTCATCGTTCTATTCATATCTCTTCGATGGAATTAATGCGTACAGTTAAATTTCGCGCTATATTACAATCGAGAAACTGGTGTACTATAAAGGCGCGATAAAAATTAAGGCCTTTACAATTAAGGCCTTACAGTGATCGCCGAATTTGTTGGGCGATCATGTTGGAGCATCTTGACGAGTCGCATGTTACAGGCACAAGAGCGCTTGAGTGCGGAGGGATGGTCACATCGTCATTGAAGATACGTAAATGCTCACGTCGCTGATCGTCACAGGGTACGGCCAAATCTGCATTCATTCAAAACGTGACCGATCTGTCCGGAATGTTTATAATAGCGCCGTATTCGCGCAGGAGATCCCTTCCCAATATCACGTCTCTGCAGCACTCCAGAAAAATAACGAAAGTTGCAACAAACGTCGAGCTACCAATATCAATTCTGGCCATGCATTTGCCTGTAGGGATGATCAATTGACCTCCCGCCGTTCTTATGTGGGGACCAGTATATGATGTGTTGACTTTATTAAGGCTATCGGAGAGTTGCTGGCTAAGTATTGAGAAATCGGCCCCAGTATCTACTAACGCGGTTACTGGTTGTCCGTCTATGAAAACAGCGAGGTCGGCACGAATGAGTTCTCTTGGGGTCGGCAGAGCATATTGTCCGATTGCACAGATAGTGTTGGGGGTGTTGAAGCATTTCGACGGTCGGCAACCTCCCCTTCAAAGGTCGCTTCTGTATAGTTTCCCCGACGAGGGCTAGGGGACCTGCCGCCCCTGAGTACATCGGCGTAACTGCGACCTTGCGGTGAAGAGCTCGGTGCAGGTGACGGAGAACGGGTTCGACGAGTGAATGTCGTCCTTCTGTAGCAACATCGTCACTGTAGCGCCTGTTTTTGAAGCGAACTCGAGGAAAGGTGGGTGGAAAGCTCTGGCATCCGGGGTCACGATAGGGGCAAAAACGGTAAACGTGGCCGGCTTCTCCACAATGAAAGCACAAAGGATGGCGGTCGACGGTTCGCCACATGTCCGTCCTGCGAACAAATGGTCGACTTGTGGGCGTGCTCTGCGGCCAACCTACAGTTGCCTGCGGAGGGAAGTAGGCCGATGTTTCCACAGGTACACTAAGTTTCGTGGTCAGTGACTGCGCGTTGTACGGCATTGATGGCGGCTCGTTGAAAGGACGAGCCATTGGTGATCAGTTGTAGGCTGCTGCTGGAGGAGGACGACGAACGGTGCATTCCACCTTGAAAATATTCAAGCAGTCTTTGACAACCGAGTGGGTTTTCGACTTCATCCGCACTAATTACCCAATCGTCTACAAAAAGAAGTGTTCTTTAAGAAGCTTAGCAGTGGACTACGGATACCCACATTAAGCTAACAAATGATGTAGCTGCATTTGTCTGTGGATTAAGTATCGCTTCTAGGCACCAATGGATGCTCCTATCATGCTTGCGTATTCAAATTTGCACGAGGGTTCCTCATACCGAAAAAAAATCACAGCATATCCACGAGGTGAATGATGATGATGGGGCGAAGCTCCGGAGGGATCATCGGTAAACCGTGAATACTCCGAGTAATTCGCCTAGTATATGATCAAGTAAACACGTGAGAAACAGTGTGTGTATATATAAAATACGTTTTATTTTCTTAGACGCTTCTTCTTAGATGCTTGGTTTGCGGAGTCCCTTCATTACCACGGCTTCGTGGTCAGTGAAATGAAGGGATAACGGTTCTTCTATAGGTCTCAATGGGAAGTTAGAGAAGACAAGATCTATGCAAGTCCCCCTAATTGTCGTGGGTTTCTTATAGTCTAAGGAGACACACGTGAGTCCATGTTTTGCTGCCATGCGGTGTATGAGCGATCCAGGCTTCTGCCTCTCGTTCTCGCACTGCGGGGTCTTCGCGCCGCCGCCGTAGCGCCGCTGCTTCGCGTTCGCGAACGCCTGAGTCTTCGCGCCGCAGCCGTGCCACTCCTGCCTCTCGTTCTCGCACTACGGGGTCTTCGCGGGGGGTCTTCGCGCCACCGCCGTAGCGCCGCTGCTTCGCGTTCGCGAACGCCTGAGTCTTCGCGCCGCAGCCGTGCCGCTTCAGCCTCTCGTTCTTGCACTGCGGGGTCTTCGCGCCACCGCCGTAGCGCCGCTGCTTCGCGTTCGCGAACGCCTGAGTCTTCGCGCCGCAGCCGTGCCGCTTCTGCCTCTCGTTCTCGCACTACGGGGTCTTCGCGCCACCGCCGTAGCGCCGCTGCTTCGCGTTCGCGAACGCCTGAGTCTTCGCGCCGCAGCCGTGCCGCTTCTGCCTCTCGTTCTCGCACTGCGGGGTCTTCGCGCCACCGCCGTAGCGCCACTGCTTCGCGTTCGCGAACGCCTGAGTCTTCGCGCCGCAGCCGTGCCGCTTCTGCCTCTCGTTCTCGCACTACGGGGTCTTCGCGCCACCGCCGTAGCGCCGCTGCTTCGCGTTCGCGAACGCCTGAGTCTTCGCGCCGCAGCCGTGCCGCTTCTGCCTCTCGTTGGTCTTCGCGCCGCCGCCGTAGCGCCGCTGCTTCGCGTTCGCGAACGCCTGAGTCTTCGCGGCCGCAGCCGTGCCACTCCTGCCTCTCGTTCTCGCACTACGGGGTCTTCGCGCCGCCGCCGCGCTGCCTGTCGTGAAGCCGCGGCCTCTCGGGCTCTCACCGCGGGATTCTGCCTGCGAGCGCGCGCCGCCGCCGCCTTCCGTGCTCTCCGCTCCGCAGCCTTGTCTTCCATCCGGTGACTCCGAGCGAAAGAGAAAGCGCGCCAAGAGCGAGCACCTTTTATTATAACACCCCCTAGCGGTAACCCGTCGCACTGCATTGTAGGTTTTCTCATCAACTATACGAAAAACTAGCGCCATCTAGTGACATTAACTTACACTTCTTTATAGAAAGATCGACACTTACGCCATCTAGTGAACACTTCATAAAACTACAGGTGGCTACATACTACCTCGGAAGAAGGACAGACCCACGCCCTAATTAGCTTCGCCCCTAAAAGGCAGAAGAAAAGCGAAAAGACTGGAATGCCTGAAAAATTTTGCTTCTGAATATCATCCATGACCACAAATCCTTAATACGCAGTACGAACAGGAGGACTAGGGACTTTTGATTTAACTAAAGGCCTGTAGCCTAAAACTTCGGGCTATCCGACACTTGTGAAGACGCATAAATGCGACTCGAATTTTTGTAGAACTCTATCACGCTTTGTGTGGGCTCTTAGAGGCATGTAGTGATCTCTTCTATCGAGCCCTGGATAATATTTCATCACTGAATTTGTTTGCCTAGTAGATTTTATTTGTAACACAATGGGTAACTTTGGGAACTCTTGGTTTGATTGTTTGTTGAGTAAGGCTATCAGCCGGGCTAGGTGGCCCCCATATAAGGGAAATATTTCATTGAAAGTAAACCATTTGGTAGTTGGCGTTTTCTCGTTCGGTGTGGTGTGTCTGTTCTTGTCATTTACAGTGATCCAGTGTAACATGATTGTTTGCAGTTGCGCAGATCGCAGCGGCTGGAAAGCAACACTCCGAATTGTGTTTTTGTTTATGATCCTCAGAACATCTGGACATTTTAGCCTTGCACCACCCCTTGCGGTCCACAGTAGTTTCTGCGAAATGTTTTGTGATATACTCATCCTTTTCTGAAAGTCGCGTTGTTCCTTCGTCCAGTTCTAGGTGTTAGAATTATTCAAAATGGCAAACGTTTTTCGATATTTCGTAATCCATCCAACGCTTGTGGAGGCTTTTCGGTACTTAAGGCAAGAGAAAAAAATGCTCTCAAATAATTCGTTCAATTCTCAGTCAATGATGGTTCGGACTGCGGCCTGCGAGTCATCCACCTCATTATCCTTCCCAATATTTCAGTAATACGCGGAAGAAAAACAAAGCCCCTTTCTTAACTAAAGATTGGTGAACGCGAAGCTTTATCCCACGCAAACTGAATCGAAGTCAAAGTCCAAAGCCAATGGCCACGCAACGAACCCAAGGAATGCTGAGCGAGCCGATGCGAGGCACATCTGGTTTGATTGCTTGTTTAGGATGGTATTTTTTTAACGATGAAGTTCAATGAAGACACATTTCATTAAGTTGTATAGCCTTTATTGTAGATAATGGAGCCGTTGATTACACGCACACACTCACACTTTCGCGGCCGACTCTACACTTGGACAGTATTGCCTTGTGATCGCTGTGGTAGACGGTCCGAGGCTCGGCCGCTGCCGATACACGGGACCAGACTCACGGGCACGATCGCGCTCGCGCTTACGTTCGCGCACGGCAGCCTCCTCTGCCATGCGCTGCACCCGCGGCCTATATACCTAAGGTGACGGTCGGCAATGCATTGCGTGACGCGCGTAATGCAATGCAGACATATACAGTTCATCTGGGTAGCATGGCGTTGCAGTTCTAATTGTTCTTATCAGTACAACTGCGAATGTAAACTGTAGTGTTCTACGATACGTATGTCATGCGCCGTTGTTCTATTGTGTGTGCAGATGCGCAGCCGTTGTTCTATTCTGTGCGAATATTGGCAGACACTTGTGAAAGAGGCATTGGCGTAGACGAAGGGTATAACAATGGGCCAGCCATCGTCCGTTTTGGCACCTGTGCTAAAGCACAACTGGCGGGAAACCGATACGCACATGGAGCCAAAGTAATTGCTGATGATTGTGTAAGTTGGCTTTCCTGCAGTGTGTTTTCGGCGCTCACAGACGAATCAGTGAGACATAAAAAGCTTCGCTTTAAAGGTAAAGATGGTTCGATTTGTGACTCACGCTGGCTTGTTTGGCACGTACATCAGCTTCCTGTCTTCGTTCCCGACGACTTGAACTGTTCAAGCACAGCCAAGCCATTGACGACGTGCTGTATTTCTATCGCCTCGAGCTCCACTACATTTAGGTTCAGCAGGCTTTGAAGTATTATCAAAATTTCTGGTATAGTAGAGAGAACACTGCAAGTTTCTATTGAGTGAAATTGTGAGTTGTTTCTCTGTAAACGATGGCTTCGGGATTCTTTCGAGGGTTTCTAAAGTAATCTCTATTTGCTTCCGTTATGGAATGACTTTCAAACAGTTTTCATCATACAAAGATGTACCAGGATTCTGCGATATTGGTGCTAATGGGGGTCTACTGCGTTTATATTTTTTGTACAGATGTATCCGTGCTTGGTTATCTGCTGCTTTTGGGGCCCTCATCGCGAAAAGAGGTCTAACAGAGATTTCGAGGTCTAGGGTGCCCCTTGTACAAACACAGGTAACCTTGTCGTTGAACAGGGCAACCACCGAATGCCCAACCACTGGGAAAATATAGCATAGGAAGCACTGCGATAGGGCTAGTTGGTAAGCATCGATTACTTCAAACAGTGCGCGATAGACTGAAATAGAACAAATACACAGGACAAGCGCTACATAAACTAAAGCTCATTGCAAGGCATACGCCGATTATGTAGGGGTCCGCCCCCTAAAAAAACAAGAGAAGAACGTAGAAGAAAAGTTAGATACAAACTCACGAAAGATTATGCCCACACGTGTGCATGTGAATCGTAAATGTCATGTTGTGTCAGCATGCATGACTCTAGGAACCGTAGCTCCTTACTTGTGAACGAAATGGTTGAGAGTGAATGTGTTATTTTTGTATTTTCTTTTATGCATTCTGTCCTTCTTCGCTGTAAACTAATTGTAAAAATGTTGCCGTGCCAATTCTTGACACAATCAATTCTTTTCAAGCTTCACACTGGATTTTTCGCACGATGAGACCGTCTGGGCAGCATTTTTTGGGTCCGTAGCTACAGCTATCTACAGAGTAGGCCTCGACCAGGCAGTTGTGCAAAGGTGCATGGCGTCCCGCACCCTGGCAGAAGCTCAGAGGTAAGATTAAACGAAACTGAATTCCTTCTTATTTCCAGATTGTCATAAATGCTAGCACTTCATTTCCCTGGTGTAGAACCACGATGAACTAAAATACTGACAACCAGGACTATCTGCAATACACGATGAATTACTACTGTTTGCCGCCAATATCTTTCTACCAGGCACTTCCACCTCGAGTGGCGCTGCCGACGAAGTGCTCTCATTGTTACGTTTTCGTTTTCCTCATTCCTCCTGAGTGTACTAGTTCTCTTCATATGTTTGGTGTTCGTATCTTACAGACAGCGAAAAGAAATGACTGTGCTTCATAAATGGAAGGCGATATAAATAAGAAGATCCAACTATGCTCAATTCATCGGAGCAACGCGCAAACACTGATCCAAATGAAGTCTGTTTTGACAGCCGTATTACTTCATTTAGATGTAGATTATCGTGTAAGGTTTCACTTATATTATTTCATATGGTCTTTCACGCACAATAATGTGTTAGTATTCTTTTAATTCGTGGCTTCCTCAACAGCTGCTAAAGTTCTTTGTGAGCGACGACTGTGGTCTATCCTGCGAAGCAAGCCTGCTGCTGCAATCATTTATTGAATCATGGCGCATCGTACCCTTCAGGCTGTGCCGTTGCGGTGGTCGTGTGGCGCATGTGCGTTCCGCCTCATTGCCCTTGCACCTTTCTCTCCTCCTCGGCTAAGATTAGCCGTGCAGGATTCATCATAGTTTAGCACCAGCAAGTGTTTTAGCCGACAACTTAAACACATTAGCAGCGTTCAGAATTCTTTGAAAAACCTGCGAGTTTTCGAATTTCGAACTGTTGTCGATACTCTTGTTTCACACTGTCATGTTTCGAAACATGCAGCTGTACATACCGTGTCATGTAAACATAAAAATTGGTAGGGCAGATTTTCACATAATATAGCGATGGTTGTGCAAATACAGATTGTGAACTCACAGTCTCTGCACGAATAGTCAAAATATGGTCTGCTATCAGGCTGAGACATTTCAGCACAACTGTATTTATTGGCCCCGACATAGAAAAGAGACCGTAGTAGCCCGATATTTATTCTTCAGCTCTGCGCTGACTCACGAAGCACAACTCTCACATATACACCTTGTGGCATATTGCACAATATTTCTACACGTTAGCTTGACAATGGGAAATGTGGCTCTGCTGCGGAATGCACGACCCTCGCAGTGCAAATGCGCCACACACCCGACATTGCGTACGCATGCTGTTTTCAAGCGGAAGGTATTATGTTTTTGACATTTATTATTAATTGTTATGCAAGCGCTTTTCTTCAATTAAAACAAGGTTTTGCTGCGTGATGCACAGTTCCACAAACACACCATGTTTCCATCTCCTGTCATAGTCTAATACTGTATAAGCAGCTATATCTAAACTTCGTTCGGCATTTTTTGATGCATCTAGAATTAAGGCATGACACTGGCGCCTAATCGACATAAAGAATAAATGCGAAATGAATAATAATTTACTTCTGGTACATTACAGGATGATTCAAGTAGGAACATTCCTGCTTGTCACAGCGTACGCAGTACAGCTTTCCATGTCTCTGGCAATAATTTTTTGGTTTAGAGGATGTGATCCACAACTCCGTGGCGCTATTGCAAGTCATGATCAGGTGAGCAGAATATATTTGCATTGCAAGGGGAAATTCCTATCTGAAATATGCAAAACACGGCGTATAGATTTGTTTCTTTTGTGAACAAAGCCAATGATATAATTTGTAAATATTTATTCGAAGCAATGCTGTACCATCATTTCTTCACAACAGATCCTGCCGTTCTATGTGAGAACACACCTGGTGAAATTAAGCGGGTTCAGTGGAATCTTTCTTGCTTCTATTGTTAGCGCCGCATCAAGGCAAGTTCCTACAAATGCAAAGGATTATTTTTTTAGCTAACGTAAAACAGAAGCATATGCAACTGTGCAATTTCTGGCAGGTCTAATGCTACTGTTTGACATCGTGGTGTACTTTTGTGCTTTCTATTCGGAAATCTGTCGATTGCTAACCCGTCTTTAAGTTGAAGCAGAATGCGGGATGCTCTACTGAGAACAAGAAACCTGCGACTTACGCACATAATCAGATTACTACAGTAAAAACAATGCACTAAACATGCCTTATAATATTGAAATTCGAGGGCGTAGACCAAGTGGCCCTGCAATATATTGCGCAAAGGTTATCAATAAGAAAACTGCAATGCATTGAACATATCACAATCCTGTAGCCTAGAGAAATGTATGTGTCTTGTGATATCGCATTCAGTTCAGTAAAGCGAATGCACAAATTTGAATAAATGTTCTCGTCGACTACGGTGCATGAAAAGAAAAAACGACCAATTAGTCCTTCCAAAAGAGTGGACAAAGAATGAACCAATGAGAGTGACGAGGGCATAAACGCACAGTTGAAATCTCAAGGTAAACGTAGAGCATTGAGATTTTACAAATACTCAACATTATGAATAAGAAATATTATTTCCATAGGATTCATGTTCTATTCGAGTGGTCATCATTTCATATGTGCGAAGTCTCCCGAATTTTTCGTAAATGCTACAAATTTCGGCTCGTATTACGAGTTCACGAATTTCAAGCCATATGAAATATAAGTTTTGTTGGCGAAAAGATTTTGTAGTCAACCTTCGAATCTGCCTTTGAAAGCCTTCTGATGGTGAATGGGCGCAAGAGAGGTACCTGCTTGTGGCAAGTTTATTCAGTGAGGTAGCTGAGGCACAGTATTAGCAACACCTAGAATAGTCACTGTGACCTAAAAGCCAATATGTTGCTTGTCAGTCATTCCTGTATTGCTGCTGCTTGTTAGTTCAGGGCGAACTTTAAAAAATGCGTGCTGTGCCCCTCTTTGTGTCGTGTCGGCGGGATTTACGAATTTTAAAGGTCAGAGATTGGCAGGTATGCTATTCGAAATTAGCAAATTTTCCTTTTTGAATACCAGAGATATCAACTCTCAATGAAAGTACAACATAACAAATGATGACTGTTCCGAATTACGCCCCTGCAATATACCTGTCGTTGTAGACCATAGGCGGTTTCTGAACGTACCCACGGGGGGATTGTGTTCTATAATTTACAATCATTCAATATAGGAATGCCTCGCTCTCAGGAAACCGCCAAACTGTTTTGTCTGAAGTGAGCAAAGCACAATATTACTTTGATGATTTTGCATAACTTGCTTGCATACCTTTAAAAAATAGTGACTTGCTGTAGTATAACACTTAAACTCCTTCGACGAACACACGTTACGCGCCTCTAGAGAAGTTCTGCTTTTATTACTATTTCCTTACAGTCCTTCTGATAGTAGAGCAGATAACTGAGAAATGTTTATTATTCATATTCTGCGCATTTTGCCCACAGTCCAGTTTTGAAGAGAAGTACATGCCTGTATCAGATAACATAAATAAGTTTTTTTTACTAATGAGACTCGGGCAACGAAGCACACAGGCCTTCGTCACCTGTTGTAGCAGAAATACCTTTAGAACAACAGTTTGTTAGTAAAGCATGTGACCAATGGGTTACTGAGAAACCGAGAAAGCGAAGAAACATTGCAGGTCAATTAGTTGATATTCACGTATTAGCTCGTGACTAACAATACTCATAGTTTCGTAGAAGGCACAGGATACAACATAAGGTACTCAAGACTTCTTGCGCAGGAACTTTCACCCTTGAGAGTATGGTACGGCAGCTTCGTAGTAAAACGAGACATACGCTGTATATTAGAAAAAGTAAAATATTCGGTATGACAAAACATTCAGAACCGTCGAAATATCCCTAGGGACTGAAATATCAGGATAACAACATTTCATGGAATATTGAAATCGCTTTGGAAGAGTGAAAATTCGGTTCTTTCTGCCATGCCAACGGCAGAAACACTGTAGTTTTGTTTAGCCTACTGACGTTACGAAATAGGTTCTCATGAGTATTTCCACGAAAACAGGGCCTCCAGAGAGCCTTTACTAACGCAACGGAATTCTCGAGCAAAGCGACATAATCTTTGAACTAGAACTTGTTTACGGTTTGCTTCGGGGCACTGTGGCCATTTTGATATTGATTTCAGATTGCACTATTGTTTTTTCTAGCACTACGTCGTCCATCGTCAACTCTCAGGCTGCTGTGCTCTACGTGGACATCCTCTCTCGGCACTTTAAAAATCCAGAAACCAATGTCCGTTGGATAACTCGCGGCGTAGGTCTGTGTGTGAACTATTACCTTCTTTCTTTTTGATGATATTTATGGTGGTGAACTACCTATTTGGAAAATATGAAAGCAGTATTTGCACTTTAGCACACTAGAGGAATGATGGCATAAGCAGCAGTTTCAATTTACTATCATTAAAGTAATGCACAATATAATGATCTTCATGACGGGGAATGTACTACGTTTTCAATTTCCGAAAACGCCTTTTGTTCTTTCTTTCTGCAGCATTTCTTCTCGGAGCTGTTATGACGTCCTACAGCTGTGTCATTGTCTACATGGGATCTGTAACCAGGGTAACCATTCCTTCCATTCACGATTTTATTGGAACATCAACATCACCATTTCGCTGTGCGCTCGACGGCGAAATATATTCCTTCGGTGGGGTCAAACATTTCGACGTCTAATTTTCAGTGGACGCCCAGCCAGAAATTTGTTGCTATTTTGGGTGCAGAGCTAACACGGAATTACATATCTTTGTCCGTCCCTTTGAGTTTAGCAATCTAATTATCAAATCCGCCACTGTATCACAGTACCTATGGCGTCATGCTCCTAAGCACAATATCATAGTTCCATTTTTGCAGTGGCTGCCACAGTTTGATGTGAACAAAATTGTGACAACTCCTATATTGGCTGAATTTATTCATTGTTTATTATTTTTTAAGTGTACGAGCTGTTTTTAGGCCAATTCCCCGTTGTGGGCGTGGGCCACTATATGAGCACAACAATTATTACGCCATGGCGATCATATCTCGAGCAGCTAGATTGCGTTGCCGTGATATCTACCGCCCACTTCTTGGCCAATCATTCGTTGTAGCTATCCGCCATGGTATGTAAATTATCATAATAAACTCGTGGCGATGAACCGAAGGAGCTAGGTGGCGCTCGCGCACTGAAAACATATATGTTGTTGTGGTTTATTTGTTGAGGCATCGAGTGATTGGGTGAGTGGGACGCTGTTGAAATCCCCCATCGCATGCTCTTATTAATTAATTAGTTATTTATTACTTATTTTGTGTGAGAAGCAATCCACTCGACAAGCGACTGAACGTTCAGGTGACACCACGAGATGGTAGGCTGCGAGTAATGTACCTAGCGGTACGTGCTGCCTGAACCAGCAAGCGACAGCAGCCTGCGGTGCCAACGCCGCATGCCACACACACGGCCATGCCCATCGCGCGACGCGTCGAGGCATTGCCCTCTCACCTCACGCAACACCTGGCGTGCTAAAGCCGCAGCAGGTGTTCCCTTTAGCCCGCTCTGCCAATGCCTCCTAGGTAGCACAAGGCCTGCGGACTATACGATCCATGACGTCATGTTTCCTTGGCCGACTGCCATAGAATCTAATGGGAACGCTCATGAGTAAGTTGCGGTGATTTCACCGTCACCGCTTTCATCACGCCGGGCTTCACAGTGGAAATTTTGTTTCAAATAACCTTACGTCATAAAGCAGAGTGCACAGGCCTGCAATCCAGGAGGCATTGGCTCTGCGCCGTCGAGGAGCGCTCGTGCCACGAGCGAGGGTCACGCGACAATGCCCTCTTCCGTTATGCAACACCTGGCGCGCTATCGCCATATGAGGTGTTTCTTTTCACCCGCTCTGCTCCGTCAAGGCGCAGCTCGTGACGTCGCGTCGCAGCGAATGGCTATGCGAGTTTAGGTGCTGTATCGATGCTACAGACGACAGACGTCGGTTCGTTCACTCATGGGCCATTTGACGCTTTCACATAAAAAATACGCTCCTGAAGGCAGCATTGCGTCCTCGCGAAGGAATTCCAGGTCGATAAACTTGTTTCATTAGAACGTTGCATTAGAACGATAAATGAACGAATCAATTGCATCCCCAAATGGCGCATTTACCACAAGAGTAATTATGGTAAACCGTTTGCTGCATAAGGTATTATGATGTTGTTGGTTTGCGACAGGACGAGCACTGGCGCCAGAAGGCTAAATACGGGCAATGTGGTGTCTGTGAGGCTAAACATCCCGAAGCGTTCTTCAATAATACTGCGCAGGAATGATGATGTTCCCTGCGGTGGAAGCAGTTAAAGCACATTGGAGATATTTTCGAGCGAGTCTGCTACTAGGTGCCTTTTTTTTGGCTGAACCAAATTTTTAAGGATTCCGTGTAGGAGGCAGCACAATTCTAACCTTTGGGCTAAATTACTCTATGAGGCTGCCAATACTTCTACGAAAAATCAAAACGCTTCTTTCAATGATTAGCATATTTGCACCGATTCACTTTTGAATTAATTATTTACGGCACGTCAACTTACGAATTCCTGCTGGTGAGTTTGTGATTTCGCAAGCCGGTATACACTTAAAAATAATTGTCAGGACTACACCAGTTTTGAGGTAATAATTTTCTAAGTGGCCAACGAAATACATTGGCGTTCCAGTTAGTTCTCTGTTTCAGTGCTTAAAACAGCGTTATTAAAACAAAAGAAAAACAAAAAACAAATTGAAGAACAGAGCATTCTTACTGCAAGTTCGATGGCACATACCTGTGCGCCTGTCCCATACTCATAATTCTATGCATGTCGATATGTCTTGCAAATTTATTAGCTACAATCCACTGATTGCACTATGTGCCGTATACTAATAAGTAAAAGCCTAATTAGTGACACAGTGTTAGTTATTCAAATAAGAATTTTCATTTCTCATAGAAATGATGGCCGCCGCAATGAATATTTTAGTTCAAGGGTTAGAAGTATGCTATCTGCCACAGGTAATTTTTTATTTGGTGAAGCTGAAAAAAAAAACACGCTATACAGGTTTAGCAGCCACTCCAACAGAAAACATACACGGGTGAAACGAGGTCTTTACGATCTCTTAGACATATTTCTCAGGCATTTATCACAGAATGACGTGAGCTCTTCCTTTGCATCACGATCTCCATGCAGTGAAACTTTAAACTGTTTATAGCAGCAAACATTTCGTCAAATGCTCCCAGCCCGAACGCAGTCGTGGGGACATGGTTCAGAACCCACGCCGGCATGGTAAAATACCTCGCGGCTCCGACGGACCCCAATAACTGATATGATATGGGATGCTATAAGCGCCGCGGAACTGGAAGACAAGCTGCTGCGCCGCCTTTGCGAAAGTCATCTTGTTCAGTTTTTAGTTGTTACAGAGAGGGAAACAGACAGGGCTGCTGCTGCTGCTTGACAAGCAGGGCTGACAATAAGGGAAACGAAAGAAACATGCAGGCAGCACTGACAATACGGTGGACCCATCATCCCGCATAACAGGAAATAAGATGAGCTGCTCTTCTCTGATAAGTTTGATAACGGCTGATAAGGGTCGGATCAAGTCTGATAAAGTTGATAAAGACAGATAGGAGTTGATGAGGGTCGGATCGTGTCCAATAAGCTTTATTAGGACAGATAAGGGTGGATGAGGATGGTTCGATTGCGATAAAGTTGATAACTACTGATAAGGGTTGATGAGCGTCGCATCGAGGCGGCGAAGGTTGATAATAACCGATAAGGGTTGGATTTAGTGCGATAAGGTTGATAACAACCAATAAGGGTTGATAAGGGCTGACATTGGTCGGATTAAGTTTGATAAGATTGATCATGAAAACAGTTCGTGTGGACAGGAGCAAGTGTCACAATGCTTACGCATACTTCGACAACTCCAGTGGAGGTTATGCACAAGTTATTATTTTTTTTTAATTTCACTTCCGCTTACTCGGCGCGCCTGCTTATTGTCCTCCTCCTCACTCATTGAGGGAGCGTGAGCTACGCATACAAAGACACGCTGAAAAGAAAAGCAGTTGCTGCCGTCACGAAGACAAGTACCCGTGTCGGAATGTTGGCTTGAGCGGCATCTCTTTGTGGAAGCACTATTCATCACTTCAGTCAGCCATGTCACTGGAGACTGCGCTTTTGTTTTGGATTTTAGCCTCCCCTAGTGCATTCCAGTATAATGAGAATCGTGCACCACGTTGTGCACGTCACACAGGTAATCTAATCAGTTGCCTCAATGCAGCGTACTTCTGTTTCCAAGAGAATAGAAATTTCAATTGTCCTCCATCGCAGATGCTGTCAAATGAATTACTTGTCGGATCTCTTTTTTTTTTCACTTTACTGCAGCTCCTCATGATGGCATACGGAGCCGCCACCGGCCCCTTCGTGGGACTTTTTATCCTGGCCATTGTATTCCCATTCGTGCATTCAAAAGTAAGTAAAATAAACAAACTGTATCGTGCTTGTCAGCTTGCAAAATTTAACGACCTCCAGTGAGATGCGTAAATGACGCACGCTTACCGGCAGCGCTTGAATATCAAGTGGACGGCATTATCAACCGCTCAACAGTTGAGATAAGCAAGAGACGTTTAGAGAGTTCATGGGGGGAAAAAGCAGCCAAGAGATTGATAAGACCGGATCTGTTACAGACATAGGTAGCGCTACAAGGTAGATAGAGGCGTTTTGAGGAAGAAAGAAAAGATTAAGGAGATGTATAGAAAAATGCTCGAAGTAAAAGCATGTACAGCATACCTGATTAGCGCAAGCAGGCTAGGTGACTACTTTTCCCCACCCCATTTTAAAAGGGATGCCAATAAATCGTCATTATCTGCATGAACACGAAAAATGAGTCCTTCTGGAGTACACGCATTACGCATAACTCATTTTGACAATAAAAATTCGTTGTGTGGTTATATTTATTCAGTGCTAAAGACATTACCGTCGACAGTCAACATGAGATGGGCTCTGCCGGACGTTTTTCCGGCCACACTGCCCTCTTATAAATATTCTTCATTACAGGCGTGCTTACTCTAACTGAGTCATCCTAAGCGGTGTCCTTGCTGTACGTAAGCCAGGCATCGAGAAATACAATATTGCATGTGCGAAAGGCTCTACCATCCAAGACTTAATTCTACAACATATTCAAACAATTGCTTGGTTATCATTTCAATCATTCAGATATTAGACTTGTCAAATGATGCATGAGGAAAACAACGAGATGGGAGGGAAAAGACAGAGCACCGGCTACCAACTAAATGTTACCTGAGAAAACTAGCCTTTTAAAGCTTAATAACATTCGCTTCATACTCAGCACACATTCTCTTTTCTCCTTGCTCGATCAACTCATAAAATTCAGTTCGTCGTGAGCACTCAGTTTCTATTGTCCTCCTTTTATTTAAACTATTTGTTACGCCTCTTCATTTGAAAACTCTGCAGATGAACGAACTCTCTTATATAGATGGTGGTACGGTAAATTAGACCGCCCCCTTTAAACAATCTCTGAATACACTTATGGAAACAAGCTGCTGAATTGTGTACTTCTGACTTTCCATGGCTGCTTAAGTTGGGCTTTCCTTCTTACGAACATAGGCCACTGTGAGCAATACACTTTCGGATTTGTGTTGCATTGAACTTATTACCTGAAAAAGACAACAAATATAGGTATTCGCCTTCGAAACCATGCCCCTACTGCTTCACAGCTATGCTTTATTGTCTCACCGCAGGGAGCAGGAATATCGACCCTGCTCATGATAGCTGCTCAAGTTGTTGCACTGTGGAGGTCAATTGACGGTGGCATCAAACCGCCACATATGCCCGTGTCACTTCACTACTGTCCAGACAACACCACCTTTACGTCTTATGGCACAAACCTCACGGTCGACATTTCTTCGAACAGGTGTGTGTGCAAATAACTCCAATTATGCCACTAGGCGTGAGGTATTAATCCTGTGGTGTATTTCTTCCGGTATCAATTTACGTCGCACGGAAACTGGCGACGACGCCGTGTTCGGGCAGAATAGTTAGGCGAATGGAGGCATGCTCGAGCATTCTTACCTGTTCAAATAATTAGTCCGGAAAGGTTAAATCACATTGCGTTTCTCTTTAGACGCCAGGGTTTCTTGCGACCATATTGCATCCCCCCCTTAGAATGATCCTTTTTTCACAGCATCCTCAAGCGAGCACTTAGCGACTGTATTCAAAGAAACATGGCCGCAGTTACAGAAAATTGTCGCTACATCTAGAATGTGCTGTCTATGATTATTGACGCCCTGTTCCCGCAAAATTTCCTCAGCAATTGAAAGAAGACAGAAGTTCAAAGGAAGGCTGCCTTGACGAAAACAAGTGTTCTTGTGGAAGTGTTGCCTAAAGTGGCATTCTTTGTTTGACTACTGCTAAGCGATTTATTCACTTGTCACATAGGAAATTCTTCAGACAAATATGTTTCCAGGCTCTACTAAACACTAGATTCCTTGAAGGAACAAAGAATGACATGAAGTTAAAGTAATTCTTACAAAAGATATATATTTTGCCGCCACAACTGAAGACATCTATATTTAAAGGAAGGGTATGGAAATAGATAAGCAGAACTTTGCATACTGGGGGCAATCGCTGGCCAAAAGGAACAGACCTCTAGTAGAAACATACTAGAACTATAGTCGATCATCGACATTGAGAAAAGAACGAATAGTTACAAGCTCCGTATTTGATTTTTGGTAGTGGAACGTCATCAATGGTACCATGAATGTGGAACACGAGATGAAACTTTTGCCAAAAGTTACCCTAAAACAACAAAAACTGGAAAGAGAGAACCAAAGACAAATAGAGTGCGTAAAAAAGTTGTCGCAGTTTCACCTGAAAGGTGAAGCATCAATTGCGATAGCAAATTTGTAGAGAGCTATACGGAGTAATGATATTAGCTTTATCAGCTGTATAAACTTGGACATGCAGCAGCACCGGCAACGCGCAGAACTGTTGTCGACGCCGTCGGTGTTTTGCCCGCGTTCGCTCAAAATGCGTGCGGCGTTGGTGACTGTTGCCGGAGCCTCTGATATAAATAGGCACTTGGTGCCGCAGCTAAACGTCGCCTCCCTTCCCTCCCCCTTCCTTCCCTCCCCCACGGCCTCTCGCGCATCGGAAGAAGGCGCGTTTGCTCCACATATATGGTGATTGTAAAGGAGGAAAGAGACGCCTACTTCTGCAGCCCTTAAGCAAGCACGGCGCGGAACGCGCGTTTGTTCTCCGCCGTGCGTTCACTCCCCGTGAAAGAGCGCGTCCCTCGCGCCCTTTCACTCGCACATACAGCGTTCGGCGGCGCGCGGTCGTTGGCGCTGAGCCGTGCTCCCTCAAGGGCTGCAGAAGATAGCGCCAACCTTTCCCTTTCCCTCAAGAACCACTTACTACTACCACGCGCGGTCAAGATGATGATGATGATAAGTGGTTCTTGAGGGAAAAGGAAAAGCGCCAACCTTTCCTTTTCCCTCAAGAACCACTTATCATCATCATCATCGCGCGGTCACGATTTCATCTCCATTGACGTCATACGGAACCTCACGGCGACGGCGACAGCGACGCCGACGGCAGAAATCTGCTTTTGAGTGTCCATATAATTGCTATCGCAATAAAATTCTGCGAAACCAAAGTAGAATAAATGCTCGCTGACCTTAAATACTTCGACAGGAGACCACTGTCACGCACGAACGCAACTCGCCAGCATTGCGCTACCAGTATCCGTAATTTCATTGCCCGCAGATGGGTTTTCTTTGAGGAAGATTAAGGAATATTGTGCGCTTGCAGTCTCGTCGGTTTCGCAACAGGCGGCAATTGCTTTGTGGCTAGATACGTTACTAAATAATATTCAGCCTCATAAACATACAAACTTTTCCATGCCAAATCTATTTACTATTTTGCAGTGGCGTCGTAAAATTTATCTTCCGAACAGTTGATGCAGCAGTGTTTTTGTGCTCTTCTGCAGGTCACAGAGAAATGCAGCGTCCGTTGCGTTATCACCATTATGGAGCTCTCTCCTAGGCACGTTGGGAACAGTTCTGCTCGGCATACTCATAAGTGTAATCACAGGTACATAATTACATATTGTTACAAATAGCCCACAATGGTGTATTTTCCAAGATGCATAAGGCGAAAGCTTTTTTGTGTGCCCAAAAGTGCAATATAGACCTCTCAGTAGAAAGAGTAGACCAAACATATAGAATGCCTAGGCTAATTCCGTATACAGTAATACACTTCAATCCACCAGCATGCGTAACCATGCCCGCCAGAATGGCATCGGCAAAATATGCGTCGTATTCCTAGGCACATCTGAGCCAAATATTCGAACACTTTTTCAATTAAAGTAACTATTAACTGCTTGCATGTAATAAAATAACCGCGCGCAATGCACACTTGTTTTGATTTTAATACGTCGTTGATGCGTAGACGTCTCGTTATAGTGCTGATAGACTAGGATCAGAATAAACTCAATTCAATAAACAAAACCACAGTTCATAGGAAACGCTCGTTTTCTTAGAAACAAAGCAACCATGCCCGCCAGAATGGCATCGGCAAAATATGCGTCGTATTCCTAGGCACATCTGAGCCAAATATTCGAACACTTTTTCAATTAAAGTAACTATTAACTGCTTGCATGTAATAAAATAACCGCGCGCAATGCACACTTGTTTTGATTTTAATACGTCGTTGATGCGTAGACGTCTCGTTATAGTGCTGATAGACTAGGATCAGAATAAACTCAATTCAGTAAACAAAACCACAGTTCATAGGAAACGCTCGTTTTCTTAGAAACAAAGCAGCTATATGTCTCTGATTCAGATAAATTGAGCAGCTATAATGCTATTTTCCTACCATCATCAGAATATCTAGGAGGAATGAGCCTAATGACGTAATTGTTGGCTCATTCTAGTATGTTGAAGGCATGTGCTTCGTTCAGCCTCTTCCAAACATACAGCGAAGTGTACTGTCGTGGAAGCTTGTCCAACTATACCGGTCACTTAAACGTTCTGAAATGTCAGTTTGATCACGCACTTTTACTTTCAAAGCGTCCAGTACATTGATAGATATACAAAATAAAGTTGATTATTTTGGGAGACGACTAAGATAAGACAATACACTGCCGAGTTTTTTTTTTTTTTTCTTGTTGTTCTACTACCTGTTCTTCAATTTAGGTTTGTTGTACACCATAGTATAAATGATAGCAATATAGTTTTCCGCGCGGGGAAGATCTCAGAGAGAACATATTTAGAACGGTTTTGCTTCCGAGAGACCGATTTTTTAAGCGAAGCTTTGTAGGCTCACAAGTGTCAGCGGTGGTGGTGGTGGTGGTGGTGGTGTCACGCTAAAAAGTGGGCCGATCCCGGTGGTAGAGCAGGAAGGGTCCAAGCTCAATAGCACATACCCCTGTGTGCTGGGGGACCTGTAACGCGCCCTTGAACTACCCTTGTGACAAGTAGGACCCAAAGAGGCAAAATCACCAGCCCTTGACCTGTCGAGAAAATTGGGATAAGCGAAGCTTGTCGTCCGATTCTAGCGTGAGTGGTTCCGAAGCCCAGGCGAAACGTCAGCGAAGAGCCGCGGACCCCGAGTTACGGGAGTGGGATGTTGAGTCCAAACGTCAGCGAAAAGCCGCCGACCCTGAGTTTAAGGCAAACGAAGCGGATGCCTGCGACAGTGTTGTCTTGCCACAAGCATCGCTTACCCCCCTTTTCTCGGGAGGAGAAGGGCTGGTGATTTTTTTTTTTACTCTCATAGCATTTATTCTTTGGCATTTTTCAATTTAAGAACTACAATTAGAGTCGTCGGTGGCTACGATGTTTTTATTGTACTTAGTACTTAAAGTTAAGCGCTTGCAACGTAACTGCCTGATTATTGGGGGCGTTTTCGGGATCCAAGTGTGGCGCGGATGCTAACTTTCTGTCAGCTAAGGTCGTACAAGCAAGCTATAATTTACTTTTTCTGAGTACAAATAAAACAAAAAATCTTCACAATTTCTTAGAAAATGTTTTGCTCTGATAATGGTTCGTCTCCACAATCATTTCATGTTGCATTATGATTTACATTGAATACCTGACATCCGTAATAAAACGGTAATTGCCCCAGAGCCCGTCCAGTACTTACATCGCAGTGTAATTTAAGACTGACATGAATTACATTGAAAGTCAAGTCCGCCATACTCGAAATATAGAGCGACCTTTTTTTTGCCATCTATCCAAAAGTTGCGGTCTAAATATTCTCTGACCACAATATAATAACATTAGTTAAACACTGAACAGAAACAAGAAAACATTTTAACTAATAATAGAATCTTCCAAAATACCAGTCTGGTTATTTTCGCGGTAAAATGGTCATTAGTACTCTAAAAAATGAAGGCGAAACTTGCATTCTTTGAATTGTACGCCAAAGCGCCATTGCAGGAGTACTCTGTGAAGTGTTTTCTAATATTGTCACCCAGCTATTACAGCTAGAATAGTTCACCAGCAACAGATAGGCAAAAAAAACACGTCGGCCTTTAATAATGGCTGGACCTCGGAGAGCGCGCGCGCAACCACGAACTTCGTCGTTCTCGCCTCAAGGGGCCAGTGTCACCACGTGCCAACTTATTTCGCGTCATTGCTCCCCTCTCAAAAGCGACCGACCCGGTCGCTTCAAGGGCATGGGGCGAGCAATATGGGCAAGAGTGTCAACATGGAAAGAAAAAAAAAACATACAGGAATGTACACAGTGCTGAAGCGGTTTGTGAGGGTTGCTTATCCCTCGCGTGCGTAGTACGGCTTCATCCGTACTACGTGGACGACTTCAGCACGGGGACGGCATCGGTTCGAACTAGGATCAGAGCTTTGAGGCACCACCTCATAGTTCACATCACTGAGGCGGCGTACAACTTCGTAGGGGCCGAAATAGCGGCGCAACAATTTCTCCGAGAGCCCACGGTGTCGGATAGGTGTCCACACCCACACGCGGTCGCCTGGTGAGTACTGGACGTTCCGTCGGGTCCGGTTGTAACGGCAGGCGTCGGTATTCTGCTGGGTGCGGATGCGATTCCGAGCAAGCTGGCGAGCTTCCTCCGCTTTCTCGACGAACTCCTCAGTGGTGTCATTACTTGTGGCTCCGTGGTCTACCGGGAGCATGGCGTCTAAGGGAGTTGTAACGCGACGTCCGTAAACGAGCTCGAATGGTGTAAACTCGGTGGTTTCCTGCACAGCGGTATTGTAAGCAAACGTCACGTATGGCAAAATTTCATCCCATGTCTTGTGTTCCACATCAATGTACATGGATAGCATGTCGGCCAATGTTCTGTTCAGGCGCTCTGTTAAGCCGTTAGTCTGGGGATGATAGGCTGTGGTCCTTCGGTGGTCAGTATGCGTCAGCGTGACGACTTGTTGCAACAACTCCGCTGTAAACGCTGCACCGCGATCAGTAATGAGCACAGCGGGTGCACCGTGACGAAGCACGATATTGTGGACGAAGAAGCTGGCGACTTCAGCAGCAGTTCCCCGCGGCACAGCTTTTGTCTCCGCATAGCGAGTTAAATAATCGGTTGCCACGATTATCCACTTGTTTTGCAAGGAAGACGTGGGGAACGGACCAAGAAGGTCCATTCCCACTTGCTGGAACGGCGCCGGAGGCGGATCCAAAGGCTGAAGGAGGCCGGCAGGCTTGACGGGTGGGACTTTACGCCTCTGACAGTCACGGCACGTTCGCACATAGCGCTGAACCGACGAAAATAGGTGTGGCCAATAGTATTTCCGCCGTATGCGCGCTAATGTCCTCGCGAAGCCTAAGTGGCCGGCACAGGGATCGTCGTGACACGCCTGTAAAACTTCCTCGCGCAGCGCCGTCGGAACGACGAGAAGGAACGTTTCTTGGCTGTTCTCGAAATTTTTCTTCTACAGGACATCGTTCCGCAGGCAGTACGATGTCAATCCTCGTGAAAGTGGGCGTGGGACAACAACGTCAGCTCCCTCGAGATATCGGATGACTGGAAGCAGTTCAGAGTCTGCACGTTGGTAGTCAGCCATGCGCACCACGTCGACGACACCAAGAAACGGCAAATCTAGCTCCAAGTCGGAGGATGTCGAGGGAATAGGAGAACGTGACAAGCAGTCAGCGTCGCTATGCTTACGGCCCGATCTGTAGACAACAGTCATGTCGTATTCCTGGAGGCGGAGGCTCCAACGAGCGAGGCGACCTGACGGGTCTCGTAGATTGGCAAGCCAGCAGAGCGAATGGTGGTCACTGATCGCTCGAAATGGCCGGCCGTATAAGTAAGGTCGGAACTTGCTGATGGCCCACACGACTGCTAAACATTCTTTTTCGGTGGTCGAATAATTAGCTTCTGCTTTTGTGAGACTACGGCTCGCGTACGCAATTACACGTTCTTCGCCGTCTTGCCATTGAACCAGAATAGCCCGGAGTCCTACGTTGCTAGCGTCTGTGTGAATTTCAGTTGGCGCGGTGTCATCAAAATGCGCCAGCACTGGAGCGGATTGAAGGCGTTTGCGCAATTCGGTGAAGGCCAGCTCTTGGTCTTCCGTCCACGCAAAGGGCACATCTTGTCGCGTCAGTCTCGTGAGAGGTTCGGCAGTCCTCGAGAAGCCTTCAACGAAACGGCGGTAGTAAGCGCAGAGGCCCAGGAACCGCTGAACAGCCTTCTTGTCTTTAGGGCTGAGGAAACTCGGCAACGGCAGCGAGCTTCTCTGGGTCTGGTCGTACTCCTTGGGAGCTGACCACGTGGCCTAAAAACTTGAGTTCCCGGAAGCCAAAGTAACATTTTTCAGGCTTGATGGTGAGGTTTGCCTTGCGTATTGCGGTAAGGACACTTCGTAGTCGGGTGAGATGTTCATCGAACGTGCTGGAAAACACAACAACGTCGTCAAGGTACACTAGACACGTCTGCCACTTTAGTCCGACGAGTACAGTGTCCATCATTCGTTGAAACGTAGCAGGAGCGGAACAGAGACCGAAAGGCAGGACTTTAAATTCGTATAGCCCGTCGGGAGTCACGAAGGCGGTTTTTTCACGGTCACGCTCGTCCACTTCGATTTGCCAGTACCCTGACTTTAGGTCTAACGAAGTAAAGAACTCAGCATGGCGCAGACGGTTCCAAAGCGTCATCGATCCGTGGCAGGGGGTAAACGTCGCGTTTGGTGACTCGGTTAAGCCGTCTGTAGTCAACGCAGAAGCGGAGCGTGTTGTCTTTCTTTTTTACTAGCACGACAGGGGACGCCCACGGACTTGTCGACGGCTGGATGACGTCATCATTGAGCATTTCTTCAACTTGACGCTTAATCGCCTCCCGCTCCATAGGTGACACGCGGTACGGGTGCTGACGAACAGGCCGCGCCGACTCCTCTGTAACTATCCGGTGTTGCGTAATGGAGGTGCGCAGGACTCTAGATTCTGTGGAAAATCGTAGTGGAGGATCTTGCGCACAGTCGACGTCAGCGGCCTCACCTCCGGAGGTCGCTGAACTCAGTTTTCCCGAGCCGCCGGGCTAGGCGAGCGGCGTCTGAGAGCGCCGCGAGAGAAGGCTTGGCTTGATGATGGTGACCTGTAACGAGCAGGAGACGACGAACGGGGCTCGTGCCATCGTTGATCACCATTGCGACGATTCGCGACGAAACTCTCTATTTCCGGCGGCCGCTCACCAGGTCGTGGACGAGGTGCATTTGGTGCGAATCCTCGGAGCCCCACATGACGATAAGGACACATTCTGTAGATGTGCCCGGCTTCGCCACAATGGTAACAAAGGGGCTTGTAGTCTGCGGTGCGCCAGACGTCGCTCTTCCTAGTTCTTGCTTCTGCGATGTGCGGTGTGCTGCGAGGCCTGAAGCTAACGTCCAATTGCTGAGCGGGGTGTACCATGCTATACGCGCTTGAGGGTGGTGGACGACGTACTGCTTCTGCGTAACTCATTTCAGGACGCGGTCTCTGCTGTGGTGCCTCGTACTGTTCAGGAACATGGACGGCCTGTCGGACCTCGGCGCGCACCATTTGCGCAATGGAAAATTGTCCCACAGAGGCAGCGGTCGTCTGCATCTTCTGCAGTTCCTCCTTGATGACAGCCTTGATGAGTTCTCGCAAGGCGCCGACGTCGTTGCCGAGGGTAACGGCAGAGAGCTCCCTTGAAATCACGGCGTCGCGGTTGTATTGCCTGGCCCGCTGTTGAAGGGCCTTTTCCATGGTGGTGGCTTCGTCGTGGAACTCTGCCACTGTCGTCCGCGGATTTCTAATGAGGCCAGCAAAGATTTCCTCTTTGACGCCGCGCATTAGGTGGCGCACCTTCTTTGCTTCAGTCATAGAGGGGTCCGCACGTCGGAAGAGCCGATTCATGTCTTCTACGTACGCCGTCACTCGCTCATTCGGGCCTTGAATTCTCGACTCCAGTGCTAACTCCGCCCTCTCCTTCCGGTCCGCCCTGGCGAAGGCATTGAGGAACTGCCGACGAAATTCTTCCCATGACGTCAGTGTCGCCTCGTGGTTCTCAAACCATATTTTAGCGGAATCTTCAAGAGCGAAGTACACGTAGCGAAGCTTACGCTCGTGGGTCCAGTCGTTGACGTTGGCGACCCGGTCAAAATGGTCAAGCCAGTCGTCGGCGTCCTCTGAAGCACTCCCGTGGAAATGATTCGGCGTCCGGATCTGATTGACGACCACGTGCGATGCTGCAGTAGCGGCAGGAGGTGGTTGGTTCGTCATTCTACTTCGTTCGGGTAGCAGACCGTGCTGTGGCTGGAGTCCCTGGAGACGCCGGCTGGTACGTACGTGCACAGGGGTAAGCTCGTCCGAACTACTCGCCGGGCTTAGGTCTGGGGTACGCTCCGGAGATCTTAACGTCGACCGTACCCAGCACCTCCACCCCAAATGTCACCCAGCTATTACAGCTAGAATAGTTCACCAGCAACAGATAGGCAAAAAAAAAACACGTCGGCCTTTAATAATGGCTGGACCTCGGAGAGCGCGCGCGCAACCACGAACTTCGTCGTTCTCGCCTCAAGGGGCCAGTGTCACCACGTGCCAACTTACTTCGCGTCAATATTTCGGCCATGTAAGCGCAGAAAATGTTTTCAAACTTTCTAGGTTCTGTCTTTGTCTCTTTGTCAATAATGCGGTGAATCTTTTTCGGTAACTAACGATCTAGGCCCCAGCAGACGCCACCAGAATCCATGGCGTCCCGGCAACCTGGTGCATTAACTTCAAGGTGGCGCCGCTGCCACTAATTCGTTTTCGCGCCTGTCGGGCTTATCAAGCCTCCTGTCGTGGTGAGGGTGGGCTTTTAATGTGACTGGCATTCTTTGCCTACTTTAGGCGACTATAGTCTATCTATCTGTCTATCTATGTACCTATCTATCTATGTAGCCTCTTACGCGGACCCAGCGATACAAGTTCGCTACTAGCTAGAGCCACTAGGTGGTCGTAATATGGTCGCGGTCTTTGCATCGCCATCACTCTATCTTAATCATCCGACTCTCGCATGCCATCGTCGCGACGCCATCCTCTTCCTACACTCGTCAACCATTCGTTGTCATACCATTGGTCTGAAGCCTGTGTGGTCATTCTATCGTCACTACAACCTATACGCTTACAACCATACCCAGTGTCCCAAGTTGTCTAAAACCTTGGCCACTAGGTATGCGCTTGTGGTCGTGATGCCACCGTGGTCACGGCGTCACCGTCATTCCGGCTTCGTCATTCGATTCTTGTCATGCCATCATCATCACATCCTCGTCGTCACGCCGTTGTCACAATACCCTCATCATCTGTATATTGACCTCATAGTTCTGTCATGCCACCATCGTCATTGCGTCATCGTCGTACATTGACCGTAATGTATTCGTTACGACGAAGTTGCTCTTTGCTAGAACGCATCTATCTCGGCTAGCTATATCTCGTTCAATTTTCCTCAATTTCCGGGACGCCTTATGCGCCTTGCTTTGCGGCTATGGACGCGGAGCCTCCCGCAGACCTGTGTGGCCAGAAGTCTACCACGGCGAGCTCTTCATTGACAAGGGTCACCTGGTCCACCAGCAGTGAAGACTCCACTGAGGCTCCTGCTCTCGTGGCCATCGATGCGGATCTTGCAATCCCGCCGGGCCAGAAGTCTATTTTGAAAAGCTCCGCAAGGAAGCCAGGTACTTGGTCTAGCACCAGCGAAGACATTGAGATTTATTCAGTCACAGGCGACGACTCATCGGACGACAGCTTTGTGTCGGTGAGTAGCCGAAAGGCAAAAAAGAGACTCATCAAGACGTCATCACCCTAAAGTACATCAACCGCGCATGCAAAACCTGAACGCTGACCGCACACCATCCTTTTCATACCTGTGGATTATTCTATCAGCCTTCGAGGATTAAACAGGCAAGCTCTCTCTGTTTTATTTGAGGGAATGGCGCCAAAAGAAATTAAGGAGGTCCGGCTAAACACGCAAACGAATGTCTTGGCTGTCGACACGACCCGCGGAAATGCACTGGATAAGCTCCGACAGATAACATAATTGGGAAACATCAAAGTGATACCAGTTATACCAATGGAAGAAACCCGCACTGCCGGCGTAATTTACAACATTGACCTGGCAATTACGAACTCAGACCTGCCCATTCTGATTAAACCGGCGTATGAAGGAGTAGTCATAACGCGCGTATGCCGCCTCGGAAACAGCCGCTGCGTGAAGATAGTTTTCAAGGGCGACTCTATCCCCTCGCATGCCAAGGTCGGTCACTTCCGACATGTCGCTCGTCCGTTTGTCCCTAAGCCGCTTCAATGCCCTAAGTGCTTCAGGATTGGACATGTCAAGGGCGCCTGTGCAAAATCTACAGTGTGCCCTCGGTTCGCGGAGTCACACACTGGAGACGTCCGTCGCGCAAGAAATATTACATGCGGCAACTGTAACAGTTCTCATGAAGCCACATCTAAAGACTGCCCATGGATCAAAAAATAATTTGCTATCCTGAAACAGATGGTTAAGGACAGCTCATCTCACAGTGAAGCTTCTGAAACGATCCGGCGTCGACATCGTCATCGACGGAAACGTACAATGTAAGGTGCAGTTCATGCACAGATTGTGCAAAGGAGATCAGGTTCAAGTACAAGCAAACCCTAGATCACAAGGAGGCCTCCAACGGAAGATCCTTCCCTTGTAAAAGACTGGCCAGCGCTTCCGAGCACCCAGCCTTCCAAGGAGCCTACACGTTCGATACCTCCATCGAAGCAACCTTCAGTTGATACTGCGCCAACAGTAGACCGCCAAATCATTCCGATGTTGCAGTCGATAATTGATGTCATCAGAGTAATGCTGACCAGCATCGAAACTCCATCCGCTCGAAGGGGACTACAAGTGCTGGACTCGCTTTGTCCAGTCCTAGCAACCCTCCAGTGAACCATGGCTGACAACCACCAGTCATTTCGTAAGGCAATCAGAGAAGCATCGATTATTCAGTGGAACGCCAAAGGTCTAAGATCTCGCATTGCTGACTTTCGCCAGTTTGTACATGGTAACCGATTTCTAATCATCGTTATCTGCGAACCAAATTTTACACACCCTATGAGACTATCCCGCTATGAGTCAATTACAACCTCAATTAACAACGGATATAGCAAGGTAGTCGTCTTTATTCGCCGTGAGCTTACGTACGTCGTCCAGCCTGTGCAACCTCATGAGGACAATCATTGTCTGCTTAACTGTCAAAAATAGAAAGCTCACCTTTATACTTGTAGGCCCATACCTATCTCCATCAAGCCCGTTTAACACCAAAAGACTAGAAGACATAATAAATGCGTATCCTGGTCCTTGGAGTATCACCAGGTACTTTAACGCCCGTCACACCATTTGGGGAAGTTCAAAAGCCAACGCAACCGGACCAAGACTCGCTTTATTTTTCTCCAATCATGACCTCTTGCTGCTGAAGGACGCTAGTCCTACGTTTCTACGGGGCACAGTGTACAGCAGCTGCCTGGACTTGATCTTTGCATCACACCGCTTTGCCACGCTTGTTAAGTGGTTTTTGGACATTGAAACACATGGCACTGATCACATCCCCACTTAACTCTAGATGAACGGGATGTCTAACACTCACCCGCCTAACACAACACGAGGAATTCATTGGACTGTGTTTAAAAACATACTGGAGGACGCTTGCCAGAAAGGTCTCCTATCTGGACTGCAGCACACCATTAAAGAAGCGGCGCAGACCGCTATGTGCACCATTATGTGCTCATCGAAGTACTCGCAATTTGACCTGGAGATGGAGCGACTTCATGCGATTCGTCATCGCGCCGAACGAAGATACCAACGCACGAAGTCCACTCACGATCTAAGGGAAGCCCGGCGCGCTCAAAAGAAGATACAATGCGGCATAGATAAACCGGAATCTGAGCGATGGACAAAGTATTGTGAGTCCCTTGACCCGTGCAAACCACTATCTCAAATAAGGAGAAATTCGAGAGGCCTACGTTCTGTTCCGGAACAACGCTTTCCATTCAAGCCACTAGCATTTTTCCAACGCCGACAAGACCTCGACGTAGCGGACGATGTCTGTGCCATGATTGCAGGTCATTCAACGGGCTCAAGTTCCCTTAACTTTTATTTAGTTCCGGGCACAAGGGACTCACGCCTGGATCTGCCGTTCACCACTCAAGAGCTCGTCGCGGCACTTGCCCTATGTAATCGGTCGTCGTCACCTGGACCAGATGGTATTTCTTACCGCACCTTGTGCCACCTCGGTGAACTAGCGGGAAGTGCCGTGCTGAACATCTTCAATGAGTCCTGGGAGAATGGAAACGTTCCTCAAGAATGGAAGACCAGCCGCCTGGTACCGCTCCTCAAACCTGGCAAGCCTCCTCTAGAGATTACTTCATACCGCCCAATCGCGCTGGCTAGTTGCATTGGGAAGGTGATAGAACGAATGATCCTCTCCAGACTTGAATGGTACCTGGAACGCTATGAAGTTCACCCAGACACAATGGCTGACTTTCGACGTCACCGATGTTTCATTGACAACGTAATCAATTTGGCTACTTACGTTCAACATTCATAAGGCGTGTAAGCGATTATCTGTCGCCATGTCCCTCGACATCAAAGGAGCATATGACAATGTTCTTCATGAGGCTATATTAGAGGGTCTAGAAATGGTTGGCCTCGGCGGTCGGCTTTATCGTTGGACACGCAATTATTTACATACGCAGTATCTATTTGTAAATACCGAAGACGGCCCAAGTTCTCAACACTATACACACCGTAGATTATCACGGGGTGGTGTGTTGAGCCCAACACTCTTCAACCTTGTGTCCTCATTGCTTTCGTAGAATTCCTACCCAATACGGTGAAGTTGTCAATTTATGCGGATGGCATATGCGTCTGGGCATCTGGCGTGACGCGTCCTAAAGTACGTGCAAGGCTCCAAAAACGTGTGACGTAGATAACGACATACCTGAGAGAACAAGGCTTCAAGATTTCCCCATAAAAATGTCCATTGGTCGCATTTAGCTGGAAACCAATGACATCATACGCCATATCCATCGATGGACAAAATATATCTTACGTCAGCACGCACAGGTTCTTAGGGGTAATCATCAATCGTGACCTCTGTTGGAGTCCCCATGTCACCTACCTAAAGAAGCGCCTGACAGCCATCTCTCACCTCTTCAAGTTTTTTGGTGATTCCTGGGGTACATCAGTACACGCGATGATGCAACTCTACAGGACGCTGTTTCTCGGGTATCTGAGGTACAACTTGGCAGTGCTGACCAATACCTGTAGAACTAACATCCGTACAATCGAAAGTGCGCAGGCACAGGCACTTAGGTCTAGGGTTGCCACGATGTAACTCAACATCAGAAACCATTGGAATTGTGCATGACTACCCAGCCAATATTCACATTATTATGGAAGCGCTCAGAGCTCACGTCAGGCACCTTGCTCGCGCCCCTTCCCACTATCTAGCCTCACTGCCAGAAGACCGACCACGCGCCTCTATTTGTCAGTCGATACTGCCTTATCGTATATACCTTTCATCAGATTACACAGCTGCAGCGAGAGTTTTGTTTCCTCCTTGGTGCTTGGCTCAGTCACAAGTTCGACTGACAGTGTCAGAAATTCGAAAGAAGGCCGAACTCTCATCACCAGCTCTCGAACAACTTTCGCTGATCTAGCTGTAAGAAACATACAGTCACCATACCCATATATACACTGATGGTTCAACTACCATGGACAGTTCTGCAGGATGAGTGTTTTTTTCTGCGAAAGTCTCCACCTTGAAGATCAAGACATCACAAAAGACGACATCGACAGCCGCGGAGATTGCTGCTCTTCGTAGCGCACTTCGCATAATTCGTGAGTAACCACCTAACAAATGGAGTGTTTTCAGTGAGTCCAAAGCAGCTCTACATTGCTTGCTTTCCGCCTTATACGCCAGTGGACCCTACGAAATCCGAGAGCGCCTTCATCGCCTCGTCGAGCAAGGACACTACGTCACCTTTCAGTGGCTCCCTAGCCACTGTGGCATAATGGGCCACGAAAATGCCGATGAAGCTGCTCGATATGATCATGAAGATGGCGCGAACGAACCAATCCCGCTGTCAAGAACAGATACAGCAGCGAAACTTCGAGTACTTGCAAATGATGCCATACAATCGTTGTGGAACACACCTAGTTTGCAGCACACGCGTCTGCATCGACTGGACCCCTGTCTTCGACTTAGACCTTCACCTGGACTATCCCGACCCAAAACACCGGTACTTTGCCTGATTGTCGCTTGGTATCGCATTTACGAAGTCGAAGATAGTGCTGCGTGTGGCCACTGCCGCGACGATGAAACTATTGAACGCGTGCTTTGTCATTGTTCCCGATACAGCACACATAGGCAGGCACTCGCGACTGTGCTGGCGCATCTTGACGGCCGGCCGCTTTCAGAGCAGACAGTCCTGGAACACCGGCCTGTACAGTCGTCGCACAAGTCAGTCAAGGCACTGTTGAAGCTTTTGCGATCGAGTGGACTTTCTGACAGACATACTGACATACGTTTCGAACCTCCTCTATTTTTTTTATTCCTTGTATTTTTTTCGTGCTGCTTTTTCTCTCCCCTATTCTTTCCACCTTTTATTTCCCCTTTCCCCAGTGCAGAGTAGCAAACCAGAATCTTTTCGGATTAACCTCCCTGCCTTTCCCACGCCGTTTCTCTTTCTCTCTTTTTTTGTCATACCGTAGATGCCATCATGGTCGCTCCATCATCTTCATTCTAATTTCGTCAACCGGCTCTCTCCATGCCGTCGTCTTCCCGTCACCGTAGTCACAAAGTTTCATCATACCATTGTCCTCATGCGGTCGTCTTTACTCTATCGTCTTCCCAATGTGATCACTTCACAAACGTCTTCCCAGTGTCATCACATCATCATCGTAATACCAGCTTCGTCGTTTCACCGACATCTTCAGTTCCTTGTAATTTTATCGTACTCATGCTCTTGTCATTCAATTATGCCACCGCTGTCATTGCGTCCTCTTCGAACAGTCATGGTCATGCATTCGTTGTCAAACCGTCGTCCTCATGCCGCCGTAGTCATTACACCGTCGCTATTCCTGCTTCATCCGATGGTCGTCATACCGTTCTCGTCACGCCATCGTCGTGAAACAGTCGTCGTGAAACTGTGGTCGCCTTGCCATTGTCGTCATCTCATTATCATAGTGACGTTGTCGTCGTCACCAACGTCATTTTAGAACAATCTTCTAATTGTCGCCATGCCACTATCGTCACAGCACCTTCGGTTCCCTTAGTGTCTGTTTCTTCTGCATTCCATCATAGTCGCACCAACATCGTCACGCAGACATGATTGGCCGATCTTGGGAAACCAGTGTTATAGCAAAATTGGCCGTAGGGGAGAAAGTGTGTGTCGCATGTAGCCGAAGCAAGAAAGTCTCAGAATGACCGCTACAAGCGATATGGGGTGTCGCTATATTTCTCTCACAGGTGAGCACAGGAAACGTCATGCAGAAGTCTCCCACTTGAACAGGTGGTGCGTTCGGTTCTGGCGTAGGATGGGAGTTATGGAACCCGATGAAAGCTTCTCAATGATGGTAAATATTTTCCTTCTACTCAGGATAAGCTGTGAGGTACTAATAAACACTTATTGCGGCATCATTTACAGTGCGGGAAAAGGTCAATGTTGAGATACCACGAAAGGAGCTTTTTACGCATTTCCCTTGTGCTGTTTTCATTATTTTCTACATATTTACTGCTGTCGATTACGGGAACACGCCCTGAGCCTGTATCAATAGTATAGTGACAAAAGTGTTTTTTGTTGTACGATGCTGATAGGTACTCTAGAGACTTTCAGAGGCTGCTCAGCGTAGAGCGAATTCTAAACCTGAAAATCAAGTAAGTTCAGTAAAACAGCACACGCTCTACTTTGCTTTCTACCTATATCTAATTAGATACGACGTTTCAGTCCATAATTTCGAACAGGATTATCACAACCTCCTGAGAACCTTTCCACAATACATCAGAAATTGCCCCCCTTTCAATCATTTTCCATTATAAGTCGCCAGTAATTACATAAATAATTTCTTCCACATATTTCTACCGAACTGTGGGCAAGGCGTTTAGAACTATTCTTACCGTCAGCGTTCGAGAAAATTGACAATAATTTGATCTAGACCGTTTCTGCCGCCAGAGGTGTGAAAACCAAAATTTACATGTTTCAAGTACCATGAGTTTCCAGGAAAATTCAGGAAGCAGCATCAAGACGGCAAACTCGCCGCATGACTTCTCTCTCGGTTTCAGCTTTAAAGCGCATATTTTAACATAGTAAGCATGAGGAAACAATTCATTTGCCCTCGTACGTGAGGACGCTGCCTCCCCCATCTAACTGTTCTCGCAAAATTAAAATGCTGTTTGTTCACATTCGTAATAAACCTGCCGCTGATGAGAATTGACTTAGAAATCGAATATGTCGGTAAGCATTTTCGGGTCTCAAGAGGGTTTAAAAGAAAGCGGAAAGAAAGAGATGCAGTTTGTTTTCTGAAGTCCATCACGCACAGTAACTTTATGAAAAAGATTCATAGCCATCAATAAACACTTTGTTCTAGAGCGAATAATCCACTTAAACTTACTCATCCCTTCCTCATTCCTCATAACCAAAGAGTGAGTAATGTGGAAAGTTCGGCTAGTTGGTGATTAATCATCATACCGTATTGGTGGAGCAGCGCACTGACAAGGACAAAGTGGAGAGACACAAGAATACACGACACTCGTTGCACGCGGAACTATTTTATTTTAGAACGAATACTTCATCTGTATATACCCGTGCACCCTCCAACGTCAACGATGTGCGAGGTCAGATTAACAGCACTTTTACAAACTATATGCGCGCACACTCGGGCGTCAAACATATGCCACATATCTTACACGCTGTGCAATCCTATTCTAATCATTGTACCCCTAACACATTCATTTTTACAAATTTAATCCAGCGACTTCCCAAAAAAGGCGACCTCACTATGGCTCAGAGATACAGATGGTTGACTTATACAGCCGTCTTTTCTCTTGTAAATGTGAAAGGCTTCCACTAATTCCCTGGTCAGCTGATCCTTATGGTGCGAAAGAATTGTAGTGTCATTGTACAACGGTGAGCACCCATGCTGTGCACAATGTCCTTTAATGTGGGAATGAATGTTGCCCTTCATTGACCTATTTTGTTCCATAAGTCGTGTGTTCACACACGGTCCCCTTTGGCCGATATACACTTTTCCACAAGATATGGGTAAACAATACAGAACGGACGATCTGCACTTGACAAATTCCTTTGCATGATTAATCGTGCACCTATATCTATTTTCCTTTACATTTGTTGAAACTTTACGATCCAGTCCGGCACCAAGTTTACCTAGTTTATTAGGAGCTTAAAAAGGCTACTTGTAGACCATACCTACTAACTACGTTTTTTAGGTTATGCGCAATCTTGTGCGCATAAGGAATTGACACAACTTTTCTGCTTTCATTCACTTTTCTACTGGGCTCCTTCTAAAAGCCATTGCGTCCATAACGAGTCAACTTATAGGCTGATCTACAAAGCGCATGTTTTTCATAACCTGCCGTCAGTGCTTTGTAGATCAGCCTATAAGTTGACTCGTTATGTGCGCAATGACTTTCAGAAGGAGAGAGAGAGAGAGATAAATTTATTTACAGAAAGGCAGAGAGGTCGGCCTGAGCTGTAACTTGCTCTGGCCTGCTCAGTAGAAAAGTGAATGAAAGCAGAAAAGTTGTGTCAATCCCTTATGCGCACAAGATTGCGCATAACCTAAAAAACGTAGGTAGTAGGTATGGTCTACAAGTAATTTTTGCAGCTCCTAACAAACTAGGTAAATTTTTGCCGGACTGGATCGTAAAGTTTCAACAAATGTAAAAGGAAATAGATATAGGTGCACGATTAATCATACAAAGGAATTTGTCAAGTGCAGATCGTCCGTTGTGTATTGTTTACCCATATCTTGTGGAAAAGTGTATATCGGCCAAACGAGACGGTGTGTGAACACACGACTTATGGAACACAATAGGTGAATGAAGGGCAACATTCGTTCCCACATTAAAGGACATTGTGCACAGCATGGGTGCTCACCGTTGTACAATGACACTACAATTCTTTCGCACCATAAGGATCAGCTGACCAGGGAATTAGTGGAAGCCTTTCACATTTACAAGAGAAAAGACGGCTGTATAAGTCAACCATCTGTATCTCTGAGCCATAGTGAGGTCGCCTTTTTGGGAAGTCGCTGGATTAAATTTGTAAAAATGAATGTGTTAGGGGTACAATGATTAGAATAGGATTGCACAGCGTGTAAGATATGTGGCATATTTTTGACGCCCGAGTGTGCGCGCATATGTTTTGTAAAAGTGCTCTTAATCTGACCTTGCACATCATTGACGTTGGAGGCTGCACGGGTATATACAGATGAAGTGTTCGTTCTAAAATAAAATAGTTGCACGTGCAACGAGTGTCGTGAATTCTTGTGTCTCTCCACTTTGTCCTTGTCAGTGCGCTGCTCCACCAATACGGTATGATGACCAAAGAGTGACTTTGATTCGCCGCACCATGCAAATACTTTTAGCTTTGTAAACCTTGAGTGTTTTTGTTGGATAGCTTTTCTTTTTATAGGTTTTAAAGATCAGCTTCGCAAGTGCGCCTAGTATCATCGAAAGCCCAGTTCGTTATGCAATACCATTGGGAACAGAACCAGCAGCGCAGTCGGTTAGAGCACGTATAATTCCATGGGAAGTGAAATCATGAATAAACGACCAGAAAGACAATGAAATGTTTACAGCCATTGCTCAATCTTGATGACCATGTTGCTATGACTGAGTTTGCATGCGTCATGGCGCAGTATCGGAAAAGTCGGGAGGTAGAGCAAAGTACATGTGCGCGCATGCCATGCACTCTATTGTAGTGGGGGAGAGAGTCCGGAACCACTGGGAGAGGACGACGAAGTCCGGTAGCCCGGAGAATGCGAGACAGCGACCGATGCTCTTGGGCCAAGGCTGTTGCCTAGCCCTAGCCGTTTGTAAATAAACCCCCTGTGGCGACAATAGATTTCCGAAAACGTGGCCTTGAACGACGGCCAGCTATTAATCTCCGCTTCGTGATTTCGGAACCAGACACTGGCGACGCCGGTCATGTAAAAGATTACATTGGTCAGCCTAGTCGCATCCTCCCATTTGTTGACTATGCCCACCCTCTGGTAGGTTGCCAGCCAGTCCTCGTCGTCTTGGTCGTCAGTCCCGCTGAACATCCGTGGGCGACGCTTACTCTGCACGACGGGACAGACGGTTGGTTGGGTCTGAGAGGGGCCTCGGGTGGTGATTTCTTCCGCCATCGCTGACACTGGAAGTAAGGTATGGCTTCGTAGTTCCAGGTTGGGAGACAGGGAGAATACTCAGCACCTCCACCAAACTATAAGGGCGTTTATTTACAAACAGCTAGGGCTACGAAGACAGCCTTGGCCCAAGAGCGTCAGTCGCTGTCTCACGCTCTCCGGGCTGCCGCACTTCGTGATCATCTCTGAGTTGTTCAGGACTCTCTTCCCCACTACACTAGACGTAAAAGAGACCCGGCCCGCACTAGTAACTGCACGTGAGTCAACCACGTTGACTACAGTGACTCTAATGTTACGCACATCACGAGTTGCTGGGTTTAATTTGTATTTGTGATGGTGCGGTGCATGCGACTTGCTTTATCGGAATAGTCGCGTATGGTTTTGGAAGGGTCCTGCGCGGCTGAATGATCTCGGAAACCACAAAAGTGCTCAAGCGTATCGGGAGCGCGCATGCGTGCACTGTTGCAAAAGCTCGTGCCATATATCGCGTTGTAACGCTCCCAATAGATCCACGTCGGTGTGATGCCAAAAGCGTCCGCAGTGTGCGGCTGCCACTTTAGGGATCAGGGGGTGCCGACGGCGCTACCTCTCGATAAACCAAGCCGCGCGGCTAGCGCCCACCTGCCAATTAACCGCGGTCTGGTACAAGCTTGAGAAAAGAAAGGACACCAAGCACGTGTACACTAGTAAATTATTTAGTACACCTTCAACCAGCATTTCGGATAGGCCAGCTATCACTGAGGGTTCCCTCGAAGACAATAATACGCAAGGCAAAGAGGGGCTTCCAGCATACCAGCTCGGGTACGGCGGCCGTGGCGACTGCCACGGCCAAACGTAATTGACTGACTACGTGCGGGAAAGCAGGAGCGGCGGCGGAGCTTTCCGCACTCGCCGCTTTCCGCTGACGAGCTGCATGCAAGGTCGAACACGTGATGATGGAGATACTGCGTCACGCACCGCGGCCCAAACAACGCAAAAACAGTGTCTTAGTGCTGAACGTTTACAGTAATCCCAAGCACAGGCACCAGCAGTTCAAAACGCTGCTCGAGAAGGCAGTGAAACTAGCAGGCCCCCGCCCACTCGTCATAGTCGAAGACTTCAATACCCCGCATGACTTATGGGAATACGTGTACGAGTCAAGCAAGGGTCGGGACCTCTGGCAAGACGCCAATGAACTAGACCTAATCCTAATCACCGATAAAGTTTTTCCTGCGCAGATGGGAAATTCGGTGACCAGAGACACGACGTCAGACCTCGCTTTCATCAGGAATGTCGAAAGGACTACATGGATCAACACCGCCATGGAGTTTGGCAGCGACCGTACTACGTATTGTAGACCTCAATAATGGAGGATCGCAGCAGGATCCGTGAGTTCACGGTGATTGACTGGGATCTCTTTCACCACATGCGTAGTACAAGAGCCGATGCTGCCGACAACCTAGAGGAATGGTGCGAGGGCATGCGAAAAGATACCATCGCTGCTACCAAAAAGGTGAAATCGGACCTAAACGTGGAGAAGATGGACAGCAGACTTGCCCACCTGATGGAAGCCAAGGAAGCCCTATTCCGGAGATGGCAGGAGCAGAAGCATAATCGTGGGCTGCGGCAGAAGATATAAACGTTGAACAAGGAAATAGGGGGACATTTCAACACATTGTGCAAGCAGCAATAGGACGAGCCCTGTGACTCCGTCGACGGACAAATCAGAAACAGCAAATCCTGGAACTTTCTGAAGCACCTCTTGGACGAGCACAGCACTAAGTCCAACCAGAGACACATCCTAGCCCGTGCCCTACATGAGGCCACTAATAGGCAGGCGATAGAGAGGCTTGTTGCTCGATAATATCCAACCACCTTCCTGTCGAACATGAGGGCGAAGACGACGTGTTCCCAGAATACAGGCGACCCCCCTCTAGCAGAACTAGACGTAGACTTTTCGGAGGCCGAAATTTGGCGAGTCGTTCAACCTCTCAATCGTAAGTCGGCTCTAGGGCCTGGACGGAATCACCAACAGGACCCTCAGAAACCTCCACGACGCGTCCATAGAAAGACTAACCAGTTGCTTCAACGAAGCATGGTAAACGGGTGAAGTCCGGAGGTATGGAAGGTAGCCGACACCATGTTGATCCCCAAGTCAGGGAACTCGCCTAGATCGAGCACCTTCACCCCATATCCCTCACGTCCTGTGTGGGTAAGGTGGCAGATCTCGCAATCCTCAACAAACTTAACGACTACCTGAAGGGAAACGACATTTATACACCTAACATGATCGGTTTTCGGGCCGGCCTTCAACGCAGGACACAATGAGGCTCATTAAGCACCAAGTCATCG
This sequence comes from Dermacentor silvarum, assembly GCF_013339745.2. Lineage (NCBI taxonomy): Eukaryota > Metazoa > Arthropoda > Arachnida > Ixodida > Ixodidae > Dermacentor > Dermacentor silvarum. The sequence continues at coordinate 91,466,788 of NC_051158.1, forward strand.
ATGGGTACTCCAGGGATACCAAGAACATTCTTGGCTTAGACATGGAGAAGGCTTTCGACAACATCAAGCACGAATTTATCCTGGAGACGGTGGCGAACCTCAATCTTGGACTCAGCCTATAGGACTACATCAGATCATTCCAGTCTGGGAGATGAGCTAGGCAGCGCTTTGGGAACTTCTTCTTTGAATACAGTACCGCTATTACATCGAGGTACGCCCCAGGGATCTTTCATTTCTCTGGTGCTTTTTAATCTTTGCATGATTGGACTGTCCAAGAGACTGGCCAGCATAGACGGCATCAAGCATACCATCTACGCCGACGACATCACGCTCTGGTGCGTTGGAGGCAGCGAAGGCCGGGTACAATATTCCATGCAGGAGGCAATCGCTGAGATGCAATCGTACTTTCGCCCAACGGGACTGAGATGCTCATCCACCAAGTCGGAGCAGAAGGAATGGGGCTCCCGACCCAAGGGACGGAAACCCGTGGAAGAAACTGACACACATCTTTACGCCAGAGAGAAACAGAGATCAATCCCGAGAGTAGACACCATCAGGGTCCTGGCCATGTTTATCGATGCAAAGGGTGGCAACGGCACCGCTCTGCGAAAGATAGTCGCCAAGAAAGACAACGCTTTTCGGCTCGTCAAAAGGATCTCCGGGAGACACCGGGGCCTTAGGGAGGAAGATTTGCTAACACTCATCAATGCCTTTGTGCTCTGTCACTTTGCCTACACTGTCGCCATGCACAATTGGCTCAGGTGGGAATGGGACAAGCTCGACCTTATTCTCAGGAAGATTGTCAAGAAAGCGTTGGGGCTTCCCGTACGCACACACCCGAGAATCTACTCAAGCTTGGTGTGCACAACTCTGCGGCCGAGATAGCGGAAGCACAGGAACGCTCTCAGCTTGCCAGATTGTCCACCACGACGACCGGTCGACACATATCTGCCCAATTGGGGTTCAACCCGATGCATATCCAAAAACGTACAAAAAAACGTCACCGTTGCTCCCATACCGCGCAACGTTCACCCCGTGCACAACGAGGGACGGCGTCGGGCGAGAGCGACGGCACTACTCAAGTAACTGGGAATGGCTAGTACAATTGCAAGCTTCGTCGATGCTGCAGTTTATCGAGACGGCAATAAGTTCACGGCGGTGATCGTCGACCAGACTGGCTCGACTACGAACTGCGACACAGTACGCACAGCAAACCCGCAGGTGGCCGAACAAGTGGCCAACACACTCGCTCTGCTAGATGGTTGGTGTGGAGAGGTGTACAGCGACTCAAAGGGCGGCAGTTAGAGCCTTTCAAAAGGGCCGCATATCAAAACAATCGGCCAGGATCTTGAACACCAGCGATGGGATCATCCCTCACACCATTTTGGTAAATGGCGTTGGTAAAGGGCGTCGCCCTGAACCCCAACGAGTCGACCCACGCAGCAGCGCGCGCGCTCACCGACCGCGCTGGTCTAGAGATGGGCGCGGCTACAGCGCCGACGACGACGCAGGACATAAAGATACTGCAACTGCACATAACAAAATTACCAAATATTACTGCATGGCGACGAGGGTTTTCCCAACCCCACACTCAAAACTGAACAGAGTACAGGAAGTCTTACTGCGCTTACTCCAAACCCATTCGTATCCGTCATTAGCATATTTCAATGAAATCTATCCGCACAAGTTCCCTGGCTCCGCCTGCACAGCTTGCGGGCAGGCCGCTCCGTTAGCACATATGCTCAGGGAGTGCGGTTCGCTCGGCCCGACTTACAGCAAGACCGAGTGGTATGCGCTTCTGCAAAGCACAAACCTTCAAGACCAAATCCTGGCCGTCCAGCGCACCCACAACAGGGCCGGTAGGCTAGACCTGCCGGCCCCCACTTTTGAGCAGCCGGGTGGCGCGGGGCTACCTCTGCGTCTGCACTGGACCCTAATAACGTTGTACTCACTCACTCACTCACTCACTCACTCACTCACGTGACACGACCAGTGGCGCTGATAGCGCTTACGATTGGCGTACGCCACTCACGAAAGAGAGGCTTCACCCTGCTCGCAAACCTGCAGGCGCTTGAGCGGGACGCGACGTTTGCAGCGCGTGCGAACGTCATGGGACACGAGGATTCGCACACGCTCCACGCCTAAAACTGTAAGCGGCGTGGTCTCCGTATGGACTAGACCGCGAACGACGTAGTAGCCGCCTTTGATTGATCACAAGTGAATAGATTTAAAAGCCTCTTGGTCACACCTGCAACCCTTCAATCAATATCACATTGCTGACGATGTATTCTTGCTGCTTCGGCCCTGTAGCTGGCGGTGGCAGCGTACAGCTGACTTTACGTACTAAGAAGCCGGCAGGACTTGCCAATATGACACCGACAATACGCCCACGCCAACGATTGGACAAATATTCAGTAGACACTGTCGCAGAAAGGCCATTTCATCATAATAAACCGACGACGCAACGGTTGACCAAGAGTCGCATTGTTAGCGGCTCTTATGCCGGTGGCGCCAGCAGCATCAGCCTGCCGAACATCATTCAATCGCTACCTGCGCAATCCGCCCCTGAACGAGCTGACCACGCGATAGCCGCAGCGCGTTCGGTTGTATTACACTTGATCGTTTTTAAAATTATGGTAAACATGCTTTCTTAGTGGAACTACACAAAATGCAGGCCTCACACACCCTGCACAATAAGTTTGAGCCGATGTTGATTCTGTTCAGCGAAGGTTAGGCCTAGCGGAGTCATCGAGGTCGTGCACGCACTAACGGAGGACCTGAGCACTAAGCAGTTATTGCAAATAAAATTGCACTAACTGCAAAATTGACCTTTTTTTCGTTTCTTGTAGAGCGAACACAATAAGCAGAAAGCGTCAATGCAGTGCTGTGCTAACATCGGCGCGGGACCGTTCTCGAAGGCTGTCATTCGTTTCGCTATGGCGCATCCCCTGTCTAAACTGCAACAACGTAGACGGGCGGGACTGTATGCTTTGTTATCCAAAGGCATTTCTTAATTCCGGGATGAACTGTTTACCTCTACGTCAAAAGGGAAAGAAACGACAAAGGATTTGGTACAGCAGCGTAAACAATGGCTTCGCTGAGCTGGGAACAATCTCAGCGCTGGCATCTGGGTTCTCGCGAGAGACCTACACGCCCTATAAACTAGAACTTATGTGTACAGAGTTCTGTCCAGCAGTACTTTGTGTCAGGCGCAGGGTATGTGTGGTGAAGTGATAGAGAAGCGAGAACAAGGAATAACAGACCATTCTATGGCTTTATTGTTTGGTCGCCGTTGTCCAAGCTCGTTGTCGGTGCAACAATGCGGCTCATATTCGCAGACATAGATGTTCTGCAATGTTTTTACGTTAGGTCATATCAGCGATGCCCGGTTTTCACATAATTTGGAGCAAACGACCTGCAGCGGTCGTGCACGCCGATGTAAATAAATGCATCACTTTAGTAAATCGGCTTTCCCACGCGGCAAACTGCCCTCTAATCCTCTTGCATCGAGTATGCGAAATGTCAGGAGACTGAGTAACTGTATAGTTGAGTTAGCTGCAAGTGCAGAAATAAGCGATTAAACATTCCACGGCCGCCGTGCCGGCAGACGGATGTCGGCGTGTTGCCCTAGCGTGACCGCAATTTCATCCGCCCTTCTGTGACGACAAAGGCTCACTCAGACCTTTTCACCCAGTAGTGGGTGAGTGCTACAGAGGTTCTAGTAAACATTATAGTGTCCTGCAAAGGCAAATAAGAGCTATTCGCGGTCTCGGAAACGCCCAACCAACGCCCAATCAACAATGCGGCAGGAGCAAAAATTACCAACCGACAACGCCGGCTCCCTTCTAAAGCGTTTTCAGCGGCCTGCGATGGAGGGCAGCCCTTAAAAATTAAAAAGGCCGATTGCGACATTGCTTCCACAAGTTCCCTCGGTGGGAGTATCGGAAGCCCAATCCAAGCTTAATGGGAGTGATGTCTTGCTTGTTAGATTTCGAAACAATGCTAGTGAGAAAGTTGTGACCACCAAACAGAAAGGCGCTCAGGATTTCGCTCCCCGCTGTTGTAATAACGTTAATCATAATTTTGGCATATTTTCTCTCACTGGACTGGATTGACTTTGTTTCGAATCAATATTCCACTTATTTTTCAGAGGTTGTCACGTGGTGTCTGTGATTCACGTCAGGAAACCTTGAGCCCCTGTACCCCTCCCCCATCCTCATTTATAGATATTGAAAACTTTGGTTTTTTTTTCTATTTTCACTAGTGTTTTCACTCTAATCAGGGCCAGTTCCGTTAAATATGTGCTTGGTGTATTATCGAATTCTTATTGTCAACATACATTTAGGCAGGGATGTTCGCCCAAATCCCCGTATAACTCGCCGGACTTTCAATAAAGCTATGGTTCTACTTGCAGAACACAGAAGATACAAAAGACGAACCACAAACAACGAAGACACTATTACCTTCCCAAAGTGAAGACCAGCAGGAATCAACGGTCTGAAGTTTCAGTGCCAAATAATTTGGTTTTACGCCGAATTTTACACCACTGCGCTTTCATAGATTCTATTACATCTGCGCGATAGTTCATATGCTACAAAATGCTCAATAGATGAAAAATTATTTATGTTATAATGAGGATTCTCATTTTGGTTGGCGGCACTTGAATTCAGTGCTCCAGCAAGTAGCGAACCCAGTGACTTGAAGAACTGCGCAGGGCGCAGCCCTTGGTGATCAACATATCACCACATATCACGTGGTGATCTGCGCGTAGTCTTGTATCACGCACGATAGTACGATGAAGTCATTGCGATTATCGCGTTATTTAAACCCCACTGGCGCAACGGCAACTCCGGCCATTCTGTACCGAGGCCAATGACATGTATGATCTTGGTCGTGGCAAAGCATGGCTCCAACTACAGTTGCTTAGAGCTTGAGCACTGCTTGAGCAACCTATAGGGAAACGTACTCTAGGCACCTCAGGTAAGCAATACGCTTCTGGCTAATTTAAACAATATACTGAGCTTGCCTAGCAGTTGAACGCGATTCACCTAATAGAAGAGGCCAAATCGCGAATTCATTACGACGGTAGCGAGCCTCTAGCTGTGATCATGCAGAACAACGTGAAAAACTTATATAGTTTTTTTAGTGTTCGAATAAAGCCATTCAGTACTTTTTTATGTCTGAGAATCACGCCATCGTTATAAACGGAATACGCTTTCTTGCATAAATTTTTATAAGCTTAATAGCTAAACCATGGTCAACGGGAGTAGTAATTAAAAGTCTGTGTACATGCTTCCGTACCTACGCTGTGCCGGAGCTAGTGTATGAGAAAAGTTATTGAGTTTACGCGACATTATACATCTTTTGCAGGGCGATCTAAAGCTGTTCAGGGAATGACAGATAATTATTTGCGTCACAATTGATGAGACAGTATAATTTTTAACCGTTTAACGAGGCACTACTGGCACTCGGTGTCCGGGTGCACCTTCCTTGATAAAGGTGGTATTGGCTAGGGTACAAACTCTACACAATTTTTTTTGATGCGTGTGAAGGGCATTAAAGTTATATGCGCCATCTTACTGACCTTGAAGAATAGATAATGTGTGTTTCCTTTCTCAACGGAAATCAGCGCCTACGTTGCCACTACAGCTTTATGGTTCCGCTTTTTAAAAAAATATGGGGTTTTACATGCCAAAACCACGATCTGATCATGAGGCACGCCGTAATGGGGGACTCTGGAAATTGGGACCACCTGGGGTTCTTTAACGTGCACCTAAATCTAAGTACACGGGTGTTTTCGCATTTCGCCCCCATCGAAATGCGGCCGCCGAGGTCGGGGTTCGATCCCGCCACCTCGTGCTCAGCAGCCCAACACCATAGCCACTGAGCAACCATGGCGGGTGTATGGTTCCGTTCAATTGTTCAACACTGGCACAGCAGCGAAAACGGTTCTTAGTTCTAGCAAGACCCGACTGGAGGTAGGGTCAGGTAAGGCTGAGTATACTTTATCGTCCCCATGAACACCGTGTTGCTAGAAACGACACCAGTCAGAAAACAAAAAGGTCCGTTAAAGCCAGGGAGGAAAAATAAAGGAAGCATGTGCACGAATGCGAAACGGTAAGAAACAAGGAGGTAATGGAGATAGCAAAGAAGGAACTCTTTGGGGAAGATACGCCGGGCGCCTTAGTAGGAGTTTATATCAGCAACCGTCGGGGGCCCCACATCGTCGCCAGATGGACATCACTGCATGACGAGACACTTCGTAATTTGGCGAAGTCTATACAGTCATAGAAGTCGTCTCCACTATGGGCCTCTTGCGCTGGAGTTTGAGTTATAGTAGCGGCGCCTGGTGGCGGCGAGAAAAGTTATCTGGGTAGTACCAGCTTGAGTAGTATTGAGCACTGGCTGTGGTGAACCACGTTTCTTGCCCGAGGTTTGCGTTCATTCGCACTTTTTTCTGCCCTGTTGCGAGTGCGAAAAGGCTTATCACTTCTCATATACCGCGCCGCGAGATGGCCGCAGCCTAGTTTTACGAAAACTGACTCCCTGTGTGCCGTGGGACTTAATGCTGGAAGCAGAAGGAATCGGCGACGCCGATCCGGAGAGACCTAGCTCAGCCTTGAAAAAGCGTCACCGTCGTTACTGCTGCGTCGTGGATTGCCAAGAGCAAGAGGCCTCAATCCCAACATCAGATTCTACCGTTTTCCTTCAAAGCCTCACGCAGCGGAGCGTTGGACGCACTGGATAACTGCACTACCTGACTACGTGAGGCACAGGTTCAAGAGTTAAATGCGCTCATCCTTGACCTCGAGCCAATACGTTAACGCAGCGCAGCAAGGCAGTATCAATTACAGCACATCGATGTTCGAGCGTTGTCATTAAAAGCTACATCAAGCGAGCAGCGCGCGATTTGCACGTACGTTACTGCGAGCTCATATGAATTGCATCAATTATTTGTCAGTTGCTAAAGGGACAGATGGCTGCTACTACAGCTCAGGCATAACTACTTGTCTAGCGGCATGCAGTCAACAAAGATTGCAGGAGGCCCGCCGTTTCGCGTCATGCTGAAGGAGCGCTGCCGTCGCGGCGCGTACTGTCGTGAGCTCGAAAGTTCCATACACATGATGTCTGCTCATCGCTGCTGGGAATTAATTTATAGCAAGAATTTCCTGGCATTTGCGCACCTGAATCTAACAGCGTGCAAACCTTACCTGAAGTTCAACTTCGTAGGCGGCTCGCTTCGCTTGCGATTGACACCGCGCCAAAACTTCGCTGCTTATTTCTTGAACGGCGTAACGTATTCGGCGTTGCATAATTTCTTGCCTTTACGCAGCGTGCCACCCCTGAAAAAATATTCGGCTCCCGATATTTGCTGCAGGCCGTGGTACAACACAACTGAAAGTGATGGGTCCATATTGTAAACGTGTTTTCCGAAGCAGACGACCAAACCTGGTACTACCCAGTTCAGGACAGAGGGCGCTCATTAGCAACATTTTCACAGCCCCCCTGGGCAAAGCAGGAGCCCCATAGTGGAGTAGACTAGGCTGTCCAAAAAGCTAGACCACCTAGTACCGGGAAACACGATTCAATATGCAGCCGCACTGCTATCAGAATCCATTCTGGCCGATCCATCCATCTGGACGTGGACGTGGTTTGCATATTCTGCGTAGAAATGCTCTAGAACCAGACAGCGGGCCTCTAGAGAAGGCGTCGACCTCTTAAGCTACACCTCGGCACCAACAAGTTAGCAAATGACGTAGTCAAGCATCCAGGATGCATTAGTTTGTTGCCTTTGTTTCGGACTGTTGGTACCTATCACTCCTAGAGTATATAGCGCCTAATCGAAGTGGCGTTCACGGCTTGTCCCGATACTTAAGAAAAGGGCTTGTCCGGGAATAGACTCAGCCAACCGGAGAAGCTGGGGAAGCAGCGTTTGGGAGGCCAGGGGACGTAGTGGTAGAGACTTGGCCTCGTATATATTTATCTTCATTGAGGCTACCTGTGGAACGCACGGAAACAAGCATTTTTCCTACGCATAATATCTAGGCGCTCACATTAAGTCTCTGATGGGCGTGTCATCAGCAGTTGGCGAACTGTCCTGTTGGTCACTAGCGTGCTGTCTAATTTAGGCATCCAGCTTGGGTGGTTTTCTCACTGCATGCCAGCAGTTTGCTGGAGTGAGTGAAGCCACTGCAGTGGCTTTTCTGATGCATAGCTCACAACTCTTTGCCGTAAGAGCCTGCTGCCCAGTAAGGCGCCCAGGAAGTGCACACTTCGGATTGGATGACATCTAGTGTTCAGCGGCAGGCACGTAGTCTTCGTCTTAACCCTGAAAAGAGCACATTAGCAATTTATCTGCTGCTATTGACTGACCAACGGTACATGAAAGCGGCAGCGTAAAACAAAAAAAACTGAGGTTATCCAACACACGTTCTGGAATCTGAAAACATATTGTTCCTTGAAGTGGCTTAACGAATTTCATGTGATTATACACTGTGCGGCGTTTTGTGCATTAGCGATTACTTGCCTGCCAGTGAAGACGACAAAACGGGGAGACCGCCACCACGTGACCCCTTTGTGAGGTCGCTGTACTCATGGTCGGTGCGCTGACTTGAGCGGGCCGATCCTGAAGATTGAGCAACACCAAACATCCGTTTACATCGCGAAAGACCTACCAAGCCAATGCGCCAAACCCCTAATCCCTAGGCAAGTGGACAAAGAACGGAAGTGTGCTCTTGATGACATGTATTTGTTGGAAGGAGGATAATTTGGTATCATTTTATTTATCACTGAGTAATTCTGTAGAAAGCAAGGCAAGGCAGCCAGGACACCTGTGAGACGGTAAACCTGATAGTGCCGTCCAACGTTCGAATTCTTAGGCAAAACAGCAGCACCCAGACATTCTCATAAACTCCAGAAGGGTTCGAAAAAAGCTTCGCTTTGAAAAAGGTCTTTGAGCATTAAGTTCCCGATGCTTTTGACTGTATCCTGAGACCCCAATACAAATGTCGTCCGCATATCTTGACATTTTCTGTGGCGTGCCGGTACAAACAACTCGCCCCTGCGCGACACTCCAAGAAATGCCTCTTTTTTCGATAAGAGTGCTTCCAAGACAAACAGGAATAGCATGGTTGCTGAGGAAGGCATGTCTATATTGCAAGATGTTGCCGTTGATGTCCATAGATCGCATTTGGGCTGTTATGGATCTCCAGTACACAGATGCTGGCTTTTCATGTGTATGAAAACAGCAAGGGCTGAACGCCCATCGTTGTGGTATTCAATGGAACTGTTCTCTAATACAGCGTCTTGGGCCCGCACACGCTCTCTAAATACAATCACGCATACTGTAAATTTCCTCTTCTGTCATACAAACCAATTCAACCGGGCGAACCGTGACCTGTGGAGAGTAATTTTTATATGACTTTCGCCACGCAAGAGGTTAGAAAACCGGGTCAAAGAAAGCTATATCTTTCTTTCCTTAAAGACCCCACACTGGGGTGGAAAGATATAAGTCATTTCTTTCCTGGTTTTCAGAACGGGCACCACCCGTGCCTGTTTTGAAAGCTCTGGAAAATCACTTGTGCTTACACGTCACTGGAGAAGGCAAGAAGCTCATAGTTTCGCCGCGTCCGCAGGTTCTGTTTCAGCAGGGTGGAATGTTTTCGGCTGAGGTTAGTACCCACTGCACAACGCCCGCATAAGCTGCTTAAAGCTGGTTTAAGCTGCCCAAATGTGAGATAATAAGTGAGAGGTAGGTTTGCGCACGTGGTCACCGTTGAACTGCAAGATGAGGAGACGCCTGCAAAATATTCCGCTAAGAGCGCGAGTGTCTTTCAGAGCTTCAAGGCGAAGGCTTCGAGAGGCCTTTTTGAGCGAAACTTAAGGTGCCAGTGTTTCTCGCCAATATTTTGTCGGGGCTATGAACACTAGAAATCCTTTTTTTCGTTAGTTTCTTTTTCGTTAGTCTCCTTCGCGCTTGTACCTACGTCACAGCAACTGCATCAATACCAACCATCCCAACTTTTTTCTTTAATACCACCGAGAAGCTCGTGCGGAATGCCGCTGACGGATCTCTGCCTAACCTTTCGAGTACTTATGCAAAGCGGCACTGATGCTAATTAACGTCGTTTTCAGTGCCGGATAGCATCCTTTCGCAAGATGATACGCTCGGCTGTTTCGCGGGTGGCCCAGCGGATCCGTAACTTCAGGTCTGGAGCATGGAAATAAAACGGTAGTTTCATTATACTGGTAGTCGCTTTCTTGCTGTGCAGCGTGTCTGCAAATAAATATCCGGTGGATTGATCAAGAACTTCTCCGATAGGTATCCCACCATGGGACAGGCAGTACTTTCGTTCACTCCGTTGGTATCCAGCAACGCTCGTTAATATGAGAAAGTGGTCAAATTTGATAGAGCTCCATGCGTTTAAGCACAAAATTGCTCTCTGTAAGGACACCATTCATACAATCAGGTCATGCCGATAGTATTTGGGGCGATAGCTCGTTTCTAGTATTTTTGCAAAAACTAATAGAGCCTTTCAATGGAATTGTCTTGTAGCAAGATGCTTGTATACAAAGGACGAAGCCAACTTATGGAGATGTGCTCCATATTAACGGCGAAGCAGTTTAAGCCACAGGTTAGTAAATGTGTCGTACGCCCGAAATGTGGGACGAAATTGGAGGCTGTGCAGAAAGGGCTCAAGCGCAATGGCACATACCCCTGTTAACTAGTGAAGCTGTTTAAGCTCGAGGATGGTCCGTCGAGGTATGCCGAAAAACCTCCGCCTGGCGATGAAGTCACCATGCGTCGCCTAGCAACGCTTCGCCCCAGCTGCGTGAGCCACGACGTCAGCACGCCGTGCGGGGTGGTTGCAGCGGCTGCGCAGAGGCGGAACTACGCGCTGACGTCACTGCGCCGACACACGGGATTTATAGCTCCGCGTCCCGCCGTCTCCGCGCTGAGCACATCGCCGCCAAGATGGGGCGGCCGAAGAGCGTCACTCCTGAAGAACAGGAAGCGCGGCGCGAATGCAGCTGTGCCGCTACTCGAGTTAGTGAGACACCTCAGATTTAAGATGGAACAGGCATGTACAGGAGATTAGAAGAAAGGCGGCACGTAAGCTGGGCTTCCTACGTCGAAATTTTGGCCAATTACCTAGTACACTGAAAGAACGACTATATTTTACCCACGTACGTACGGTACTTGAGTACGCGTGTGTTTGTTAGGGACCCTTATACTGGTGAGTCAGTTAATTTACTTGAAAAAATCCAGAATAGGGCAGTCTGATTTGTATTGGGAAATTACAATAATAACCTTAGTATCACTGAAAGCAAGCGTAAACTTCAGTGGCAGGATTTAAAGGACAGAGGAAAAAACCTTAGACTTAAATTTTTTAATAATATATATTATTCTAAAACAGGCATTGAAAGAGAAAAGTACATTAGGCCACCATCGTATATTTCACGCAGAAGGGACCATAACTTGAAACTTTACGAACTTCCTTTTAAAGGTGATGCCTTGCGATACTCATTTTTTCGTCGAACCACGAGGGACTGGAACGCTCTTCCGTCAAATATTGTAGGTATTGAATCTAATGATGCATTTTACCGCGCTTTGTGTGTTTAAATTGAAAAACAATTTTTGTCGCGATTTGTATACCCCCCTGCTGTAATGCCTGCAAAGGCGATGCAGGTACCAAATAAATAAATAAAACTTCAGTCCGATCCTGAGTATCGCGCCGCCGAAGCGGGAGCAAAACGTCGGCAATTCGCAGAAGATCCGCAGTTACGAGCCCGCGAAACCGAGCGAAAGCGTTTGATCGTCCAGAAGCGTCCAGATACTTTAATGACCGAGTGTTCGTTGCTCCTTGGGCTGCCGATGATTCTGGTGTGATCTTGCGCAAGACGTGGCCGAGTCTCGAAGCATAACCTCGCAATAACTTGGGCGAACCGAGATAAAACTAGGTGGGGTCGCCAGCTTCGCTGTTTGCCCAGACTTCACACCACTAGTGTGCAGCTTCCTCAATTTTTTAGCTGTTCACCAAGCAGCCATAAAAAAAGAAAAGTAACAAGACACGACACCATATGTTCTTAGTCTATCCGCAACAGTGCCTTTGTGCTATTGTAGAAGGAATCATCAGCAATATAGCATACAGACATCAGTACCTCCAATTTTGTTATTTGTAAAATACCTTACAAGGTTCCTACATACGGCAATAAATAAGGGGGGCATAAAACGAAGTACGGACATAAAAGTGGCAAACTCGCGACAATGTCATGGTCGAAAAAAAAGACACCACCAGCCAGGTGCGCAGCCTAAAAATTGCACGAACATAATAACGACATACAGCCGTCTATCAGAATAATACAAACAACTCAATTAGTTTGTAAGCAAATGTGCTACAGTGCAAGGCAAAAGTAGTAAAACGAAATGAAACTGAGTATAATAGCGTGGGTTAACAAAGCATTAGGAAGTTAAGTGAGCGGCTGAATTTTTCACGGTCAGTTTTCACTACTATGTTATCTGGAAAGCTGTTCCAGATTTTATTAGAGAACTTTCCTTCAAAAAGCAGGAAATGCTGACAGTTAATGACGAGTACTATACCCTATGTAGTCAAAGTGAAGAATGTTCTTACCACATTGATGTTTCCACATGATACATACGTAAGAAACATCAACATATACCGGAATTTTGACATTCAGGCACACTTTTCATTGTACAAATATGTCATGAGAGAAAAATATAGAATTACTAAACTTCAGCGATAACCCGCCTCTTGTTTACATGCACACACCACGTTTTGTGAGAGACTAACCTGCCTCATGTAAAACTAGCGCATGGAGTAGAGCACTCAACAGTTATAGTTGCATGTTACTGGTGTTGCGATACCAATGCAACCAATTCGGTAATTCCATAGTGTAGGGTTTATACCTCCACCAGCCGCTTCATGATTCGCTGAGCTCAGAGCCATTTGCTTTTTTCAGGTTTTTACCGAACCACCACATTGGGATAAGAACTGTGCTACCTGGTTGCTGCACGTGATGATTTTTCTGCATCACGACGCAGAATGCCAGGTATCACAGAGTCATCGGCGTGCTCCGGTCGACGGTCGCTAACAATGTGGCGAATATCATTTCAGGATTGCATGCTGACCAACTCTCGTCCCTTTTATACCCTGACCCACACCATGGTTCAAGATAATAATGTGACTCTCACTGAAATAAAAATAAAGGATTCTATACCGAAGTTTTCTAAGTATGCACAAGCGTAACCCTAAATTTCAGTTGTCCCACCCCAACGTTCAAGTTAGCCCATGTGCAAATTTCAAATCGGCCCACCCCCAACTTTAAATTGGCCACTTTCACGTTGGCCTACCCCCACTCCCAGTTTTCAAGTTGGTAGAACTCTAAATTTAAGTTGGCCCACGTCCTAACCCAAAGTTGGTCCACCCCTAAATTTTGAGTTTGCCTTATCGCAAATTTCATGTTGGCCCACACCCAAATTGTGTTGGCCTAACCCCAAATTCCAAGCTGGTCCACCCCAAATAATAAGTTGACCCGCCACCAAATTTTACGTTGAAGCCCCGGAATTTCACTTGTCCCACCGCAACTTTAAGGTGGCACAATCCCTAAAGTCAAGTTGGTGCACCCCCTAACTTCAGTTGGCCCATGTGCTCACCCCTAAATTTAGGTTGGCCAACCCCCAAATTTTAAATTGATCCATCCCCTGTTTGAGTTGGCCCAACCCTACTATAGGTTTCTCCATGTATTATTTATGGGGGTCTAGGTATTCCTATGAGTATTCTGATTCATTTTTTTTGTTTCTTTAAATGTTCTTTGTCGGTTATAAAGGAACCACCCATCTACATTCTCACTACTACAACGATTAAATGTCTTAACTTCGCGAATTACGCATTTTTTAGCAGATACAAGTCTATTTTTGCGTGACAGAGCTGGGGTAGCCACCAAAGAATGCGTACAGGTTAAAAACGTAGAAAACGCTTAAGCTTCGCCTCTAAGAGTACAACACGATAACTTCCTGGCAACTGCAGCTTGTGCAATCACACCGGGAAACACTTGCGGCTAACGCTATGCACGAGCGCGAGCTTTCTAGTTCCTTCTTTACTCGCACAGCCGGCGCCGCCGCTGCCGCGAATGCGAGCGCCATCTATCGGGTGGTACTGCAAGGAACCGAGCGGAGCACGGGGGTCGCGCCCCGCTGTGAATGGTAGACGCTTCGCTCACGGTCAACGAACACTCAACGACGCGGACGCCGTGCTCATTGCGTAACGGGGCCCTTAAAGGAATCGCTTTAATACAGAGTCATCATCGTTATTACGCACTGCAGCAGCTTCTCTCTGCAGGATAGCACTCTAGTGGCAGCCAGAGGGTCATCAGCGGTAGCGAATGCATGCATGATGCTTTCTGTGGCCTAACAAGGGTGAACCTGGGGAGCAGAAATATTATATGTCAAGGACACTTAGGTATGTCTGTACGTGAATGAATGTGAAAGCATTGCGACGTCCTCCCAATGACCACTTCTTTTACGAAACGTAATGGTATTGTTTTCATGTGGTCTTGTATCATTTATCGCATTCCGTGTCTCGTCTGGTTCGCGTATTGCCCAGACGTCCAAAGGAGCCGGGTCCCGGTATTGACTGAGAAGTCGAAGGGTCATCCATCACTCACCGAAACCACCGCACCTGCTGGCAGCGTCGCGACCCGCGGTGCTCTATACTATAGACCGGCCACGGGTTCGGTCCGTCTCTGTGACCACGTGGCGGTTTGTACCATTACGGTCGAAGTTTCATTCAATGGAGTGCACGACAGAGCTCACCGAAATCAATGCACCGACTGGCAGTGATTGGCAGTAGGCCAGTACCGTTAGCGCTTCACAGAGGGAGGGGCAGTATATGAACGATGACATGATGAGGATCAGCGAAGCCAGCTGTGGAAGAAAACGATGACAAACGCGCGAGCACTGGTACGAGCGCGTCTCTATACGAGCGCGATTTTGTATCATCTGCGGCCACGCCGCGGGATTTTCCGCTTCATGAGCCATATAATGCTTTCGCATTAAAAGATGTTCCTTCTGCTGTGACACTGCTCTCGCAGTAGACAGCATAGTTTAGTAGACAGTAAACAGCATAGACAGCTATCTTTTTCCAATATTAAGAGCTGGCATTTGCATATCACCGCGGAGGCGATAAGACCGAAAACTGCCTACATCAACTTGTTATGTGGAAGGAGGCACTCCTCTAAGCCATCCTTACGTTTGTATATGGTCCAATTCGCTGTGGCCCACTCCACATATGCGCAAAGAATTCGTGACGTATATCCACAAACGAGCACCCGTAGACACAGAATGACTACTTGAGTACACTCTATAAAATTGGCTGCGTGTACTGACCACTCATATCATTATCACTTGACGTTCACCGTCTCCCACCTTAAGCAAACAGCGAAATATGCAAAAGAAACCAAAAATCAACAGACGTGTCAAATAATATGCCATTAAACAATTGCGCGCAGTGGCCAATAATGGTGTACTAATCAACCGAATGAAGGAACTGGCGTCTTTCAGTGATGAGCCAATCTATTGGGTTGATCGAAAGAAATGTTTACTTTCTGAGATATTCGGTTACTTGCACAGCATCCTGAGCACTTATGTGTCTGATAGAAACAAGTTACTTTGAAGCAAAGCTGCACAAGAGACGGAATTGATTTCCATTTGGCCGGCTACCTATGCTGACTGCGGCTGACATCCAAGGTTCTTCTTCTACCTTTTCAGGTCCCCATTAGCTTTTTAAAGCACAGCTGTATTACTCTACCTCCCAATTGGTATGTCGTGTCCGTGGGCAAGAAACCAACCAAAGTGAGGTGCGCGCCGCGTACGAGGCTGGGTTCCTTGCAGCACCTACAGATGGCGCTCGCATGCTCGGCAGCTTAGGATGATGATGATGATGATTTATTGGCATCCCCTTTGAAACGGGGCGGCGACAAATAGTCACCTAGCCTGCTTGATTTAATCAGGTATACTATACATGTTCTTTATCTTGCATTTTTGTATACCTATCATTATTTTTCTTTTTCAAAAATTTACCTTGTACCGCTGCCTATGATTTTAAGAGATCAGGTCGCATCCATCTTTTCCCTACTTTTTTTCCACCAGTACTCTAATCGTCTCTTGCTGATCTCTACGGCTGATCTGTTTATGTTTCCTTCCACTTTAAACCCAAGCGCTTCTGGGAGTTGCACGTTACCTACGGTTCTCGCTGGGTGGATCCCGTCGCATTCCATTAGGAATGCGACGGGATCCACCCACTGACTGAGTGGTCTCTGGATCTTTACTGCAGCATACACATGTCTCATCTAATTCCGAATATTTGTTCCGATATGTTTTCGTCCTTAGGCAACCGGCTCGAGCCTCAAATAGCAAGGCACTGCCCTTTGTGTTATCGTACAGATTTTCCCTTCTAATTTCTTTCTTCTCATTCTTGTAAATCTCCATTGTCCTTTTCGTTTCCATTCTTTGCATCCAATTCACGGTCTCTATTTCTCTCACTTTCTTTCTGATGACCCCTGGTTGTCTACTTACAGTTTCGATTATCCTGTACTTGGTTGCCAACTTCCTTGACCTCTTCCTCCATTCTGTGTCCACGCTTTTCATGTAGAGATACTTGTGCACTTTAGCCGCCCATTTATTTTCATCCATGTTCCTGAGCCTTTCTTCAAAACTAATTTTGCTTTGTGCTTCTCTGACTTCAAAAGAGGCCCAACCCATGTCTCCATGCACTGCCTCATTTGTCGTATTACCGTGTGCTCCCAAAGCCAACCGGCCTACTGATCTTTGGTTAACTTCCAAACCCGCCAATATATCCGATTTTAAGCATATAATGGCATTTGCGAATGTTAGCGCTGGCACCATTACTCCTTTCCAGATTCCACGCACCACCTCATACTTATTGTGGCCCCACAGTGCTCTGTGTTTCATTAATGCTGCATTCCGCTTCCCCTTTATTTTCAGATTATCTTGGTGGTTGCTTGAGTAATTCTTTCCTTCGTTTATGTGTACGCCGAGGTACTTATATTGCTTCACTATGGGTATTACTTGCTGTTGAATTGACACCACGAAGTTACTCGTGTGCTCATTAAAGATCATAATCCCTGATTTCTCTGTGCTAAACTTAAGGCCTAGATTTGTCGCTGCGTTCCCACAGATATTCGCAAGTATCTGTAAATCTTTTTTATTGTCCGCTAGTAGCACAATGTCGTCTGCGTACATCAGTCCAGGGATCTTCTGTTGCACCATTTGTCCATTACGCATGTAGGATAAATCAAAACCTAATTCGCTGTTTTCCAGTCGTCTTTCTATGCCCTTGACGTAAAGCGTGAACAACAATGGTGACAGAGGGCATCCTTGCTTCAATCCTTGGTGAATTCCCACCATTTCATTTCCTTTTCGGCCTTCCCATGCCACTTGTACTTGGTTGTCTCGATATATCTCCCTCAGCAGCTCCACGAAATCGTCATCTATGCCTTCGTATTGAAGAATATCCCACAACAATTCCCTGTCTACGTTGTCATAAGCTCCTTTAATATCTAGAAATGCTATCCATAAAGGTCTTTTCTGAGCTATTGAAATCTCTATGCACTGAGTTAGTACAAACATATTGTCTTCTAAGCGTCTGCCTGGCCTGAACCCATTCTGTAGTTCCCCCAATACACCGTTTTCCTCCACCCACTTCGACAGTTCTAATTTTATGGCTTGCATTGCCATTCTATATATCACCGACGTTACTGTAACTGGCCTGTACGAGCTCGTCTTTTCCTTATCTCCTTTGCCTTTGTAGATAAGATTCATCTTGCTTTCACGCCATCCAACGGGAATATTCTTTGTTCTAATCACTTGCTCTATGGCATTAGTCAGCAGTGCCTTGCTTTTTGGACCGAGGTTTTTGATTAGCTGTATTGGGATTTCATCGGGTCCTGCTGCCGTGTTGTTAGGGACATTTTCTGCTGCCTTTTTCCAATAAAAGCTTTCTATGCTGAATTTTGATCTCTCAGGCCTCTCTGTTGTTGCTGGATCTGTTGTCTGAACTACGCTTTTTCTCGTCCCGAAGTTATGCCTGATAACGTCTGTGATGTACCGCAGCGCATCATCGCCTTCATAGATGTTACCGTCTTCATCCCTTATAGCCGTTTGCGAGTTTCTAGTTGGAGCTCCGAGTGCTTTTATATGGTTCCAGAATCTTTTTGGGGCGCCTTTGTCTCTTTTGTGAATGTTATGCACCCAACGTTCACTTGCGCATTTAATTTTCTCTTGCACGAGCTCACTCGCAACCCTTTTCTTTTCTCGGTATGTATTCCATCTAAGGAGCACCTCTTCTTCTTGTAATCCCAACTTTTTGGCTTCTCGATGAACTCTAGATGCCTCTTTACGCTCTTCTATAGCTTGTTTAATTTCCTTGTTCCACCACTTACGTGGTTTCCTCTTTCCAATCCAACAATTGTATTGCCGTGTCCGCCTTATTTCATGCTGCATAACCTCCACCAGTTCCTTATATTCCCAGACTGCTGTAGGAAAAGCCTCAATTTTCTTCTCTATGTTGTTTGCGATCTCTGTTATTTGCTCGTCATTCATTTTTAAAAACTCTGAGGCTATTGGTTCATGTTCTGAGCTGGTATCTCTCCCAAACTTTAATGCTAAACGTCTATGATCGCTTCCCAGGCTATTTTTTCCATTTTCGTCTATTATCATTTGGTCCAGTTGTTCGTAGACCATTTCTGAGACTAAGGCGTAGTCGATACATGACTGCCTGTTTCCGCATTGCCACGTTACCTGTCCATGACACTTATTCTCCCTGTTAACTACTATAAGGTTCTGTTCATCACACAAATCCAGCACTAGAGAGCCGTTGTAATCAGTATATCCGTCTAAATCGTCCATGTGCGCGTTCATATCTCCCACTAATATCACCTGGCCCGAGTTACTGAACTCATTAATATCGCTTCTAATGCAATCGACCAATTCCTTATTTTTTTCCCTGCTATCACTACCTGTCCACAGGTAAGCTACTCCCAGCCACGTCTTTTTACCTTGCCATGTACCACTAATCCATAAATGCTCTTTACATGTCTCGTTTACCCTTCGCCACTTCAGACCTCGCCTAATTAGTACGCCTACGCCTCCGCCTTTCCTTGACCCGGTCATTCTGTTGCACCCTTCCCATACAAAGTTGTCAATAACCGGCGGCTGCTCCAAATCTCGTAGATGCGTTTCGGTCAAGGCGTACACACTAATCGCTTCATCATTCAGTTGCGTTTGAATTTCCAGCCATTTTTCCTGCTTACGACCACCCTGCATGTTAATGTAGCAAATTTTACCTTCTCTATTCTTATCCTTTCTGCGTCTTTTCCTGACTCCTGGTCGCCTAATTCTGCCCTTTACTGGTGTTTCGCTATGTTCAATACCTAATCCTGCTTCCTGATTGCCTGGGGCCCGCCTAAAAAAGCTACAGCTCGTGCCGCGAATCGATTTCCGACCGGTGTTGCTACACTTTCACTAAAATGTATCCCGTCACGCACAAAAGCGCCTTCGCGGCCTGCTCGGTGCACTTCACGGTTGATGTCAATGACCGTAAAATTCATTGCTTTAGCTAGAGTCCAAATTTCCCTGTTTACTGCAAGAACTGCCCTTTCAATTTTATAACCCTGCCTTTCAACCTCTGGCACCGTGCACACCGCGATTTGTACTTCTTTTGAAACATTCCGCAGGTCGGTGACCCCTTTGGCTATTTGCTTTGTGATTCCTGCTGCTCGTCCGTTCAGTACGTCAATCACTCCGCCCATTATCACCACTAGGTGTCTCTCCTCCATTGTGTCCCACATGCGTTCCTTGGCCTTCGCGATCACCTCTCTAATCGGCTTTCCCGGAAGCGCGCTAACCTGGACTCGTTCGTCTGCCCCTACCCTCTCTGCTATCGCCGGTTCTACTTTACGCATGTTGGAATCCCCAACAAAGACAACTCGACGCTTTCCTTCCCCCTCACCGCCGAAAGCTGCCCCCGAAGTCACAATGCCCTCCCCTCCTTTCTTATTCTTGCCCTTGGCTTTGTTTTCTTCCCCGGCCGCGTCAGTGGTATCCCCTTCGTGACTATCACTGACGTTTGCGCCACTGCTTACCGGCGTGGCGGGTTCGGCTGTCTCTACACTCGCATCGGAGCCAGCTCCGTTCGCGGTGCTCGCCTCGATGCGTTCATCATTGCTTTGCAGAATGGTGGCGCTCAGCTGGATTTCTGCGTTAGCTAGTTTTTCTTCTGCCTCCTTCCTCTGCTTCTGCTCGATTTGAAGTTCCTTTTCTAGCTTTCCAACCCGCTTAGCTAACTTATCCTTGTCTTGCTCTAGGCGGTCTAGCCGCGACCCTAGCACACACATCCTACAGATAAAATCTGCACCATTCGCTTCGCGTGCTGATTTAAACCGCGTTTCTTCCAGCGCATAGGAACGCTCGCACTCAGAACAACGCACGCGTGGGTTCCCCCTAGTACCAACCATCATCTCGTACTAACAAGGCGTAGATGTGGAAAAGAAAAAAAAAATTCTTTACCTACTTTTATCTAAGCGAGAAGACCAAGAAAGTGAGAAAGCATTAAAATAATTTATAAAGATTGTTTGGCTAAGCTAACCCTCCTAAAAAAACCAAAAAGTGAAATATAAAATAACAAAACTTATCTCTTTGGCACGCTGCTCCTGCTGCGCTGAAATGGCACCTCGACTCGACACGTCCGCTCCCGTCGGCTTCACTCGTGAGAGTTAGGGCTTCACTCGTGAGAGTTAGGGCGCCTCGATGCCAGCGCCGCTTTACAGGTCGGGGACAGCCTTTGAACCGCCCTGCGCCGCCGCTCTGGCTTTTCGGCGCCATGTTGGTTCTTTCGCGCCGGCTGTCGAACTGAACGGACGCGTGCTCCATTTGCTTTCTTTGTAGCGTTGTGGTGCGAAAGCTTGTGTTTTGTGTAGCCCTTGTGACGCTCGTGCTTGTTAACAAAACATGACGGGCTGCTTTGTCGCTCTGTGCACTGGATCGACCGCAAGATAGCCGCGGGTATTTTGTTACCTCCGCGACGTTGAACGAAGGAAGAAAAGGGCAGCGCAAGTAAAACGTGACAGCTGGGTACTGACGGACATAACGAAGATATGCGAGTGAGGATCATGATTTTGTTAAGAATAATGTCCCTTTAAAATCCTTTCATGTTCACAGAGAAGTTGCTTGTATATGTTGGCGTGCCTTTTCCAGTGATTATAAGGCTGCAGTATGGTGTGATCGCCGTTTTTGACTTGTTGCAACGGCGTAGGTTTATTCTAGACGCTTGTGAATGGAGATTTTTTTTGTAGCTAGAAGTATTGGGGCACTTGTAAACTCGTTTCCTGGATACGCGATCGATGACAGTACCTACCTGGTCGATTTTTTTCTCAGCAAAAATTAAACAAGCGCAAAGCATCACTCAGTCGGAAGAGAGTGATGAGAGAAGCGACATCATTCTCGACTTAGAGGAAGTTCCTTCTCTTGGGGAAGATGCGCTCGCCCACTTCGCAGGCTTTTTGTTACAGCCGATTATCCACAGTGTGGAACACTGCTCTGTGTGCATGATAGCGGCTGAAGAACCCGGACGGCAACACCACCTTGCTGAACTAAATGAATGGCAAATTTTTTATTATGCATGCAGACATAATCTGGACTTTGTTTTTTAATGTGAGGCTGTTCTCAAGTCTTTTTCTGAAGCTCAAGATCTGAGCTGTCTGAGAAACATCATTGAAAGCGCTTAAGGAAATTATTGGAAAGAATGTAACCTCGACAGAAAATCAATGTTATCCGCACAAAGATGTGGTTGGAAAACTTCTTGAGCGATTTGTGTCCACACATCTCCGCATCTATCTGCGATGGTATGCTAGCAAGACTGTAGCAGGTACGAGCGTGCATTAGGGCAACCACAATGAGGTCGGCGAGTTTCCCCTCCTGCGGTATCGTCCCCTTCTCACAGCACTCCTGCATGTACGTTGCGAGGATGACGATTGAGCTGTCAGTCGAAGTTACGGAGCATTTTGTTGCTCACTCTGTCCGGCCCTGCCACTGACTTAGTCCTTAACCGATTAATCTCTGCTCTGACCTCAGCCCGGGAGATCGGGGCGTCTAATTCCGAATTCTTTCCCCCTCCGTAGGCCGGGAGGGGTTCAGGTCCGGCGGGATTGATGTACCTATTCCCAACTTCTTCTAAGAGTTCCTTCTTAGTGCCCTCAAATTGATGCGCCATTCTTTCCAGCTGTTGTTTGGATGCTGACTTAAAGAGACATGAAGAGGTGGTGAAGAAGTCGCGACGTCCCCGCGGTACTCATATTCCTCTCCATCTGATCGCAGACGTTCCCCTAATTTTGCTTCGTGAGCGTGTTTGCGTGCTCTTCAATTTCCTTGTTTAAAGCCGCTATCTGTTTCCTGATATTTCGAGCCCATCTCTTCTGTCAAAGTCGGTCCTCCAGCCCCTTTCTTTTTCCTCCAGAGATTAACTAATCTCCTGTCTACCGCTTCGTTGTCCCCCTCAGTTTCCACCGCTTCCGTGGCCTCTTTAACAGTGCGCACTATGCCGTCGCTCCACTCCGCAATATCAGAGATGGGAGCCGGGTCGTCCCTGAGTGCCCTGAAGAAGTCCCAATTTACGGCTTCTACCCTCAGTTTCCGGGGGGTTGCCGGGCGTCCTTCTACCACCACTTCTATGATTTTGTGATCGCTGCCTAAGTCCTCGTTTGTATTGCACCGCGTGGCTCTAGTGCGGCTCCCCGTCAAGGTGACGTCGTGTGTAGTATTACACGCGACGCTAGTTCCCTTCCTCGTAGGCTGCATCAGGTCGGTTATTAAATCCATATTATGAGATTGTAAGTCGTCCCACAATTTCCTGCCCTTTATCGAAGTCTGCTTATATCCCCATGCCGTGTGGTGAGCGTTGAAGTCTCCCACGATCAACAGCGGGTTGTTCTTAATCCTACGTGGCATCGTCACGAAGATATTCCCGAAGTCACATTTTCTTTGTCTGGGAGAGCTGTAGACATTTAATACAAACAAGCTACCGTCTCTCTTTCTTCGCGGTATCAGTTCTACAAGAACCTGGTCGATTTGTGTACTCCCGGTGTCATGCTGCACCACGGTGACGTTTCACCTGACTAAGGTGGCCACCTGCGTGCTTTCGCCGTCGCCTGCATAGGATTTGTACCCCGACGATTATGCCTTTCTGCCGCATTCCTGTAGTGCTATTAGGTCCGGTCGCTCCCCGTTCCTCAAGAATTCCTGTAAGACCGCACGCTTGCCCTTGAAGCCTCTACAGTTCCATCGCCAAACGGTGTTTTTACTGGATCTGTGAGCCATGACTGCCCACTAGCTGATTCATCTGGCTTCCTAATACTTGCTGGGTGAACTGTTCATATGCCCGATCCCTCTTCGCAAATTCTGCTTTAAGTTTTTCAGTGAGGTTATTATCCCTCTGATGCAGTCACTCTGTAAGATTGTTATCTCGCTGATGCAACTGCTGTGTCGGATTTAGGAACATCCCCAACATGCGTTCCTCGAAGGCCTTGCGCCATTCATCGTCCTGACTAGATTTGGTCTGAATTTTTTCCTCCAGTTTCGCTATTTTAATGTCTGTCACTGCCTATGTATGTCCTTATCTATTATGGGCTTCTTCATTTCCTTCGCCCTCTTCTTAGCAGGGGGCGGAGACGCCATCTGCTCCTCTGATCCTTCTATATTTTACTTTTGAGACACTTGCGGTTGTTTAACCGGTGTTGTATTAGGCTTAAGACCTATATTAGGCTCCTCAATTTGCCTTCTCATGGCCGCTAGCTCTTCCTTAAGCATGAGATTGTCTTCCTTAATCTGAAACATTTCCTCATCGCGTTTATCTTGGGAGACACTGCTGGTCCAACCCACCTTTCTGTTCGGCGCCGTGGCGCTCACTGGGTTGTTGACGACAGCGCCGCCGGAGGTCCCCGCATTCCCGGGCCCGCCCTTCTGTTGCTTCTCCCCTTCCTGCCGTTGCGGCAGTCGCGACTCGCGGGACGGAATCCGAACTCCCTCTCGACATGCTCCCCTGTCTTGACGGACTCCTGTATCTCCCTTGATTCTTTTCCCCTCTGTTCCTTCCTACTTCGGCATCCTTCGCCTTGCGCTTTTCTCCTCCAAGCGCAGCTTAGCCTCCCATTGCCTCTTCTTTATTGTATAAAGGGTCCTGAAAGCTTCCTTGCATTTCCGGTCCGCTGTGAAATGACCTTTGGCGCACAACTTACACTTGGGCTCACATGGTGATCTTCAGGTGGGGACGTCATTCCGCGTCCCCGACATTGAACTTGTTCGCTGGCACATACGTCCGATCTGTGTCCTAGCTCACCACATTGGTAGCACACCTCGTAACGTTTCTTGTAGAGCACACACTTCCGAGGTACGCCATAACAGTACATCCACCTCGGCACTGTCTCGCATTGAAGGTGAAGGTTGCCGCG
The DNA here is from genome assembly GCF_013339745.2 of Dermacentor silvarum. Classification (NCBI taxonomy): domain Eukaryota; kingdom Metazoa; phylum Arthropoda; class Arachnida; order Ixodida; family Ixodidae; genus Dermacentor; species Dermacentor silvarum. The sequence continues at coordinate 91,491,328 of NC_051158.1, forward strand.
CTAGAGTTGCCCATCTACCTAACGCCAAGTATCGGTAGGTTCCTCGGGTAACGGAAAGCCTCAGTGAGCTCCTCTATTGTCAATCTCGGGTCAATTCCGGGCACCAGACCCCGCCCGTTGTCTTCGTGCAGCGCGAGGTACGCCGTGACTTCGTATTCCTTGTCTTCGATCTTGATAGACATAATCTTGGTCACCTTCCAGACAGTGTCCATGTCTGGGGTGCTGAAAATCAGAGTGCCTTGCTTGTCGTTAACAATCAGGACGTCCTTTTGTTGCCCCTTAACCCACGGAACTTGCGCTGCCATGCGCGCTGCCATCCGGGCTGCCATGCGCACCGCCACCCTCAGCCTGGTAGTTGGAACATTTGCGAGCCCCAGCCCGTTTTTTGGCCGAAGGATTATCTTGTAGGCGTTCGCCGGTAATCGCGGGAGGTGCGACGCAATTGAACGCTTCGCGATCTTCTGCCCCAGCTTCTTATACGCGGCGTTCGCCGCTGCCGCCTTGTTGCCCGCCCCGGACTCGGCTCCGCGTTCCGCCCGCTCGCCGTTATTCTGGCTTTCTCGCCGTTCGTCTCTCGCAAGGTCCTGCACAAGGAGGTTTAAAAAAGATGGCCTGCCGATCTTTGACACGCTTTCCCACTTTCGTGATCCAATCCGCTGTTCTCAATTCTTCGGGGGTAACTTCGGTACCCTCTACGGTCACCTCCATGGTCATCGTGCCTCCACAGCGGTGTTCCGAAGCGTGCGCCGGGGGCTTCGGCCGCCGCCGAGCCGCCGCGTTTGTTCAATGCTAGCGTTAGCCTTAGCTAGGCGGGAGACACGGTCGACATAAAAGTGGCCGTAAAACATCCGAAAGTCCCCTTACAGTCATAAAATTGGAATCCAGGTGATCCTTGGGACTTCCGATAGGCGATCACATCACTTATTTCTATGAATCGGCACTGTTTCCACCCGACAAAGCAACTTTCCATGGAGCCGACTTGAACCACGTCCACACTCCCTGGCCCCCTGGCGGCCTCCTGCGACTGAATCTTCCTCCCAAAAGGAACTAGTTCCAGTGACGCCGTTTATTGAAACGCCGTTCCGTACAACACTGGTCCTTGGTAAACTATCTATAGGTATGTAACGTGCGTTATGAAGATTCATCCTGTCTCATCTGAAGCAGCCTGTATTTTTTGAACTACTTGACTAAAACTCATGTGCCGTGTAGAAAGTGCGCTATCGCAAATATTAGTTCTCACTGTTGCCCACAGGGAGAATAAACTTTTTGTACATCTACTTCAATGATAACTTGCACAAGTATAATGGTTCTACTTGATATCTAAGAAGTGCGTGTGCACTTTAGGTTGGCTCCACCGACAGCGTTATGGACGACTGTTGTGGTTTGCGCGGAGTGGCATATAGAAAGTGGGAGTGGCGATTCCTTAGCAATTATCTTTGCACCTTTACTGCACAATGGGCATTCCAAGCAGCTGCGCATTTGTTACCTCTGTGCAAAGTCGATGTTCCTCGATTCACCTGCTATATTTAAGAATAGATTGACTTTGTGCATATTGCGAATAAAGGATTACAGAAAGCAGATCTTTTTAGTTATACCACCTCATGTTATCACCTCATTATTCTTAAAATTGCCCCCTGTATGTCGTCTATTGCAAGTACCTTACATGGGCTTACACATTGAACATCATCATAGCATAATGCCACAATTTGTACATATAATACTGTTGTAATCATTTGTTAGTTTTAGAAGCGAATCTTAATCGCATATTTACCTTGCTCGTCGCTCACTTGCTCCCAGGCGTTGGTCGCTTTCTCTGTTTTAAAGAACGCCAATGCTTCTTCAACAAGTACCATCGAATGTTTTAGCGTTATCATTGGTGGACGCGCCTGTTCCAGAATGTGCTCGATACGCGCGTCGTGCGGGCAATATCATGCGGCAGTACGACACCATCCCGGAAAGTTCCTGTACATACAGGCGCGGCCTGCGCGAATTCTGGGTACGCACAGGGACCTCTGGGGGTCATCAGTCACTTTGTTTCTATTTTTTGGTATGTGAACCCGTGTTCGTAATAACGGGACAAAAATGGCTGTATTTACCCGTTTCGTCCCCAAAATAGCCGTCCATAGTCCGGAGTGCGGGTTTGGCGAGACTTGACTGCAGTCGTATTCGTGGATCTCACTAGTCATACGTAGTCATAGGGCATTCCCACACAGACCCCCATAGGACCCCATTTACACCTAAGCAGCACATCATGTTATGCGTTACAGACAGACGCACGCATGGACGGATGGATTTGCGAGAAAAGTAACCCTATAATGCTTGCGCAATAAAATGCTGTAAGTTCACTGCTATACACGCCTAATAATTTCCATCGAGGTCCCCGCATTAGATGTGCGACACAGACAACTGCGTCTCATCATACCAAATAAGGCCTTTGATGAACGGCCACTGCGACAAGGCATTCATTTCTAGAGACACCATCGGTTCTGTCCAAACTGATGGCCTTCCATTCCAAGGCAACATACAATAACGCTTTGGCGCGAGCTCAAAATTCAGAAAGTATATTTTAAAAGTTCGCGCATCATTTGCACGCTCTTAAATATTATTCCAGTAAAAGCATTTTCTAATCTTCGATCACACACAGAAGTAATGACGGGATGTGGTTATGATTTTGTGCAGTAATGCATGTAACTGAAAACTCATTAGCAACTTTCCCTCTGTCTTTTTGGGCACGGTCTGTGCCTCGTGATAGGTTTGCACACTTTATTAGTTGTGGAAGTGCGAGAACCATCCACACTTGAAAAGATGCTACCATTCGCAGAAAGAAATGCAACTGGTGGACTTCGCTGTACGATTTGAATTTGCTTTCGTTTAAAGCGTCATCGACTGTTTATAAAAACGAGGTGTCTCACTGCTTTTCACATTGCTGCATGGTTTTATACAGGAAGTAGAGAGAGAGAAGCAAGGAGAGGAAGGAATCTTTACGGCGATGTAGTCTCTTAGAATACTGCAGCAGTTTGTTACTATCGTCATAAACAAAAGCAGTTCAATGCCCTATAGTTAGTGCAATATTCAATGACCTTTTAAATTGAGGGTTATACAGGCGCCATTAGGATAAAAAAGTCTGCTGAAAATTGCTGGTTTATTGATTTATGTGCAGGAAAAGAATGACACATCAGAAAAAAGAGATAAAATGTTTAAATAATTCTTATTGGGCATTAACGCTTCGAAAGCAAATTGACGATATTTTATATACTAATTCAAGCTGTTAAAAGACTATTGTACAGAATTCATTACGATATATAAATTGTGCGTTTGTTTTGGGAGCTTGGTAAGCAGTTGCCTCTCATAGTCATAGAATGTAATCATAATCATAATCATAGAAGGTAGTCATAGAACCTCGAAAGAAATAAATCACGGGGTGGGGGGAGGGGAATACGCGTGGAAACCGAAACTAACAGACTGCAACGTTGAAACGTAGGATACTATGCTGTCATGACCTATCCCCTCGAGACAGATTTTTACCGTTGTTGCGTACTCTTTAACTCCGTCTGTAAAAGCATACACCGCTGCAACTACGGCATGAAATAATGCCCCCGTTCCTGGGCATTATTGCCTCCACTTTAAGAGCGCGAATACACTGGTGACTGTACGTTTCCGGCATAGCTTGGCCTCCGCCGACTCAACGGTGCGCTAGGTACGCAGAGGTGGCCACAACACAGGCTCTCAGCCAGACCGTGCTAGACGCGCGCATAATGCCTTCTAATTGTACTCAAGACAAATGCGTGGGTGCAAAGCCCGTTCTGAGTCGTTCGGAAGACGGGATTTTTGAGTTACCAGTTCGTGGTTTCTGCCGGAGCAAGCAGCACACTCCCATGCTATTACTCTTGGCAAACACTCGTCGCGTTTTCAACAAGTGTGAGTACCGAAATAAGGTATAGTTTGTTGGGGGAGGGGGAGGGGGCGTAAAGTGCGTCGCACACTTGGCCCCGTAAGATTCAGTACATGGTCGACTAACGCCGTCACAGCGGCTGAGCTGCTTTTGGCTACCTGTGTCACAAAGCTGGGTACGGCACGCGTGCCTCAATAGTACCCCAAAGAATACCGAAATTATTTTTCAATAATGTTAGGCGTCAGAGAAAGTGCCACAAACTTGTCCTAGTAAGATTCAGTACACGCGAAACTAACTGCGCACTACGGTGTCACTTCAGCTTGGCACAGAATGCCTTGAACCATGCAATGTATAACGTTCGCGTGTGGTCGAAGGCCCCACTTAGGCCTTTTATTGAGCGGGCCAGAGTCCGGCCCGTGCCTGTGGCTTCAACCCCGAGTCCGGCCCCGGCCCGTTGCTGCAAGCCCAGCCCGACCCGAGCCCGCGTAAAAACGTTGCGGACGACCCGGGCCTGTGCAGCGGTCTACTCTCTGCGCTGACATGATGACTTCACTGCAGCCGCATTTCAAATACTCAAATGCGAGGAGGATAGCTATATGGGCTTATTGGTAGGTCAGAAAGCTGTTGTTTTTGGTTGGTATGGCGTTGGTTGGTGTTGGTGTTGGTTGGTAGGTTGATGGTGTTAGTTGGTAGGCAGAAAGGCTGCATCGGAAGTTTTTTATGTTGCTCCACAATGTTCTCATTGACACTTTTAATCAAATGACAATATTTTAGAAGTTCATTATTCATTAACACTAATTATTTCCTAACTAACGGACTGCAAAAAACATTCTGAGTGTCTCCAAACGACGGCCAACTGCATTACATTAGTTATGCCCAGTTACGTAGCACTTGCACATTCTAACAGTTTGGCCTAAGTTAAATGAAACCCTTACATTCGGGGCATAATTTAATGGGATTTCAATATCGTTTCAATATTGACGTCAAATATAACTTGAATAATATTTCAATGGATTGCAAGGTTGAGATGCCTCACAAACTTAAGAAGGCTTCAATGGGCTTTCAATGTAGAAATACCGCATGGTTTGAACAGTATAACAATGATTTTGAAATTACAATGTCTCAATGATGTTTCGACAAAATATCGCGGAATAATTATCGACACTTATCAAAAAATTCGCACTCTCCTTAATGATGTTTCAACGATACCACAATGTACATTCAATGTAGTTTCGTTACTGCCAATTACATTTCAATAACATTTCAACAATAATTTGTAAGGGAAGGCGAGACAGATATCTGCACTGAGAACTAGGTGTTTTCCAAGTCATTCGCAAATACGTCAGCTTTCTCTGGCACATGCGTTCTTGACCGGGGGAGGGGAGACGGAAAATTGGGTCGTTCCGGTCTAGTGTAACCAGGATTTTACAGAAATCCACCCCTGATACGCAGCACAGCTCTATAAATAGCACTGATGGCTGTACACACTTCTTCTCTGAATCGCATGTTTTATTTAGGGTTAACAGCATTTTAAGAAATCGCAGGGGGCATAAGACCAAATCTATTCATTGGCTGGATTGCTCTGAGAGGCCGTCATAAATTACGCTTAAAAAGAAAGATACGCAGTTTCGGCCGAAAAGCGAAGCATCGATTGCAATAGCAAATTAGTAGAGAGAGAGCTAGACGAAGTAAGGAGAGCAGTTTTAGCGGCCATATAAACTTAAAATATTTTCTAACTAAATTGACAAGCATGGTGTTACCGTGCACAGGCAAACAAGAACACATCACACTCGATGACCTCTAACACACGCTGTCAAAACGCTGGCATGAGGTAGTACGGAAGTAGTGAGCCAAGTGGCCTTCCTGCTGTCTATCGCATGAGTGTACACAGAACGACGAGAACACCGCACGCCCAATGGTACTAACCACCTGCAGATCGCTTTCAAGATAAGGCGCGCCCGACGGCGTGCGGCCGTGCGAAGTACACAGATGGTGCCGGAGTAAAACGCCGCACCCCCACCCTCCCTCCCTCCCACGCAGCCTCCCGCCCTGCGTGCGCGAGATTGAGCTGCGATCGAAGATTCTCCATAGGCGCGGTCTTGAAATGCGCATTTGCTGTCGGAGAACACCGCCGCCCCCCCCTCCCTCCCTCCCATCGCCCCACCGAATCTGGGCGGGCCAGATTGAGCAGCGATCGTCGGCTCCCCTCGCAGTGCGTGGCGACGGTGTTCTCGCCTTTGGGCTTTACACGAAACATCATACATTGCATATGAATTTCCTTATCACGAATTACCAATCGCTATAGATCATCAATTCAAAATCAATCACTAATTTCTGCGACAGTCATGTGTACTTACTCATGTGACACACTTCCGTCTATTCCTCCTTCCAATTCTTTTCGTTCCCTATATTCACAATCACATCAATTCCAATTCAATTAACATTCCAAACACGTGCATCACACCTGTAATTACCGTACTTGGTAACTACGAGCATACTCATGAAGTGAAGAATACCAGATACCTTAACCACAACCCTCTCCTTAATACATCACACATACAGATGCCTCCAGTCATTTAAGTTCAATCGAATTATCTGATTCCCAATTAGAATAGTCACAATTACCATCTACGTCTCAGTAGGTTTCTCTAAGACACTTTACAAAGTCGCAACGCAACGTGCTTATCGATACATCCCACAAAGACGCACATTCCTTTGTTTAACCATTTAAGGACAAGACACATACTGAGAAAATGTTTATTTTCCATCTAAATGGACAAACACAAAAAATAACCATCATCCACTGAAAACGTCACAAGCCTGGGCGGCACACGCAGCACCGTCACAGCGTAAGCTGGTGGAACTGCTCAAGAGTAGCTCCCATTTGGGCACCACGCACAACAGGGTCTTCGCCGCGCGGGTTTCATCCCGGCAGGAATCGGATACTTCTTTCGCATTTCCGGCGACAGCGGTTACGGCGGCGTACGCCGGCGGCGGCATCATCGCCAACCGCAACGGCTATTTGAATGAGCCCATAACAGCTTACGTTGTAAAAAGTCGCAGTTTCGCCCGAAAGGAGAAGCATCAACCGCGACAGAAAATTAGTAGAGAGCTATACGGAGTATTGAGAGTAGTTTTGTCGGCTGCATCAACTTTGACACATTCTTCTTTCTGGGGTTTCACGTGCAAAAAGCAGTTCTGATTATGAGGCACGCCGTAGTGGAGGGCCCTGGATTAATTTTGGCCACCTGGGGTTCTTTAATGTCCACTACAGCGCAAGACATTGACACATTCGCCTACTGACTGAATTAACAAGCATGGCATCAGCGCCCGCAAGCAAACATAGTAGAATACACTCGAATACCGCAGACAACCACTGTCAGAACGCTGGTGTGAGCAAGCGCTGCTGAAGCAGCCAGTGAAGGTTCGTGCGGTCTGTTTTTTCAACGGAAACTGAGCGGTGAAAGCACAACGGTTACTAAGGTCAAGCCCGTGTGGAGATCGCTTTCAAGATACGGTGCGCGCGACAGCCCGGAGCCGCGCAAAATACAAACTCTGTGCGAAAATACAAAGTTGCTGGCAGAGTAGAAGCCACACCTCCTCCCTCCCGCGCTGCCTTCCTGCTTTCAGCCTTTCGCGTGGGCGATTGAGTCGCCAGTTCCCCTTGCGCCCGGTCGCAAGATACGCATTTGGTGCCGTAGATAAACGTTGCCTCCCCTGCCTCCCTCCCCCCCCCCCCACGGCCTTTTTCGCACGAGGGAAGACACCGTGTGTGCACTCTGCCATGCGTTCGTCCTGCGTGAAAGTGCGCGTCCCTCGCGTGCTTTCCCTCACACAAACAGCATACGGCGCGCGGCGACGATTTTATCGCCCTTAGACTTTCCACGGAACCTGACGGCAACGGCGACGACGACGCCGAATGCAGAAATCCGCTTGTAGTGTCCCTATCGTTACTATCGCAATAAAAGAAATAAAATGTTTTGGGGAAATTTTTTTTCAGCAGTAGTGGAGAACCGCAGGGAGAAAACTGGAAGTGGGCTTTACCCCAAGCCACCTAAGGCTTCGTTTTCAATTTATATAGAAAGCTCTCATCATCATATGTGAACCATTGGTGTACATATTTGCTTTACGTCGCAAGTGTGGCATCAATGAAGCTGGATGTCTTGCATCGGCCTTTCTCCTCTGGCCTTGCTTTTAAAAGACAGTGAGTCACGTGCCAAACGCCTTCCTTGTCCAGTGTTCCTGCTCTAAACCAACAAATAACGCTTGCTGCCGGTCAGTCAGTGTTAGCCGATGACATTTAGCCAGAAACTTCGAACTCAGTAGTGAAACTCAGCAAGAAAAAATTCTTTTTCTTGTACGTTGCTTGTAGGTAACTCTCGTTGGAGACAGAGACTGACGTCCATCGGATGCGGTTTATACATCCAACTGCCAAGACGGTGCTAACGCGAAGCCTTTGCCTCATGCGTTCTCGACCTCCTCATTCTCTACAGTTTTCAACACTCTTCAATAAAGGGTTAAGCGTAATGAACCACCCCAACTCTCCCTTTCACTTCAGTCTAATTTGCGCATTCATAATTACCGCACTCATAATAACCATGTAGGAAACAGTGCATTTGCACGAAGACACTTTACTAAGCCAAAGACCACAAAGCATTCACTACGACACCCTCTAACACGATGGAACCAACGAACCTTCGTTGCCGTTTCGCATTCCGTATATCCTGGGCTCGATTACCCCGTAAGCCCCAATTTTCTTTTCAGTTTGTTTATATGCTTTTTTGGTTACTGGAACCTCCCTGGAAATTTCGCGTCAATGCAAACATTATTTGGCCTGTTATCAATTCTTTATTTCCATCGGGAGTTTTCATTCGCGTCCAACGCAAGGTCAAAGCAAGGTCGAAGCACGGTGAACGCACGAGCAACGCCTACGACGCCGGATTTTCTGCGTAACTGGCCTCTTGAATTTGTTGAATTATTAACAAAAATAGTGCAAGGTTCTTGGTCAACTTTCTATGGGTATGTAGGGCCGGTATTTTGCAGCGATGCGTTATGCTTTATTCTGTACTAGTTTTGTCATCCACCACTCACGGCTGGCTGATCCCGTTGATGACGTGAGCGGACCATCACCCTGACCACTGAACAAGCGCGAGAAGGCATTGGCATAGAAAAAGGCATCGCTACAAAATACCGGCCTAGGAAGCGTACAGAAGATTTCTCCTGTCGTAAGGCTTAAGTGAAGCAGCTTGTATTATTAGATTTCCTAGGTATACTTGGATGTGGCGCGAAATACATTTCGTGAAAAGGGGCAGAAAAGAGGAGACAGTGAAGCGCCAAACTACCAACTGTTTAATGCCAGCGTCAGAAGATACAGAAAAAAAGGTTAACTTCTGTGCGTTGGATTAATGACAGACTGAGGGAGCATACTAATAGTATTGGTCAGTGTGACAATGCGCATCTTCCTGCGCACTCTAAGGCATCTAAGTCTTGTGAGCCACGCTTTAAGCAAGTATCGATTGTGGGCAAAAGTGGGAACAAGACTTCCAGGCAGTTTTCTTTATTAAAAAGAAAGGCTCTGATTGTGTTAGCGATACATCTGTCACATTGTATTCTGCAGAAACGCGCTTTCTTGAAAAAATTATATCATGACCATGTAGTTCTGTGTCACACCTGGGCTCTCTGTGCACGCGCGGAAGTTAACCTTTTTAGCGGCGAAGCTCCTTAGGGTGTGGGTCTGTCCCTCCTCTGTAGTATGTAGTAGTAGTAGGTAGCCACGTCTACTTTTATGAAACAAAAATCCGAAAGTTGTGTCCGTAGCGCGGAATCGAACCAGGGACCCCTCGCTTCCGAACGCGCGGCGCTAACCACTACGCCACGAAGCTTTTTTTTTTCTTTATTGCCGGTCTTTGGCACACACAGAAATACATAAATTCACAGAGAATCACAAAACAGAGTCACAATCACAATATTCGTTAAATACAACCGCTCAACTTGTGCGGACGCGTACACGCTAAAATTGTCTCATCGTCAGTAATAATTCCACCCGAGGCAACCATTCTGGGATACATTCTAGCAACTTTTGTTCTTCCACAAAGTCCCTTATGCTTTCTTTAAAATACTGGCGAGCCGCTCTTGCGTCGAGATCAGCGTGCCTTACTGCCATTCTGCATTTCCAAATGCTATGCAGGGCCATGAGCATTACCATATCGAATGGGGTGCCGTCATCACTTTCTATTGGCAAGTAGCGAATGCCTTACGCATCGAGGGGGAATTCTTTTTTGATTGTGCGCTGGAGCACATCCCAAAGAAAAACAGCATCCCAACAATCCAGGAATACATGCTCAATTGTCTCCTCCTTTCTGCATAATATACAAGGGGTGCCCCAGGGAACAAAAAAAAACCCTTTCAGCCATCCATGGTTTGACAGTGAGCGTGCCTGTGTGTAACTTAAAAAAGAAAGTCTTAACACCTGACGGTATTAGAATTGCCTTAACGCGCTTTAGAACATTGTGTCCATGGCCTGCACCATAAAGGGATCGATATAGAGGCACGGGTAGAACCACATCACAAAGGTCCTTGTACAATTTTTTCCGATTGACTACACTCAAGTATTCGAGTGAAAACCGCGCTGACAAAAACCTACAAGAAACCACAACTTCACGAAGAAAACCATAAACACCACCGGGCAAACTGCCGGTTGAGATAACCATGTTGGGCAAGTGTCTCCCCAGGCGAAGTTGACATACAGTGTATAGGAACGGGTTTTTTACGTCCCTGAAGAAAGAAAATCGATTGACTACCTGTCTCAAAAACAAATGTGACAAACCAAGTCCTCCATTTCGAACTCGAAGAAATAAATTGGTTCGACTTGATCTTTCCCAAGACGATGCCCACACGAACACAGCGAACACACGGTGAATTTTCTGAATGTTTACCCTTGAGCAGTGCAACACTTGGAGGATATACCAAAGTTTGCTCACTAAAAAAATGTTACAAATTGTAGCTCTGGAAAACATAGACCAATTCCAGCCATTCCACTTGTTTACTTTGTCCCGCAGGTTATCGACTTCACTCCTCCAGTACGATTCACTGTCTGTGTAGCACTGGAGGGGAGCTCCCAAGTATTTAACCGGAGTCGTTACGAAACTCATGTTGGAAAAGGTGTCCGGGGCCTCCGGCCAGTCTCCGTGCCAGAATCCCAGGCACTTGCCCCAGTTTACTGCGCTGCCACTCACAGCACAGAAACGTTTAACACATTTGACAGCCTGTGTTATACTGTCGGAATCTGTGCAAAACACGGCAATATCGTCCGCATAAGCCAACAGCCGTACGTCAACCTCTTGCAATTTAAACCCGCGGACACAGTCATTATATATGACACTCAAACAAAACGACTCTATATATAAACAAAACAACAGTGGCGAGAGAGGGCAACCCTGACGCACCGAACGCTTGACTTGGATGCGCTCTCCCACCGCCTTGTTGACAATTAGCCGTGTTGAGCAGTCCCGGTACGCCACGCCAACCCCCTCTCTAATTATTTTACCCAAATTCACATGATCGAAAATACACTAAAGAACTTCATGAGGCACCCTGTCGAACGCTTTCTCTAGATCAATTTGGAGCATTGCCACTCGTGCACCCATTGCGTCGCAACATTCGAGAATACTCCGTGCTACGTGTATATTAGAGAAGATAGTCCGGCCTTTAATGCCACACGTTTGATGAGGCCCCACGAGCTCCGTAATGACTGTCTGCAACCTCTTGGCTAAAATTTTCATCATTATCTTATAATCACCATTAGTGAGGCATATTGGGCGGTAAGAAGTTACTCTGCGCAATGCAACGGGGTCTTCTGATTTCGGTATAAGAACAGTGTGTGAAGATGAAAAGGACAGGGGTAATACTTTGAGCTCGAATGCCTCGTTGTATACATCGGCTAATACGGGCGAGATCGCTCCTTTCAAAAATTTATAGAAGGCTGAGGTCAGACCATCAGGGCCCGGGGACTTCCCCGGATGCATACTTTCAATAGCACTTTTCACTTCCTCTTGTGAAATAGGATCCTCCAATATTTCTTCCATGTTGTCGTCTAGTTTTGGCATCAACGTTAAACAGTCCTTCTTAAAACGGTCAATGTCAACTGAACAGTCTTCGAATAAAGCACTGTAGTGCTCAAAGAAAGCGCGCTCAATATCTTCTGCTGCGTCGCTGACTTACCCACCGTGCTCAATTTCCGCTATCTGATTGCGTCGCGCGTGCCACTTTTCTGAGCCCAACGCTCTTTTTGACGGTGCTTCTCCCATTATCAGCCTTTCAGCCCTTGCCCTTACCAGAGCACCGCGGTATCTTTCGATATCGAACTGTTCTAGTTTATGCTTCAGTGCGCGAATATCATCTATGAACATGCCGGGCATCCTACATTCTTCACTGGTCAATTTTTCCAGGCTACTGGGCATCTGTTTTTCTTCAATTCTTTTTTCTCTGCATGTCGCACTCGCGCGCTCTATTGCTTTCATTTTAACCGCCTGCTTGAAGTTCTCCCATTTTTCTCTGTGTGACGCGTTACTCACACCTTTCATTTCTTCAACTCGCTTCATTACGTCCGCCATAAACATTTCATCGCTTAGTAATTTCGAATTAAACACTACGCCACGAAGCGAACATGGACACACGCATCACAATGACAATAAATACCCAACATTAACGAAAGACTGCGCGTTTCTAACGCGTTTGTGCTAGCGCGTTACGGCCCGTGTAAGAAGCTGGTGTAAGACGCTGTGGCCTCTCCGCCTTACCCCCGTATTCATAAACGCTCCTCGACTTGAACTTGACTTGCCACCGCCTTGGGCAGCGCGTTCGAAACGCGTTGAAGGCGGTGGCAAGTCAAGTTCAAGTCGAGGAGCGTTTATGAATACGGGGGTTATACTCTCTCAGCAGTCATGTGAGGGCGTCGGCAAACACGGTGCACGTTCCGGCATGTGTAAACGGCTGCGTAAGACGCTGTGGCCTCTCCCCCTTACTAGAGAGTACTGCACGTTTCTAACTCGTTTGTGCTAGCGTCCCCTTAAGCGGGAGATGGTGCAATTATAATGAAGGGCGCTGTTATAAAATAGGAATGACGTCACATATGGCGCGTATCATTGGTGGAAGTGAATCGTTCGATTTAGTGCGGCGAGACTGGGCGAATTACACGGAAGATTCACGGTTTACCGATGATTCCCTCCGGAGCTTCGCCCACTCATCATCATGCACCCCATGGATATGCGGTGTTTTTTCTGTATATTCTGACGCTGGCATTAAACAGTTGGTAGTTTGGCGCTTCACTGTCTCCTCTTTTCTGTCCCTTTTCACGAAATGTATTATTATTTTTCTGTCCCTTTTCACGCCACGTTCAAGTATAGCTAGGAAATCTCAGCACCAACTTGCCCAAGAATAAGTTTTTTTGTATTATTAAAACTACTTGACTAAAACACATGCGTCCTCTAGAAAACGTTCTAACGCAGATCTTCGTTCTCACTGTTGCCCAGAGCGCCAAAGAAACTTTTTATATAACTGCTTCACTGATATCTTGAACAATTATAATGGTTCTACCTGACACCTTAGAGGTGCGCGTTCGCTCCAGGCTTCGCTCCATCGACAGTCTCATTCCTGGTATTTCCAGTTTCGCCCTGAGTGACGATAAATTTATTGTATCTCCTTTAGTAGCGTGAATCTTCGCAATTATCCTTGAACCTTTACTGTACAATGGGAGTTCCAACCAGTTACGTATATGTTTCTATGTGGAATATCATATTCCTCTATTCACCAATTATATTTAGGCATACATTGGTTTTGTGCATATTGCGAATAAAGCTTTCAGGAAAGCAGATCTTTGTAGGTAAACCACGTCCTATTTTACATGCATTATTTTTTAAAATTGTCTCCTGTATGTCATCTATTGCAATAGCTTTCATGGCTTTATACACACGAAATATTATCACAGAATAATGTCACAATTTGTATATATAATGCTGTTCGTGTCATTTGTTAGTTTTGGAAGCGAATCTGTATCGCATGTTGACCATAAATTCAGAGATCTTAAACTTAAGAATGTCCAGATAGCTCAAAATGATTAAGATAGCTTTTCTGTTTTAGTGTTGCTCATCGTGCGGTGTAACTATTCAAACAACATATCAGAGTAGCCCACGCCAAGCATAACCTACTTTCAAGTTATAAAATTTTAGCTGCGCTACACAGATTCGTACCTATTGACAGTCACACCCATTCGCCCAGCTGTTCGACTTTCGACAAAGCCTTGACGGCAGTACGTGATGACCGTGGTTTCTGGGAGTTCTTTGGCTCAATAAGGTCATTCGAAAAAACAACGTACTAATAATACGGTAATATGCCGTATTTCGTTATATTCACCTACATGTTGTCCATTTTTGTGAAGTCAAAGTTGTCGGAAATCCCACCTTTTAAGGTGGACTACCATAGTTGTCGTGCAAGACATTTAATGGGAGAGCGTTACTTCTCTCATTGTGCGACAACACCATCATCAGAAAGCCGTGGCAATAAACGGCACAAAATTACGTCATCTTCATCTAGAAACAATTGTGACCACATTGGGGATTCGATTCTCTGCGCCACCGCCATTATTACCAGGCCGTAGCCGAACGTATAATAACCACTGCGCCACCGTCCCAACAGGCGGCAGTGATGAATATCTTCGAGGCTGTGCACGTGGTTGGGCTCTGCCTGGAGCGACATTCACCAGATAGCGAAATTACAGGAATGGCGCCACTGTCGGCGCTATGGAGTCTGCATCTCCAGGCGAGACAGCAAATCGTCGACGATGTACGAAACTATCGCAACGCAGGGAAGCCTGCGAAGCGAGCTGCTGCAGCGAAACAACGTTCACCACCCACGTTCCCGACAACGTGAAAGGCAGAATGAGCGGCTGCAAAGCTACAAGCAATGATCTCGCATTTACACACCATAAAGTTTGCTGAGCTGTCCTCACAGTTTTGTTTCAGGAACCACTCAGCAGTGTTACTACCACGTCTTATTGATTCGTTTGTGGGTTTCGCAGTTGAACGGTGCGGAATGTTCGAAAGCAAGGACCGTCAAATGCGCATCACTGCTTCCTGATATCACTGCATTTCGGATAACGGGAACGGAAGTTTTGTAGCAGCAGCACGAGGACACCGACTTTCTATAAAGGTGAAATTTAGGCTGTTTCTAGTGATTTTGTATGAAAGGAGGGGACAACGTGCAAAATGGAACACACGCAAGGGAATGCTAAAAAAGAAGTTCATTCGGAAACACCCTTATTGGATTTCTCAGACAGTGCATAAGCATTCTTTTCGTTTCCTCATCTAGCACACAAGCGTCTCTGACTTATACAAACGCGTATGGAGGTATGATGGTAACGTTTGCTTTGTTTCTTCTTTTGTTTTTTTATTGATTCTTAAACAACGGAATTATTCATTATTAAGGCAATTGCTTTGAATTATTAGCAATTTAAATCTTAAAATATTATAGGCAATTTCTGTTGAATATGCCGATGTTTTCTGCATTACCTTTAATTAATCATGATTGACCCTATTCAATTTATTTTATTGAATCAAAAGTTTGACTAATTATTTAACCCCGATCAATCTTTATTCGGCAAATGAATTTTACCTAAACTAAATTTATTCAGCATCTCTCTGCTTGATTACCTTCATTTAATAGCATTGCGGTTATTTAATTTCATCGTGAAGAACCTCCATTTGTCTTCCACACCCATTTTTTGTCTGAAGAAGTCTTCTTTAAGCCTAAATAATTTCTTGGTGATAATTCTTAATAATTTTTATTTACCTTAATAACTAGTAATACCTCTTCAGTACTCACTGCACATAATCACATTCATAAATCTCAGTAGTCATACGTATTCATAGGGCATTCCCACATAGACCCCCATAGGACCCCATGTCTACCTATGCAGCGCATCATTTAATGCGTTACAGACAGACGCACGCACGGACGGAAAAATTTCCAAGGGAAGTATCCGTAGAATGTTTACGCAATGGTTCCATGCTTACGCAATGCTTACGCTATCATTATTGCCCTGTGGAGGTCAAAAATCAAGTGACTTCTTTTGAGGCTTGTGGTGTCTTCTCTATGAGGCGGGTATGTGAGGTTCTCTTTTATGTACTCACGAAGCGAATAGTTCTCAGTTTGTGTAGTTGTGACAACGCAGGATCGAGACATGGTAAGACAGAAGGCGTTTGAATGTTCCTCTTCAGCGCAGCCTAAGCTGTGCGGTATAGCCTCGAGTATACCTTAGGCATTGCAATTGGCGCTTATAGAACTGCTTCATAGTTTCAATTCGAAGTTGTAGTGAACTGATCCGTTTCGCGAGTAATGCGTGGCTCGTCATAACCACAGTCGGTAGATTTAGGTGCGTAAGGGCTGTGCCATGATGTCGATAAAGGCAACTGAGGGTCACTATGAAACATTTTCTCGCATGCAATTGATAGGCTCTCGATCTTAACCATGAAACTGTTCTTTCAGGTGATTGCTGTTATGGTATTCGTGAAGTATATACATACTATACGTGGCGCGCCGTCGTGTTAACAGTCATGAGCAATGCGTTTTCTGGGTGCTTGTTTCAGAGAACTGTGAAAGTATTAGCAAACGTGTTCATGCAAAATGCGCGCCTAACTCTTTCTGTTACGCATTTATAAAGTAGCCGTATTCGACTAGAACAACTCACCATAAGAATCATCATTAAATATTCGCGGTGCAGTTTCCTTCTAACACCCATTTATAATATTAAAATCAAATACCAATACCAAGATTTTCTTCCTTGTAAAATGCAATGTATCTCATGGCTAAGCACTAAGGGAATGTTAAGTGTTTTGCGGAGCATCATACACAACTTCGTGTGTTGAAATTGCAGACATTCTTTTTACGCAAAGTTTATGGATAGACACTGCGCATAAACGCATTGCAAAACCAGTAGACCCCTTCAATGCTACATAGCTTGCGATATCCACGCCGCAAATTTTCACGACTCGCGGTTCAGAGGAAGAAACTGCCGTTCAGGCGTGACAGTAAAAAGAAACCGACATATCCTTCAATAAGTACGGCTCGAGCCACCAATACCCCAAGCATGCACGAAGGGAACGAGCGCGCGCAGCAGCCGAGCGAGCACCGTCCTGGCCGTGACTTCACTCGTAGAGGGCGCCACTCCAACTTCTTGCCGCTAATTGGAATGAGCCCATAACAGTTTACGTTGTAAAAAGTCGCAGTTTCGCCCGAAAGGCGAAGCATCAATTGCGATAGAAAATGAGTAGAGAGCTATACGGTGTAGTGATAGTTTTATCGGCTGCATCAACTTTGGCACATTCGCCTACTAACTGAATTACCAAGCATGGTATCAGCGCGCGCAAGCAAACATGAGTAGATCACACTCGATTACCACAGACAACCACTGTCAGAACATCTGGCGTGAGCAAGCGCGGTAGAAGCAGCGAGTGAAGGTTCGTGCGGTCTATCGCTTCAATGGAAACTGATTGGCGAAAGCACAGCGCATACTAAGGTCAACCCCGTATAGAGATGATTTCAAGATACGGTGCGCGCGAAAGCCCGCAGCCGCGCGAAATACATTGTTTTTGCAGAAATACAAAGTTGCTAGCAGAGTAGAAGCCAAACCCCCTCCCTCCCTCGCTGCCATCCTGCTTTCCGCTTTTCACATGGGCGATTGGCGGAAATCCCCTCGACACAGAATTTTACCACCTGTAAAGGATTTTCACAGAATTATTTCGTCTGCAAAAACATACTGCGCTACAACGGGGCTGTTTTCGTATATCGCGACTAGCTTTTACGCAACGAACCAGAAAAATGGGACGACATCCGAAGGCCATGTCTTGTCGTGAGGGACACGTCGTAGTAATTAGAACTCGCAGCGCGTGTGCACAACGGAGAGGCATGCAAAAGTACGTATTATCAGCACCCGAAGCCAACGTGAAAAAAGAAAAAAACGCGTTGCTTGATTGGCGACGTAGCGTGTCAACAAACGTGTAACAATTACAACGCGCGCCTTGTTCGCGCGTCGGTGCAGATTGTAAGTACCGCTTCCGCAATCCACGGCTCCGCTCAATTAGTTGTGCTGTTCAAGCCTTGTTGAGTCAACTTTCATTGATTCAAATTCCCAGGTGTCATTAGCTTTCGCCTAAGAGACGCGAAGAGGAAAGCCTTTTAAAGCCTACTGAAATTCACTTTCATCATCATCAGCCTATATTTTATGTCCTCTGCAGGACAAAGGCCTCTCCCTGAGATCTCCAATTACCCCTGTCTTGCGCTAGCCTATTCCAACTTGCGCCTGCAAATTTCCTAACTTCATCATCCCATCTGGTTTCCTGCCGACCTCGACTACGCTTCCCTTCTCTTGGTATCCAATTCTGCCACCCTAATGGTCCACCGGTTATCCATTCTACTCATTACATGGCCTGCCGAGCTCCATTTGTTCCGCTTAATGTCAACTAGAATATCGGCTATGCCCGTTTGTTCTCTGATCCACACCGCTCTCTTCCTGTCTCTTAACGTTAGTCCTAAGATTTTTCGTTCCATCGCTCTTTGTGCGGTCCTTAACTTCATTTTAGTCCACCATAATCCTCCTCAATACTTTCTAATCCACCTTAATCCACCCTAATGCTCCATCATACAACTTATTCCATCTTAATCGACCTAAATCAAGCCTAATCCTCCTTAATACTGCTTAGCTGACCACAGTCCACCCTAATTGAACTTAATCCATGTTAATCCACTCTCATCCTCCTTGTTCCACCCAAATGCACCTTAATCC
Source organism: Dermacentor silvarum (assembly GCF_013339745.2). NCBI lineage: Eukaryota > Metazoa > Arthropoda > Arachnida > Ixodida > Ixodidae > Dermacentor > Dermacentor silvarum. Next base: position 91,510,056 of record NC_051158.1, read on the forward strand.
TCTTGTAGCCACCTTAATCGCCGTTAAATCACTTAATACACCGTAATCCTCCTTGACACACCCTAGTGCATCTTAATCTACCCTAGTCCCGCTTAATCCTCCTTCAGCCACCCTAATTGATCTTAATGTATCTTGATCCACCTCATGGTACCATAATCCTCTTTCATACACCTTAATCCACCCTAATTAATTAACTTTGCTGATAATAATCATCTCGTATATACGGCTGGACATGCTCCGGTTCGCTTCTGGCCTTCATTGGGGCACGTGACCTTCTGTACCTCACAACACCACCTTGAAACAGACATCTGAGGCTTTCGCCTTAATTAAGTACCCATAAACGTTCTGTTGAGCGACAAACGTCATTCCGCTAAACAAATCACGAAGTAGCTATCGCGGGTCATGGTGCAATTTTGAGGAAAAATCCCAATGATCGCTGCAATCGGTGCGGCTCGCGACCAGGTTGCAGTCGCAGAGGGGGGGGGTCGAGACCTGCGACAGCAATATATGTCGCATGCGACCAAAATCGCACTACGGTGCGATAAAAATCGTATCACGTGATAAAGGCTCGACGCGTTTCTGAGCATTCGCAGGCACCATCAAACCACGCATTCCTGAGGCAGCGTGCAAGCGTCGTGGTAGCGGCACCGCATTGCGCCAAATATTCTTAGGGAGGAGCGAGAGTCCCGCAGTGGTACACGCCTCATATATAACTCGTTTCAACAGTGGCAATACGCTGGGTCACTATATTAATTCAACGCTAACGGATTACCGTCGACAGACATTTTGAGATGGGTTCCGCCTATTTTCTTTTTTTTTTCTTTGCGTTGATAATTCAGAATCTGTAAAGAAATAACCTAGCTCAATGCTAAGCTTACTCACCCGAGCCGTGACCATGTGGATACACCAGCCACCGCTGACTCGGCAGGTAGCGGGCGCTAAGAAAACAATAGCAGTCACTGCGGGTGGCACGTGCTAGTCCAAGTTGTCCGCAGCCAATGTCAGGGCTTCAGCTTTACTCATCGGTCATATGGCCGAAGTGGTTCGTACGATGGGTTCAGTTCGAAACGTGCCACTTTTTTTCTTGCCTAGATTTCTGTTACTGCGTAAGCATTTTTGGGCTAGTACACGCACTTTCCTGTCGCCATTTTATGCATATTTTTAAGGCTTCTATGTCTGTACCTAACCGTTTTCTCACCTACCTGGTCAACTGGGTAGTCCGTGATAGAGTGGGTAGCGCATGGGGCTGTTCTGCTGATGGACCAGAGTTTTGAACCAACCGCTGGACTAACTTGGGCCACTGAGTATGTGGCAATCTGTTCATATGTGTATATTGTGTATATTCACGCCGACATGGGCCACACTAGATGCTGTTCATGTGCGCACGTGCTGTTGAACCGCTGTTCAAAGAAACACTTTGTCGCAGACTGTGAGCACTGGGTGTGTGCCACTCGGTCTGTGCTGGTCTTCAAACCTCTTTGATGTCAACTTAATTCAGCAGGAATGTGTTGCTCTTTAATGAGCGTCTTTTATGCACCTTTTGCACCCCCTACCGACACCCGTGTCTCTGACTAAGATTGTGTAAACAGAAGAGGAAAAACGTCACTTAAATCGCAGTCATGCTGCTTTTCCACTCCTACGTGCCTACGATCTCCAAATATCATATAATCTGGGTATAATGCACATGGTCCACAAATTTTGCTCGTACTCGATACGTAGTCCAACGCAGAAAAAAATGCTCCTTCAATTTTCTGTAGAATTTTCATTTGTCAATATCTCGGAGCAGAGTCTGTATAGTGCTTGGATGTAGTAACGTTAGGCTAAGGGCAATTCTTGCATTCTAAATAACCTAAAGCCAGAGCACGGTATAGTGCTGGACACCCTCTCTGTCTTTCTGTAAAAAAAGTTGTCGCAGTTTCACCTGAAAGGCGAAGCATCTATTGCGATAGCAAATTTGAAGAGAGCTACACGGAGTAATGATAGCAGCTTTATCAGCTTTATAAACTTGGACATGCAGCAGCACCGAAAACACGCAGAACTGTTGTCGACGCCGTCGGCGTTTTGCCGGCGTTCGCTCAAAATGCGTGCGGCGTTGGTGACTGTTGCCGGAGCCTCTGATATAAATAGGCACTTGGTGCCGCAGCTAAACGTCGCCTCCCTTCCCTCCCCCTCCCCCCTCCCCCACGGCCTTTCGCGCGTCGGAAGAAGGTACGTTTACTCTACATATATGGTGATTGTAGAGGAGGAAAGAGACGCCTACTTCTGCAGCCCTTAAGGGCGCATTGGCGCTGAGCCGTGCTCCCTCAAGGGCTGCAGAAGATAGCGCCAACCTTTCCCTTTCCCTCAAGAACCACTTATCATCACAGCGCAGAACGCGCGTTTGTTATCCGCCGTGCGTTCATTCCCCGTGAAATCGCGCGTCCCTCGCGCTCTTTCACTCGCTCATACAGCGTTCGGCGCGCGGTGACGATTTCATCTCCATTGACGTCATACGGAACCTCACGGCGACGGCGACGCCGACGGCAGAAATCTGCTTTTGAGTGTCCATATAATTGCTATCGCAATAAAAGAAAACTAAGACAGTTCCACGCTTGTGAAATCTGATGAAGCAGCAGAGCCCTGCCAGCATGGTTGTATAGCGTAGTGGGTATGACGATCGCCTTGAGACCGTGAATACCAAGGTTCAAATCCCGCTTCTGCAAGGAAGAGTATGTGTTTTTCTTTCTTTCTCTATATCTCACTCTCTCTTTCTTTCTCTCTCTTTCTTCCTTTCTCCTTCTCTCGCCCATAGCAAGTTGGGTTACAATCGTCGATACAATGCAACCATATGGTTCCCATGAATGCATGTTCTGCAAGCGTGGGTGTATAGTGCAGTGGTTATGACGCTAGCCTTCGGACCGTGGGCACCCGGGCTCAAATCCCGCCTCGACAAGAAAGTTAGCTTTGGGTTTTGTATTTCTCTCTCTCTCTCTGTCTTTCGTTTTCTCTCTGCACCTTCTCTCTCGCCACTCTCCGACCACCTGTGGCTGGCGCTGACCAACGCTCGGCACGGTTGAACCTTGGCCTTAAACAGTTACGCCGTTGCAACATTTATATCCCTCTTATCTATGTCATGCACGCTCGTGAAAACGACGTCAGCCGCCACAAAGGAGGCGTACAGATACATGCCCAGAATAATAATAAGCATCAAACGATACGCATACCCACAATAGAACAAGTGCCGAGAATAAGGTTGGTATTTAACAACTATGTCGAAAGCATCGACAACGTCAATTCTGTGAAAGTACGCCAATTGGACTATCCACTGCGGCTGTCGTGACTGGCTCCATCACCACGAGCGCCCGTCTCGGCTGCGGAATGCTCTACTGCAGCAGTGGCCTAGCGGTAAAGCATCCGCCTCGTATGCGGGAGGTACCGAGTTCCGGTGCCGCCGAGTACCCACCGGTTTTTTATAATGGGTATAGATGTTACATGGCGTGGTGCTCGGATTTCGAGCGGTCTCACAAAGAGAGCCCAATCGAGATTTCAGGAGTTGTCTCTGGGTGCCTCTTGTCCAACCACAGACGGCCTTGTTGAAGAGCATCCGCCGCGGCTATGTGAGGCAAGTGCTGCCGCCGGGTACCTACAGGTAAAATAGGCACAAGCGCACTCCCGGCCTGGTGCTCGGTCATTATGGGACCTCAACTCTTGGAAAGGGTTGTTTGTCCTCAATCTGAAGGCGTCCCCACCTCAATAATTGCTTGGGGCGCCACATGGGAAATGGCCACCATGGGAGCGGCCCAAACATCACTTATTTGTGCTCACTCGAGTTTCGACGGGAATTCAGGGCGCAGGCTCCTTTCACAAGCGTATCATCCCTGAAGGAAGCCGAACGCCAGGCCGGGGTACGCTTGTGCCCATTTGAACGAGTGGATGCCCGGCGGCGGTGGGAATCGAACCTTACCGCTCGTGCGGCTGTCGTGATGGCTCCAGCAGCACGAGCGCGAAGGAGACTGGCTGGCTCCTTCTCGCTCGGGCTGTACAGAGGGGTCCACTGTTAAAGGGAACACCGGAACGCGTGACGTCTGCTCGGCGCCACCGCCGGTCGGCGGCCGCAACGAGTGTCGCGCAGGCGCAGTGAGCGCTGTTGGCGGTGCTCTTTCGTCGTCTGCTATGGTCAGCTCCCGTGCTTCGAATCGACGCGAAGCAAGCAGCTCGCGTAATTCGTGTTTGAACGCAGCCACTTTCCTTCCAGCTGGAAGGAAAGTGACTCGATTGATGTATAATCAGATAAATGCCCTTAACATCAGCAGCAATGATCATACCATCTTTTGTTCGCCTTCTCGTTTCATAAAGATTTGCCCGCCTCAAAAATGCTTACTGTGCACGTCGATTTCCATGATTCAATCATAACTCGTGTGATAGCTCTTTATAAATTAATATGCTCGTTGAAGGCGCTTGTGGATTCTTTGTGCAGCCTACACACGTGCAGCGATTCGAATATGCAGTAGTACAAGTGATACGGACACTACACACGGAGAAGTATTCTCTAATATATAGCTGTGCCACAAAGAGACATCCATAAAAAATGATCATGTTTGTCTTGTAAGTTGAAACGGCAAAAATACCTGCGTGTTAATATTTTTCCTCGTCTAATTTTCCTTCAGCTTTGCAATGGCTGTTCATCAGTGTGTGGCCATGCACACACCGGCCAAAATTAAAAAGGCGTGATCGGCTTGCTTCTCTACTATCCGAAGCAGACGGTAGCAGACGACAAAAGTGCACCGCCCACAGCACTCACTGCGCCTGCGCAAAACTTATTGCATCTATCGGCCGGTGGTGGCGCCGAGCAGTCTCCACACGCTCTCATGTTCCCTTTAACAGTGGACCCCTCTGTACATACGTGGCGGCACAAATATTCAACGTGGACAAGATAGGGATGCAAAAAACGAACAATGACGAATAACTTAAATGTGTAATTTCAGTTGCCACACATGCAGAAAATCGTGAGCAGAGTTTCGCAACATACCAATTCGACACGACGAGCATATCTAAAACAAATGTGGCAGAAAACAACAAAAGAGAGCAAGAAATAGGTTGTATGAACACCGTGAAGTGCCCCTCTCTCTAGCATGCACCTACACAAGAACGCACACAAGAGAATACACACATGCCTAGAAACACAAACACGGACACAGACGCACGTCAAATTTTGGCGCTCCTTCGAAGCGCCAGCTGCTCATCATTTAGTAATGTCCCCGAGGTTATTTGGAGGTCCGCCAGCATGACTAATCTCGCCAATATAAACGAACTCGTTTAAAAATCGGCTAGACAAAATGCCTAGCAGCCAGCCAGGCTCCCTTTGCCTTTGCAAAGAATATTACAAGGAGCCGCGCACACCACACTGAAATGTAAATGATACAGCTACATCTGCAAAATGACAACGCTGAATTGAAACAAATACAATAATACAAGATTTTTCATAGCATGTTGTGGGGCACGACTCCAGACAGGGACGATCGATCGATTAATGCGGACAACTGTAACGTTTGTACTCACTTATAGGGCACATGAACACTGGCAGCCAGTGCTTAACATTTCGTAACATGTTTCTTGGTTAATATTTTATATTTTGCGCATGTGTTGCATAGTGAAACCTGCCAAGTACAAGTGAACGTTTTGTGGTTTGACTGTCATTTTATGAACAAAGTTTTATGTTTATTGTGTATAACTTTATTTATCAGCTGACAGCTGACATACTAGTCAAAATGCAACAGAATATCCAGTTTTTACAAGGTTTTACAAGGTTTTTAGCAGTTCTGGGTTAAAAATATTGCGTGGGATAATTATCAGGCTGAAGTACTCTTACTTGCTCGTTTAATTTTGTACATGTGATGCCAAGTGCTTGATCTGAGTGAAAGCTAGTCTCTATATGCTATATATACTGGTGTTTCTACAAAGAAATAACGTAATATTTAAAAATAGCCGTTCTGAAGTATAAGGACGGCTCTTTAGAAGACATGCTGTCAGCTCTGCCGACCATGGGTGGATAGGTGATATGTGGTAATTAGTTGCTAATTAACAAAAATAAAATAGATTTTACTTTTACTTTCAGCGGACTCATTGTAAGCGGGAATTTAAAGCAAGCTCTCTGCACAAGACATGTCAACTTTTGGATCTGGAAAAATGCGATTACCCGCAGATCTGCGGCGTGATGAATTTTGGCTGTCAGAGCACGCCAAAATGAAACTGGGATGCTGCTGAAACTCAACGCAACATTCTGCTTACGTCGCCCAGCAGCGGGCTACCAGAGTGCTGCACGGAGCCCCCTTGCTGCCCATTGTTGGGTGATGTGAGCAGAACGTCGCCTCGAAGGGCGCGTCTTTGTGCTCACTGCAGCCTCGGGTACAGTTTAGCGTGCTGTGATAGCCAAAGTTCATCGTGCCACAGTTGTGTGGGTAATTGCATTTTTTCCAGATTCTGAAGTCTATATGTCTTGTGCAGAGAGATTGCTTCAATTTCCCGATTACGATGAGTCCACTCAAACTAAATGTAAAATGTATTTTATTTTTGTTAATTAGCAACTAATTACCATGTATCACCCATCACCTCATGGTCAACACTGCTGACGGCATGTCTCCGAAGGAACCGTTTTATTTCAGTACGGCTGTTTTTACATATCAGCTGAAGTCTTTGTAGAAACACCCTTATAGAGTTGTGTGATATTACTGTTGAACAAATCTTATTGTGTACTGAGGTGAAACATGTACGGATGATGAAGAGCAGAATATACATGGTGTTACCTCTGTTATTGTACTGTAATTTTTTTGTGTGAAGGCCAGCATACAGTTTTTTTTTTGCAAATGGCTGCTCTACTTTTACTCACTCGTACTTATTATACACATATATTATACCGCAGATATACTGTGATCCATATGAATTACTGTGATCAGTTGCAAACTATACTGTTAACTGCAGTGATACTTTACAAATGATGTTTGTATTTTATTGCTCCTTGTATAAAATACAGAAAGTTTATTCACATTTTGCTTTCAAACCGTAACATATCGGTCTCATATATATGTTTCACCATTTGGTTATGTTTTGCTTTTTTGTACAAATGCAGCAGTGACTTCTTTTGCATGCCCATGGAGTGAAGAAGAATACATATTAAGCACAGATCTGAGACATGCTAAATGTGATGTTTTTGTGTATGTATAGTGCATGTGTATGTAACTTGTGTTTGAGTTGTATAACTTGAACCAGATTTTAAAAACAGTGATACACCTCAGATGACTGAGACCATGATGCATATTGTTGAACTCCTGCATGAGACATCATGCACTTTTCAAAGCATAGCTCATGGAATAACATTTTGAATTTCCACATGCATATATACATATATATTGTTTAACTATAATTTCACTTAAAAACATTTAAGTTCAGGCAACTGTAAGCAATATACCATAGGTCTCATTAATCTATAAAGTGTTCCACTTTAAAGTTCGGTTCAATGCTATTTGACACCTAGTACAGGGGCTGTACACCCATCTGGCACGCTCCACAGTGGGTGTTAAATAAGGAAAAATAAATGAAGGGTGTAGGTGGCACCCTTTGGTTGGGGTGTTTTCACAACACCCTACAGTTTCTTTACATGGGCACCCTTGTTGTAGAGTGTGCCGAAAAGGCACCTTGTAAAACAGGTGCTAACTTACACACTTAGGGTGTCGTCTCTGCGACAAGCCTATTTACACCCTTTTGGGTGTAAAAACTTTTACTGTGTATGCCATGTGTATTCGCGTATAGCTTGTAGACAAATGTAGGTTGATCGTCCCATATTCGTTGCCACGTGAGGGTATAAAATTATTCGCATGCGGGTCGGCCCATATTCTGAAGAAATGTATTTCTAATTTCAAGAAGACGCATACCTTTATTGCAGCGCGCACTAAATGATATTATGGGTAGCCCAAAATTTTTACACCTCATTGCCACAGGCAGCGCCGTCATTCAGACTTGGCAAATCCTATTTTTTTTGTGTGTGAAAATTGGGGTTTTTTTACCGCGGGATAATTCTTCATGCTTCCAGAAATGGTCAAGATTCTTTTGTCTTTTTAAAAATTGAGCAGGGTTCCTACGCGCTTGACCAACTCTGAATATGAATATTATACCAAACTTTCTATGTTTATGCGAGCGTCTATTCAGAATGTTATTCATTTCCTTGCAGACTGTTCAAAAGCAATGGGAAGATATCTGATCAGGAAACGGAAAGCCCCCGGTGAAGACTGCGAGGAGAGCCGTCCCTCATCCAGCATTTCCAGTTCAGTCGCTGAAGCTCCACCGCGCGCTGATGACACTAGCACACCAAGCTCTGTGTGCACTGCAGAAGCCGGTCCTTCCAAAATTCGATCCATCGGCGAGGTTTCTGATGCACCATCTACCGAAAAACAAGGGCGGCGCTTCCAGCCTACCTGGAAAAGTACCTATACAAGTGGTTATCTTACAATGTCCACAGTGACAAGGCGTTTTGCGAGACCTGTTGCACAGCACACAGTAAAAGTTTTTACACCCAGAAGGGTGTAAATAGGCTTGTCGCAGAGACGACACCCTAAGGGTGTAAGTTAGCACCTATTTTACAAGGTGCCTTTTCGGCACACCCTAAAACAAGGGTGCCCATGTAAATAAACTGTAGGGTGTTGTGATAACACCCCAACCGAAGGGTGGCAGCTACACCCTTCATTTATTTTTCCTTATTTAACACCCACTGTGGAGGGTGCCAGATGGGTGTACAGCCCCTGTACCAGATGTCAAATAGCTTGAACCGAACTTTAAAGTGGAACACTTTATAGATGAATGAGACCTATGGCATATTGCTTACAGTTGCCTGAACTTAAATGTTTTTTTAAGTTAAATTATAGTTAAACAATATATATGTATAATGCATGTGGAGATTTAAAATATTATTCCATGAGCCGTGCTTTGAAAAGTGCATGTTGTCTCATGCAGGAGTTCAATATGCATCATGGTCTCAGTCATCGGAGATGTATCACTTTTTTTTAAATCTGCTCAAGCTATACAATTCAAACACAAGTTATACGTATCGTACACATGCACTATACACACACAAAAACATCACATTTAGCATGTCTTAGATCTCTGGCTAATATGTATTCTGCTTCACTCCATGGACATGCAAAAGAAGTCACTGCTGCATTCGTACAAAAATGCAAAGCGTAACTAAATGGTGAAGCATATATATGAGACCTATATGTAACAATTTGAAAAGAAAATGTGAATAAACTTTATTGTATTTCATACAAGGAGCAATAAAATACAGACATTATTTGTAAAGTATCACTGCAGTTAACAATATATAGTTTGCAACTGATCACAGTAATTCACATGGATCACAGTATATCTGTGGTATAATATACGTGTATACTGAGTACAAGTGAGAGAGTACGAGTGAGTAAAAACAGAGCAGCCATTTGCAAAAAAAAACTGTGTGGTGGCCTTCACACAAAAAAATTATAGTACATTAATAGAGGTGACACCACGTATATATCTGCTCTTCATCTGTGCATATTTCACTTGAGTACACAATAAGATTTGTTCAACAGTATATCACACAACTCTGTAAGGGTGTTTCTACAAACACATTGCTGATATGTAAAAACAGCCGTTCTGAAATAAAACAACGGTTCCTTTCGAGACATGCCACCAGCAGTGTCGACCACGAGGTTATGGGTGATACATGGTAATTAGTTGCTAAATAACAAAAATAAAATACATTTTATATTTAGTTTGAGTGGACTCATCGTAATCGGGAAATTGAAGCAAGCTCTCTGCACAACACATATAGACTTTAGAATCTGGAAAAAATGCAATTACCCACACAACTGCAGCACGATGAACTTTGGCTATCACAGCACGCGAAACTGTACCCGAGGCTACAGTGAGCACAAAGACGCGCCCTTCGAGGGGGCGTTCTGCTCACATCACCCAACAGTGGGCAGCAATAGGGATTCGTGCAGTGTGCTGGTAGCCCGCTGCTGGGCGACGTAAGCAAAATGTTGCCTTGAGTTTCAGCAGCATCTCAGTTTCAGTTTCGCGTGCTCAGACAGCCTAAATTCATCACGCCACAGTTTTGCGGGTAATTGTATTTTTCCAGATCCAAAAGTTCACATGTCTTGTGCAGAGAGCTTGCTTTAATTTCCTGGTTACAATGAGTCTGCTGAAACTAAAAGTAAAATATATTAGATTGTTAATTAGCAACTAATTACCAGATATCACCCATTCACCCATGGTCGGCACCACTGACAGCATTGCTGTCTTCTAACGAGCCGTCCTTGTACTTCAGAACGGCTATTTTTAAATATTACGTAAATTCTTTGTAGAAACACCAGTATATGTAGTATATAAGCGACTAGCTTTCACTCGGATGAGGCATTGGCAACACATGTACAAAAACTAAACGAGCTAAAGATACTACAGCCTGCCAGCAGATTCATAAAGGTTAAGCAAAGGCTGCCGGTATTCATGACAATGTAACAGTACTTCAGCCTGATAATTGTTCCACGCAACATTGTTTTACAATCCAAAACTTGTAAAAACCTTGTAAAACCTTATAAAAATTGGATACTCTGCTGCGTTTTGACTAGTATGTCAGGCCTCAGCTGCTAAGTTATACATAATAAACATAAAACATAGTTCATAAAAGGACAGTCAAACCACAAAAACTTTCACTTGTATTGGGTAGGTTACACAATGCAACACATGCGCAAAATATAAAATATTGACCAAGCAGCATGTTACGAAAAGTTGAGCACTGGCTGCCAGTGTTGATGTGCCCTATAAGGGAATACAAACGTTAACAGTTGTATCATGCAGTACTTATAAGCTGGGACATTGTTCCCTGACTGGCAAATAGGTGTCATAAACAAACTATGTTAAGGAAGAGCAAGCAAGCTATAATCTTTGTATAAAACTGCTGACAATTGTTTCACACACATTAATGTTAAGGCAGACCTCATTAGAACTAGACGTATTGTAATATTCTTTTCAGCACATAGCAACACCCAGCAACGTTTTCGATAAGTACGTGCAGACTACAGTACACCCCGTTTGTTTTTTGCTGACCTACACTTGGGCACTATTACATTGTCTGTCAAGTCATCAGAACAAAAAAAGGTGCAGTCTATAGGTGGTTGGCACAAGCAGCGGAAGAAGTTACTGGATCATGCTATTATCGTGATCAAAAAGAAAGAAAATGATACATTAAAAATTGCACGAAACTATTGCTCAAGCTATTGCACAAAATTGTCAGGCTAGCATTCGTATGGTAACGTACAGGTGCCCACAAAATAACTCGGAACGCCACACCCGTGGCCGCTCGTCGGCGGAGCACACCCGCGGAAACATACAGCCTTGGTCTGCGCGTGCGCGGCATCCCTAGCAAGCAAGCCTCGCTCCCTAGTTCATCTAGATAGGCGTTGCCTTGCGTCAAAAAGCTAGCGGTTTGTCCCTCTTAGCGCTGCGACAACACATCTGGGAGGGGGGGGGGGGGGGGGGGAGGAATCGAGGCCTGTAGGCGACAGCGTGCTCGCGCGCAATGCAGCTAAGTCTCTAAACTCACGCGTAATCCTTGTGACGTATTCTCGTCGGAATCGTCATTCATTCTTTGAGATAGTCATGCTTTCTGGATAGGTTGGGTGGATGGAATTCATGAGCGTTTATAACCGAGTGGTGGCCTGTGAGTTTACCATGCTCCACTTTTAATTATATCTTATGGCTTGCATATCTGAGTTAATTATTTCGCCTGAAGAAGCTATGAATTCATAGCTTATCTTTCATGTGGGCGAGCGCCGCGACTCGGCTATAATAGCACTGTAGCGCACTTTTCAACCTGATTATCGTGTTGGGCGATGTATTTTATTCCTTGTGCAATTATATTGCGAGCCGCATTTACTACTTGGGAATAAGATAAGAACTTTGATTGGAACACGACGACTCCTTTAGCAAGGATGACTTTGAGCAGTAAAAGTTTCCAAAATGACATCAGACACGTATTCCAACACGCCAATTTCATGCACAGGAATGAATTTTATGAATGCGGCACTTTACCAAAGGTATCTTTAATGATTCGCAGTCACAATGAACATCGCCTAGTGCGCTATTTATTTACTAAAACTGGCCGCTTCGCTGCACATTTAGTAGGGATTACTGTGAAATTTGATCGCGTGCCTGCGTTGGTTGGCGCAAACGTTCAATTTTTTGTCCAGTGTGGTGATACGTTGCTAATCAATGGGGTGTTCAGCTGTGTGATTTAAATGCGTGTGAAAAAAAAAACATTCAGTGGGGTCCCTTACCGATTGCCAAGACAACTTTGACGGTGAAAGACTTAATGCGTTGACGTGATTACATTTGCTATTGTTCGATCCTTTGGAACCTTTGAATTACTCTTGAAATACTTTAAATACTATTTGGGACTCTTGAAGCATTTTAATTACTCCCAATTACTTTCTGGAATTGTTGAATTACTCTTAATTGCTCCTTGGGACACTTCAATTACTCTTCGGAACTCTTGAAGTACTCGTAATTACTCGTTAGGACTCCTGAAATACTCGTAATTACTCCTAATGCTCTTTGGAACTCGAATTAGTCTTAATAACTCTGAATTACTGTTTGGGACTCTTGAGTTCCTCTTAATGGCTCTTTGGCACCCTTGACTTACTCTTACTTAATCTTAATTAACCTTCGGGACTCTTAAGCTGTCCCTAATTAATCTTTCGGACTCAAATTATTACTTACTTTTATTGCTTTTTGAAACTCTTGGACTGCTCTTAGTTACTTTGCATTACGTTGCAGTTTACTTTGACATGCTTTAATGGAGGGTGGAGGTGTCGTATGACGCTGTCTGATATTTATACCACAAGTGTCGACGCCGACGACTACGATGACGGACGGTCAGATTTTGCGACTCATGAGCATTTAATGCTTTCGCCTCAATCGTATTAGTTTGGACAGCAGAGTGCCGCTAAAGAAAAGGCAGAACGCTGGGTTTATTTTGTCCGTAGCAAATAAAAATTCCTATTTTCAACTCATATCATGTGGTTGTGTCGGTGAAGACAACAGTTGACACACGGGTATCAAAACTTCAATGTTTATTGGGTGAACTTGTGTCCAGAAAAAAGAAGCGCTTAAAGCGCGATGATAGCAGCGAGCATGATCGTGGGTCGCCGATAATCTGATTCTTGGCGAAGCGTGTCGGCTCTTTATTACATAAAGCATCGAATGTTCTAGCGTTATCGCAAATCGTGGCGCTAGTATCCGGATATGCTCGACAACGTGCGTCGTGCATGGAATCTGATTAGAGCGTTCGACACCATTTCGGAAAGTTGCTGTGCATACAGGCGCAGCCTTCGCGAAGCGGTGATTTTGTTTAATTAAGCTGGTGACGATCGGTCGCCTCGAAAAAAAAACGAAAAAGTACGCGTGCCAATGCCCCCCCCCCCCCCTCTGAAAAAGCATCGTCCCGATGCTGCGAAGAGAACAGGACAGTTAAAACAAAAGCACGTGGTTAAGGTATCACACCCGCCGCGGTGGCTCAGTCAGCTAAGGCGTTGCGCTGCTGAGCACGAGATCGCGGGATCGAATCCCCGCCGCGGCGGTCGCATTTCGATGGAGGCGAAATGCAAGAACGCCCGTGTGCTTGCGTTGTAGTGCACGTTAAAGAGCCCCAAGTGGTCAAAATTAATCCGGAGCCTTCCACTACGGCGTGCCTAATAATCAGAACTGGTTTTGGCATGTAAAACCCCAGAAAGAAGGTATCACGAAAAGGCAAAATAGTAAAGAAAAAGGCGTTTAGCATGCGTAGAATGGCTTAAGGCGCACTTCATGGACGACTTCGGGTCGTGCGCGTTACCGCTGTGGTTGCCTTGCGCCATGAGGCACAACCTCATAATATAGTTCACCAAGATGACGAATGATTTTGTAGGGTCCGATCTCGCGAAGTCCTCGTCGACGTATTGGAGTCCAGACCCAAACACGGTCGCCGGGCTGATATTCCACGTAGCGTTTTCTAAGATTGTAGTGCCGGCTGTCTGGTTTTTGTTGGATTTTGATGCGCAAGCGGGTGAGCTGTCGTGCTTTCTCGGCGCGCTGGAATTCCCTCCTCGGTGACACGCGGCAGCTTGGCGTCTAGGGTCGTCGTCGGGATCCTGCCGTACACCAGCTGGAACGGCGTGAATTGCGTTGTTTCCTGTACTGCCGTGTCGTAAGTGAACGTTCGTATATGGTAGAAACCGCATCCTATTTCTTGTGCTCGACGTCGAGATACATTGCAAGCACGTCGGTGATGGTCTTGATGAGCCGCTCCGTAAGGCGGTTCGTCTGCGGGTGGTAGACAGTTGTCATCCTATGGCTTGTATGGCTGTATTGCAGAATAGCTTGGGTGAGCTCTGCAGTAAAGACCGTTACACCGTCGGTGATGAGGACTTTTGGGGAACCATGTTGCAACAGGGTGTTGTTCTCAACAAAATATTCAGCCACTTTGTCTGCACTGTATATATTTCGGGCTTATGTTTCGGCGAAACGAGCAAGGTAGTCGCCACCACGACGATCCACTTGTCAGTGGTGTCTCGTCGCTGACATTGTCGGCATGTCTTGACGTAATGGGCGACGTCAGGGGTCAGGCATATCCAGTAATACTTCGCCTGTATCCTTGACAGAGTGCTGGAGAATCTGACGTGTCCGGCGGTCGGATCATCACGTAAGGTGTGCAGCACCTCTGGACGCAATGCGCTCGGAACAATAAAAAGATATGGTGAAAAGATATGGAAAAAGGCTGGTGAAAAGTTCTTTTTTAGAAGTATCTCATGTTGCACTGAAAACGAAGACAGTCCTTGACTAAACGCTCTAGGGACAACATTGTTGTTGCCTTCCAAATACTCGACGAGGCTTTTGTGCTCTGGGTCTGCTCTTTGCTGTTCAGCGAAGTATTGCGCGGGTATTGTAGTACCTTGAAAGGCGTCGTCGGCTTGGGGCAGCTGGTCAATGGGAGCGCGTGATAGACAGTCCACGTCAGAGTGCTTCCATGCCGAGCTGTATACACGACGGTAATGTCAAATTCCTGGAGTTTAAGACACCATCAGGCTAGCCGTCCTGAAGGGTGATTTAAATTAGAGAGCCAGCACGAGTGACGGTGACCACGAGAGCTCTCCGGTGGTATCGCTTGATCATGGAACAGCGTTTTTTACATTGACTTTTGGTCGATGATTGCGCCGTGGTGGATCAGGAAGTCTATGCCGAGGATGACGTCTCGTGAACGCTGTTGGAGGGTAAGGAAGGTGGCATGGTAGGTCCTGTCATGAATGGTAACTCTTCCCGTGCAGGTTCCAGTCGGCGTAATAAAGTGTCCTCCAGCTGTTCAAATTTGCTGGCTTTCACATGCAGTTTACCATGCTTGCTTCATGCACCAATATAGGCAAGTGACGCGACAGCATCAATATCGCGTGCATGCACCGTTCACGTTAATCGCGGCTTGCATCCGGCGTGGGAGCGACTCATAGAGCGCTTTTATGAAGTCCTCCTTCTCGCCGAGGCGCTGCCATTCGCCGGTTATGGCGAGCCACAGTTCGTCAGCAGTGGCGGCTCCCAGATTCATGTGAGACATGTTTTGCTTAATTGCTCCCCACACGTTTTCGATTATGTTGAAATCTGCGCCTTTTGGAGGCCAGTCAAGTGTGCGAACAGCACGTTCTTCCAGGAGCTTTCGCACAGCTCTGGCGGTGTGTACTGGGCTGAGGTCGTGCTGAAACCAGAAGCAACCATCTCTAAATGATCCGTCCAGAGCGTACGGAAGCAGTTGACCATCGAGAATTTCACAGTAGGCCTCAGCTGTGAAAGATGGGGACAGCCGCACTAGCGGACCGAAGCCATCTTTGCTTACTGCTCCCCAGACGTTTACAGCACACCGGCCGCTGCTGTGGATTTCGGAAATATATCCAGGCTCGTATCTGCAGAAAGAGAATTAAGGAGAAAAATGGTGCCTCTACGTAGGAAACGTGTTGTGCGTCTGGAGAAATATGGCCAAAAATTAATCATCAAAAGACAAATACCTGCAGTTGTATGGCCTCCAAACGCGGCGCTGTTGGTCCCACCTCGACGAAAACGTGCACTCATCAGAGAAGATTACTTCCTTCCAATCTTCCGCCGTCCAATCTTCATGCACCCTGGCAAAATCAAGACGCTGGCGTTTTTGCCGCTCCGTCAAGTGTGGTTTTTGAGCGGCAATAAACCCATTAAGTCCGGCTTCTCGCAGGCGCCTTCTTACTGTTTCTTCACTGACTTGAAGGTCGAGAGCGGTCTTAATTTGTTGGGCGCTCTGGAAAGGGTCCGCAACCGCTGCAGCAACGATGAGGTGGTCGGACTCTTCCGACGTGCATCGGCCCCGTCCGGGTCGAGCAGCATCTTCCAGTCGGCCGTCTTCATCCCGGTAGGCCTGAATGATTCTATTCACGGCACTAATAGACCTCTGCGTGAGGCGGCATATCTCACGTTGAGGAATGCCTTGAATAGATAGGTCAACTATCCTTCTGCGCTCGTTGATTGGCACTCTCTTCGCCATGCTGTGTCGATAGGAAAAGGGTGTAATTTCGTGACAATTGCGCGGTTTATATCTTCGTATCTCGTTATCAATCGGGCGCACAACGTGCTCACGACTACGTCAGACGAACACGGCAGGCTTTTCCCGCGCTAGCCACAGTCGCGCATAGCAAATATAGTGATTGATCAGGCCAGGCGTATGGAAAAGATAGTAGGTGCCAAAGAAAAAAAAAGATAAAAATTATGTGGGCCCCCTTATCGATTGTTCAGACGACTTTGAAGGCGAAATCATTAATGCGTTGACGTCATTTCATTTGCGATTGTTTGATTATTTTGGTTATTTCATTAAATAACAATTATTTGGTCGTAATTCGGTTTAACTATTTTCTTATTTGCTGTTAGGGGTCTTGAATTGCTCCTACTTCGTATGTAGTATTCTTTGGAACTCTTAATTAGCCTATAATTTGGGGTCACCAGTCTTATCACGCAGTCTCTAATTGATGTTAAGTAGTCTCCATTACTGTTCGCAACCCTTTATTACTCTTAATTAATCGTTATTATTCTTGGTTACTTAGTAATTCACTTTAGCACGCTTTAATGAAGGTGTCGTATGATGTCCGTGTTTTGGTCTTGTTAATTACCCTGATTACTTTTAATTAGTGTTTGGGACTCTTGAATTACTCTTAATTACTCTCAGCTACTTGGTGCTTAATTCACTTTTACATGCTTTACTGAACGGCAGAGGTCTAGTATGCCGCTTTCCGATTTTTGCTACCGCAAGTGTTGTCGACGATGGCCACATTCCGCGACTAATGACCCAGATAAGCCTTTCGCTTTAAAAGGCGCCGATGCCCATTAACTCGCGCGCACAAGCGCTTATGCTCCATTTCAGAAACCGCATCGCCACAGCCCCCCATGTAACAATGCTAAAAGGTACCCAACGCTATTCTTTTGGAGCAAGGCAACTCCTATTTAGATGCACTGGGGAGCGAGGCGAGCTTGCTAGGGAGACCGCGCATGCGCAGACCGTGGCACTACTTTTTCGCGGGCACGCTCCGTCGGCGAAAGGCCACAGGTCCGGCGTTCCTAGTTATTTTGTGGGCACCTGTACATGAACCTCGGTGTCGCATTGCCTGCACAACTCTGTTCACAAACTTTGTAACAACCACTTGGCATTATTACATTCAAACGAAAAAACAATCGTTCCAGTACTGCACTGGTGTTGAAGTATTTAGGCCCATATACTACGTTCAATAAAAAAAAATGCACTCATGATTGCGATGACCCCTTCCTCCGCATTTTTGACCATGAACAGCCGCTCCTTGTCGACACAGAGGTGGAGAAACTCTGCCTGTTCCAGGTTGTGGCCAGAATACACCACACAGGGGGTGAGTGCAACCCTCTCGTCCTGCAATGACAACAAAGAAAGCTTACTGATCATGAAAGTATATTAATGCTTTTGTGTAAGCACAATATAAAGGGGTTGCTATGCTTGTCACGGAGCGGCATATTTTCGAGAGATTTCGAGTGGTTTTGACGCCAATTAACGGCCGCCAAAAAAAAACGTCGTGTCCTCACTGTGTGGCGTATAATTTCGAGAAGGCGACAGGCCGATTACTGGGCGTCAAAAATGTCATGGCCCCACGGGGTGGCATCTCGTTTCGAGACATCGACACGCCGATTAACGGATCTAGAGGTGTGCGTCCGTGTGGTGCATGCAGTGCCGGGGCTCGACCTTGGAGAGAGGGCAATCTACTATCCTTCGTCCATGCTGAAAGGGGCACGGCCAAGATTTTGGGGGGGAGTCATGAATTAATTAGGTGAACTCTGCATACCGGCAGTTCCCCTACATAGGGAACTAGAGAAAGGAGAGGCTATTTAAGCGCACGTTTTGGTCCCAGCTAATTATTCTAGAAGCTGAACCTATGTGCTGCTGAGAAGCCATCAGGGGGCTAGTGCCGTCCAGTATCTCCTGGGCTGCCTGGCCACGTCGGAATTTCGAGGAACTAGTTGACGTACGAGACTACAAACCAACGTCAGCAACGAAGCTCACGGTAGATCGCCTTAAGTTTGCTCAACCTGCTTGAGAGAAGACGTCAAATCTAGACTCCCGGGAAATCCAGCCCAGCAATTGCAGCCACCTCAGCAAGATCGGCCCGCCAGCATTCTTCCGGAAAGCTTCGCGCGCCGACTTCACGGTTTATGGTCTTGCTGCTGCCCGGCCATGCGTATGACATCGTTGTTTTCTTTTGAACATTATTTTAGTGAAATGCTGTTATGTGTTATTCTTGTATATTTGATCCGCGCCCTGTTTCATATGTGTATGTATTGTTAATTGCTCATCACATTTCTCCGTCATCATTGTGTTTCAGGGGCGCTATAACGTAAAAAGATTCCAAACTGTTTTGATTCCAATTTCTGCAATCAGCCTCCACGATTGGTCCAAAACATTTTCAAGCCACTCCCAACTTCGCCTGTCTGTCACGTCACGTCACTAAAACCGCGACAGCTCATCTGATATAACGTGTACACACTGATTATGCATGATTAAACCGCACAAAAGAAAAATAATCATTCCTGATTCGACGCCTTTTCACCATTAGCCCTCTGCTATTATCCCATGTTTTCTGGATACGCCCACTTCGCCTATCTGTCACGCAACCTCACAAAACTGCGAAAACTCACCACGTCAAAGTGACGTGTATGCGAAAAAAAATGAATTATGCCGAATAAAACGGAAAATTTCTCTTAATAGCCACAGACTGCCCCATTCCGAAAGGAATAAAAGATGGCTGCCCGCGGATCACTCAGGCTCTCGCTACTCGTACCTGCCGGTGAGCATGTAATTATTTGCGCATGATAAACATTTTTGTGTATGAGTAAAACGTTATCGAGCCTTTTCGCCATGCATACAACATCGCTCTGCCAACTCTTCCTTGCTGAGGATCCGTTTTAGCGGCATTCTTATTCTTTCATTGCACGTTGCCGCGATTTTCGACCAGCCACCGCAAGCTAAGTAAGGCGAAGTGGACCAATCGGAGAAGCTGGCACCACCCTCTTCATGCGGTTATCTATTTTCACTGTGCTGGCTCGGCCCCATCGAAACCCTCTCCACTAGAGCGTGCTCCTCTTGTCAGCTAATTAGATAAGAAAAACCGCTGAGTATAAGCAATGTTATTGGTTTTCAAAGCGAACAAAGGTGACCTCCTATAAACGAGGAGAGTGCTTGATTGAGTTGTTCAGACAACGCCGCTGGTCACCGCCCGATGCTTGCATCGGTGACATCAGGAGTTTGCAATCAAAACTGTTTGGAATCATTTTACGTTATAGCGCCCCAGGTGTGTTTGTATTGTGTCTTTTTTATTATTTTATTAATTGTGTATACTTATCTGGCGAAAAATATCTGTTTTTTTTTACTCCCGACTCTGACTCTTTCACTCTGTTCGTTTGAGTACGGAAGACCAACCGGCTTGTATACCCCATCGATTGACTTCGCGCCGACGATGAACGGGTGACAGCTATGACACTTATGCAAGCAAGTATAATGTCATGCAGCCTTAAGTGCAAACAATGTAGGCTGTAGAGAAGCTTAACACAACCCAGCATTATTCGAATAACCTGTGTAACCCAAGCAAGGTCATTTTTGCAGCATAGATGCGCCTCACATAACGAGTGCAAGAGCAGTTCAAAATTGTTCGTTTGTTCATCCTTACGT